>NC_134353.1:221699882-222046382 GCF_048569485.1 Anomaloglossus baeobatrachus
CAACACTTTTTATGGATATCTTTGAGAAATGGCTTTCTCCTTGCCACTCTTCCATAAAGGCCAGATTTGTGCAGTGTACGACTGATTGTTGTCTTATGGACAGACTCTCCAGGCTCAGCTGTAGATCTCTGCATTTCATCCAGAGTGATCATGAACCTCTTGGCTGCATCAGTCTTCTCCTTGTTTGAGATGAATGTTTGGATGGATGGCCGGGTCTTGGTAGGTCTGCACTGGTATGATACTCCTTTCATTTCAATATGATTGCTTGCACAGTGCTCCTTGGGATGTTTAAAGCTTTGGAAATATTTTTGTAACCAAATATGGCTTTAAACTTCTCTACAACAGTATCACGGACCTGCCTGTTCTGTTCCTTGGTCTTCATGATGCTATCTGTGCTTTAAGGTCACGCTCACACGAGCGTGAAAATCGGACGAGTGCAATGCGAGAAATTCTCGCATTGCACTCTGACCAATGTTAGGCAATGAGGTTGAGCTGTTGGTCAGCTTTTCTCACATCCAGATTCTGGATGCGAGAAAAGCGGCAGCATGCTGCGTTTTGCTGCTACCGCCGTATCTCTCGCACCCATTCAAGTGAATGGATGCGAGAGATACATCGGACTGCACTCGGATGTTATCCCAGTGCAGTGCGATCTACGCACAGGCTGACAGTGGAGGAGATGGGAGGATTAACCCCTCCCTCTCCTCCGCAGCGCCTGCACTCAGCTTCACAGTTGTGACTCGATCGCAAGATCGGGTTACAGTCGCATGACACCCGGCTCACGCTCGCAGCAGAGCCTGAGCCGGGGGACATTAGCATATCGCATCCGATGCTCTCGCATCGGATGCCATACGCTCGTGTGAGTCCAGCCTAAACAGAACACTGAAACTATCACAGAGCAGGTGCATTTATACGGAGACTAGATTACACACAGGTGGCTTATATTTATCATCATCAGTCATTTAGGACAACATCGGATCATTCAGAGATCCTCAATGAACTTCTGGAGTGAGTTTCCTGCACTGAAAGTAAAGGGACCGAATAATATTGCATGACTCACTTTTCTGTTATTTATATTTTTTTAAAAAGTTTAAAATAAGCAATAATTTTCGTTCAACTTCACAATTATGTCCCACTTGTTGTTGATTCTTCACCATAACATTAACATTTTTATCTTTATGTTTGAAGCCTGAAATGTGGGAAAAGGTTGAAAAATTCAAGGGGGTGGAATAATTTCACAAGACACTATATTTGAGACTCCCTGCCCATGATGGGAGGGACCATAGCAAGTTATTAGCATTTGATCCTACTATCTGTCGATTTGTCCAGCCTGTTTGCTCTGGTCTACCAGTATCCAGCACCAGTCCTGAATGTAACCAGCTCAAGTCTGCCTTATCTACCCTGTCCATGTACCAATACCTGTCCTGTCTGTCATGGGTACGGGATTGAAAAAGACCAAGTGAGTGCTGCTAAGATCAGTTCTACTATTTCATATGTGAAACCGTTTGGCACATTTTATAAAAATATTTTAGCGTAGGACTGCCCCAAAGAGATTTGCCGTGGCGGGGTATCTCAAGAAATTGCAATTTTTTGCCAAAAATCTCAAATTTATAATATGTACAGTTGGAATTTTTAGTGCTGTAGTGCACATTTTGTGCTGGATTTTTTGTTTTTAGGTATTATATTATATGTGTCTATTTATTTCTCTATTGACATTGTCCTCTGTACCTTTGTACCTTTTACATACTGCCCACTATCTCTTTTGCAATCTCAGATACACTGGTGTTATTCACACAGATGATTTATTTATTTACCCCCTGGTGTCACATGAACAGTTTTATACAACAACCTTTGTGCGGCTGCATTTTTCATTGTCTCCCCCTGCTGTGTTGTGTCCTCTTTTTCAATCACTGTTTTTGTACCTTGCTGTTAATTGATTTAAATAAATTCTACATTTTAATTTTGGCTATCTTGCTATGGTTCTTTATTGGTGCTTTCAAAGTATATAGACAGTGAAGTGCCCAACAGAGGTGGGAGCATGCAGAACAACATTGCACATTCAGCAAGTCACAGCAATAATAAGGTCCAGTGCCCAGTCAGAAAGAGGCTCACTAGAAATTTAAAAAAACTGACCCACACATCCAACAAATGTGAACAGGTGCTAACTGAAAAAACATAGTAACTATAAATGCAAACAGTTGCACACTGAAAAAGCCAAAAATGTACTATGGAAAATATGGCACTGCATTACTGCAAAAGAGAGATATTTAGTTTATGTATTGGCCAATGTATGTAAGCCCGGAAATCAAACGGGTCAGTTTTTTGATATTTCTAGTGAGTCTCTTTCTGACTGGGCACTCCGCCCTAAGACCTGGCTATTCATTACCATTGTAGCAGGAGCCTAGCTGCCCATACATGGAGGTTTGCAGTCCAAATAGTGGCATTTTTCCCAGATAAGGATGTTTTTAACCTAGATAGTGGCATTTAAATTAGGTTCCTGGATTACAGAGATATACCTTGCCGTTTGTTTTCTGGGCTTACATGCATTGGCCAATACATAAACTAAATATCTCTCTTTTGCAGTAATGCAGTGCCCTATTTTCCATAGTACATTTTTGGCTTTTTCAGTGTGAAACTGTTTGCATTTATAGTTACTATGTTTTTTCAGTTAGCACCTGTTCACATTTGTTGGATGTGCGGGTCAGTTTCTTGATATTTCTAGTGAGTCTCTTTCTGACTGGGCACTCTGCCCTAAGACCTTGCTGTTCATAACCATTATAGCAGGAGCCTAGCTGCCCATACATGGAGGTTTGCAGTCCAAATAGTGGAATTTTTCCCAGATATGGTTGTTTTTAACCTAGATAGTGGCCTTTAAGTTAGGTTCCCGGATTACAGAGATATACCTTGCCGTTTGGTGTCCAGGCTTACATGCATTGACCAATACATAAACTAAATATCTCTCTTTTGCAGTAATGCAGTGCCATATTTTCCATAGTACATTTTTGGCTTTTTCAGTGTGCAACTGTTTGCATTTATAGTTACTATGTTTTTTCAGTTAGCACCTGTTCACATTTGTTGGATGTGCGGGTCAGTTTTTTGATATTTATAGCATGTGACAAGTCACGTGTGTATTATCTCATTGGCTACAGACTGGTCACATGGTGGTAACATCATGCTAGGTCCTATCAGTGCATCTCGCCAGTCTCCGTTCTCAGTATACTCGGCGAGTGCCGTGTACCGGTGAGATGCTCAGGCACATGCTTGACTCCCCGTCCCTGCATGTCGGCGCTCTATACAGAGTCAGCCCACATGCAGGGACTGACTATCACAGCCGGTGAATAACGGCGCCGGGAATCAGGTGATCGGAGATCACCGTTGCTATAGTAACCCGCTTGCCAGGTTACTATTGCAACGGTGGCAGCGGTGATGTCACCACTTACCAACCCGCAGCCACTGCTCACTCATTGAGTGATTAGACTGCACGGGGAGCAGCAGCATTCTTCCTCCCATGCAGTGCTCTCTGATGTAGCAGAGCTACATGGGTTGAAGGAGAAAAAAGACAGAAGACCAGGATCATGGAGGGGTGAGAGGGAGTAATAAACATGGAGTCTCTAAGTGCGTCTGTGTATTTATTTCTAATAAAGTATTTTTCTCTGTGTGGTGTCTTTTTTTAACCCTTTATTGGAGATTCTTAATGGCCAGGTAAAACCTGCCTGACATTAAGAATCTCTGGCTTAATAAAAGCTAGTAAAACAAAGCTAGTATTAACCCCTTATTACCCAGCGTGCCATCTGTCACCAGGGCCACTAGAAGACAGCGCCAGAATACAGCGCCAGAAGATAGCACTTCTATGAAAGCACCATTTTGTGGGGCGGCTGCGGACTGCAATTCGCAGCGGAGGGGCCCAAAAAGCTTGGGCCAACTTGGATTCGAATCCCCAGCTGGCTAGTTGTACCTGGCTGGACACAAAAAGGGGGCGAAGCCCATGTAATTTTTTTTTAATTATTTCATGAAATTCATGAAGTTAAAAAAGGGCTTCCCTATATTTTTGGTTCCCAGCCAAGTACAAATAGGCAGCTGGGTATTGGGGGCATCCCGTACCTGCCTGCTGTACCTGGCAAGCATAAAAAAATGGCGAAGCCCACGTACTTTTTTTTAGTTTTTTGTCAAAAAACTTAAAAAAAAAGAAGCTTCCCTGGATTTTCCATTGCCAGTGAAGGTACCACCAAGCAGTGGGGGTTAGCAGCCAGTAGCTGCTTGGATTACCCTTAGCTAGCAATACAAAAAAATGTAGCGGGAGCCCACGCATTTTTTTTTAATTATTTATTTAAATAACTAAAAAAAATGGGCTTCCCTGTATCTTTATTGCCTGACATCACAGTACTGTAAAAATAAATAAATCATTAAAAAAAATGACGTAGCGCTCCACGGTATTTTTCATTCTCGGCGCAGATAAAGCAGACGGCTATGGGTTGCCACACCCCCATCTGCCTGGCAATCAAAATACAAGGAAGCCCATTAATTTTTTTTTTCTTAAAAAAAAAAAAAATGCATGAGCTCCCACTGTATTTTGATCGCCAGTCAGGTAAAGCCAGGCAGCTGGGGGCTGGGATTCTCAGCCGCCCCTGTAAATGGTGCATTGTTTCTTAGCACCATTTCCAGGTGCTTTACCCGGCTCATCCAGTGGCCATGATGGCGGTGGCTAACTGGGTAATAAAGGGGTTAATACCAGCTTTGCATTCTCAGATGGTACTAAGCCCGAAATTCATGGGGTCATGCCAAATTAGACATGGCCACCATGAATTTCTAGGAAACAGTAAAAAAAAACACAACACAGAGAAAATATTTTTATTAGAAATAAAATAAAAAAACATTTAGAGACTCCATCTTTATTGTAAAAAAAATCCTTAATCTGACATAATCCACAGGGACAGCAAAGTCAGCTTCATCACTGTGCAGAGACAGTCTATACACAGTGAGAAGCAAAGAACAATGTCAACTCTGATTCATCACTGTGTATAGACTGTGTCTATACACAGTGAGAAGCACAGAGAGCCATGTCAGATCTGCTTCATCGCTCTGGACAGAGCAATGAAGCAGACGCTGACAGTGAGGGTATGACTTGTGCAGTCTCGCATTGCATCACCCCACTCTCCCGACAACAGCGCCTCAGCTGTGGAAATGCATGCAGCTGACCTGCTGCCATCGGGAGATTGTGCGCCGTAATGCAATGACACTTGCATCATGGCGCACCAGGACCTTTGATGACGTCATACTCATATGACCAGTCTGTAGCCATTGAGGTAATACAACATTCACACGTGACTGATTACATGGGTATGACGTCACGGTCACGGCAGGTCCTTTTAGCCAGAGGTGCTTATCGGGGGAACAACAATGATCTGACGGACGCAAAAGCAAAAGCGCCAGGAGACAGAGTCTGCAGGATGCGTTGCGGGACCTGCAAGTATGATCATAATGTTTTTTAATAACATGCTTTTTTTAACAGCCCCCGGACCCGAACGGTTACACGAACTGTAACACGAATGTCCCAGAAAGCTCTTGTTCGGGGTCGTGTGCACAAACACCATGTGTTCGGTACGGACACCGAACTTTACAGTTCGGGTTTGCCCATCCCTAGCAGAGATTATATTGAAAATCATGAAGTAAAGAGGTTAAAAAAGTACTCAACCTAATTGTTAAGCCTTGTTACGACACTAGAAGGGAATTTTGTAACTGTAAAATTCCTGTTTCAAATTGTTTATTTCTAGTTTTACAGAGCCATCACTTCAAAGGTAAGATAATAAAGCTTTCCCTGCTGTCTAGAGCTTTGACCTAGCAAGAAAACAAGTTGAGAAGCTCCCATCCAAATCAGTGAAACATCTGATATGTGGATACATTGCATTTTATCAGTGGGCACATAGATCTGACCTCTAGCCTAAAAGCACAGCACTTGTTCAATTAAATTGAAATAGTTGTTTTTTCTTAACTCCATCTCCTTTCAGAAAAACGTCTTTGATTGTCAGTCGTACTGAGATCACATAAAAATAACAATAAATTCATTACTTCTTTGCCTTTTATATTGCTGAGTGAAAACTTAATAGCCAACAAAAATGTATTAGTTGAAATGCCGCTACAATACTTTATTCTCAATTGAACAAAGAAATATAATGGAATTGAGTATCCCATGTGCAAACAATAAAACGTGTAAAGGAGAATCTCCGAGGGTCTGCAGGGGAAATTGCTTAGGATTGCACAAATAACTTGTAAATGGATGTACATGGATTTCTGAGTCTGTCCAATCTTGTTCAATGCTTTTCTTTCTGAAATACGATTTGAAATTTCAGGAACTCAAACAGCAGAAACAATATCTAGGTAAAAAGTAGAGCTGGCTGTTAAAGCTCATCATGTCCGGGTGATTTTACGCTTTTGCGCTTTGTTATTTTCTTCTCCTTCTTGCCAGAGCCCAAACTTTTTTTATGTTTCTGTTGACCTAGCCATATCAGTTCTTTTTTTTGTGTAATAAGTTATACATTTTAAATGACAAACATTAGTTTTATTATATAATGTAATAAACAAGCAGGAAAAAAGCCCCCTGCAATTAATTAATAAAAGAAAAAAACAAAAAAACCCACAATTCAATTCCAAAATATTTTTTGGAAATTTAATTTTACCATGTTCATTGTGTACCATAATAAAGAGACCTGGCAACCTGACTTTCTAGGTCAACATGATCATGATTAAGGTGACACCATACATACAGTTTTTTTTTTAATTTAAAATATCATAAATTTGTAAAATTGCCCAAATAAAGCCACTTTTAACATTTACATGATATTTTGTCAGAGCCAAAAAACAGAAATTATCAAAACAAAAGCAACTTTATTTAAAACATAACATACAGAGAAGAGATAAAAAATGCAGCATCAGAAATGTGATAAAAATGCAAGTAAAAATGCAAGTAATCTAATTTAAAGGGAATCTCCCACCAGGTTTTTAACACTTAATCTGAGCACAATATAATGTAGGGGCAGAGATCCTGATTCCAGCAATGTGTCCATTACTGAGCTGTTTAGTGAATTGTGGATAAAATCACTGATTAATCAGTAGTAGATTATCATTAAAGAACTACTAGGCATGCTGCCAGGTAGTCCAGCATATTCAGGAGCTCTGCATAAGGCTTGAGTTATACTCGCGAATGACTCGCGTGAGTCTCACATCGCAGCATGCTTATTCTCCTGCCAGGAACGGGTCGGCTGCATGTATTTCTATACAAATGAGATGATCGTGTCTGGAGAGTGTGCTGCTGTGGCGGGTGATGCAATGCATGAGTCACTCGCAAGTGTAAATCTGCACAAACTGCAGCAGAGAAAACATTGATTTTTTTCAAAATGACAGCAAACAGCTCAGTAAGTGACACATCGCTGCAATTAGGGTCTCTGTCTCCACATTATGCTGTTCTCAGATGGCAAAACCTAAGATAAAAATAATCTAAACATATACTCTGCATTAACTAAATAAAAGCATAATACATATAAATAAACATAGGGTACATAGAAAACACTGTTTTGATCAAAATAACGTAAAGCCATCCCTCTGCGACAAGGTGTACCCAATCGGGACAGTACCTACACTCTCTAATATTAAAAACTTACCATGGGATTTAAGTAAGCTGTGGATTTCATCTAGTGCTTCCCATGGCTGTGTGTCCAGTTGGGACTAAGCCACTCTCTGCCTTATTCAGATTGATGTCTGTTGACACATGGTGAGGTTTAATATTAGAGAGTGTTAGGTACTGTCCTGACTGGGTACACTTTGTCGCGGTGGGATGGCTTTATACTTTTTTGTTCAAAACAGTGTTTACTAAGTACCCTATGTTTATATGCATTATGCTTTTATTTAGTTATAGAAGGGTATATATCCATATTATCTTTATCTTGGTTTTTCGCTGTCCTATGGCCAGTGTGAACATGAGCTTACAAGTTACATGTAAACCAACTCATACTCCGGCTCACGTTTTTGGGGGTTTTTTTGCTTTCAGATGAAGTAGCAAAAATCTGGTGATAAATTCCCTTTAATAGCTGAAGGAATGCTGAAATATTTTGCAAAAACTCAAAAAAGTTGCCCCACACACCAGGCTCTATGTACAATGTCCATAGGCAGTGAGCTGCTAATCATAGCAAGGGGTGTGGCAAACTAGGGTTCACTCCCTGCTTTAGCTGACCTAGCCTGACCAATGTTAATCTCCTAAAACTAAAACAAACATGGACCTTGATAAGAGAGCAATTGTTGAAATCTGTATTTTAACTTCTACAGCATGCTGTCTTCAGTTACATAGCAAAAACGTGCTGACAGATTGCCTTTAAGTCAAGACAACCTCTGTCATTCTCTATTAAAACATATGAGTATAACAGTGGGGGTCTTCTTGACAGGATCTTCTTCCACAAGTCAAGACAAGCTCTTACTCAGGTAAACTTTGGCTTGCACAAGCAATATGAAATTTCTACTATAGTGGACACTGTATGAAAAATAAGCAACAAAACCAGTTATCTTTCTCTAACATTACAGGGGTTGTTGGTGATGAAACAGCCCATTTCACTAGAGAATGAATATTACCTCTAGCAGATTTACATTCATTCTTTATAGCTCTTTTGGTTAAGGATTAGTGATGAGCGAGTACTAAAAAGCTCGGGTGCTCGAAGCTCGGGCCGAGCCTCCCAAGATACTCGTGTACTCGGCCCGAGCAACGAGCCCAATGTTATCCTATGGGAGACCCGAGTATTTTTGTGAAATGACCCCCCGGCAGCATGGAGAAACCCTAAAAATGTCACAAAAGTCTCAGAAGAGTGCTCAAATGACATGGCAACAGCATGGGGAAGACCCCTTGAAGCATTTATCACTGAAAAGTCACAGCTGTGAACAATTTTGTCCGCGTTTTACGCCATTTTTACGGACTCACCAGAAAACCTTCCAAAATGACCCCAAAATGATTTTTCATGGCGGAAATGTTAAGGGCACATACCCAATAGTGAGATAGAGCTGGTGTATGTTACTTTTTTAGATTAATACATGAAAGATTTTACGTGAAAACATTGTGTGGCACTCCGATGTCCCTGAGAAGAGACGTACATGAAGGCCTCTTGAGTCTAATGTGCCCATTTTGAGGAAGTGAGTCTTTGTAGTATTTTCCTTTGCCAGGGCAGTCCAAAATTGTGAGGTTCACCAATGCCCCTGCATACAGACGTGCATGAGGGCCTGTAAACCTGAAGTGCCCATTGTAAGGAAGTGGGTCTATTGTAGTATAGCCCTTAGGCAGGGCAGCCAAAAATTGGGAGGCTCCACGTTGTCCCTGGGTAGAGACGTGCATGAGGGCCTCAAAACATTAAGTGTCCATTGTCAGGAAGTGGGTGTATTATAGTATAGCCCTTAGGCAGGGCAGCCAAAAATTGGGAGGCTCCACGTTGTCCCTGGGTAGAGACGTGCATGAGGGCCTCAAAACATTAAGTGTCCATTGTCAGGAAGTGGGTGTATTATAGTATAGCCCTTAGGCAGGGCAGCCAAAAATTGGGAGGCTCCACATTGTCCCTGGATAGAGACGTGCATGATGGCCTGTAAACCTGAAGTGCCCATTGTAAGGAAGTGGGTCTATTGTAGTATAGCCCTTAGGCAGGGCAGCCAAAAATTGGGAGGCTCCACGTTGTCCCTGGATAGAGACGTGCATGAGGGCCTGTAAACCTGAAGTGCCCATTGGAAGGAAGTGGGTCTATTGTAGTATAGCCCTTAGGCAGGGCAGCCAAAAATTGGGAGGCTCCACGTTGTCCCTGGGTAGAGACGTGCATGAGGGCCTCAAAACATTAAGTGTCCATTGTCAGGAAGTGGGTGTATTATAGTATAGCCCTTAGGCAGGGCAGCCAAAAATTGGGAGGCTCCACGTTGTCCCTCGGTAGAGACGTGCATGAGGGCCTCAAAACATTAAGTGTCCATTGTCAGGAAGTGGGTGTATTATAGTATAGCCCTTAGGCAGGGCAGCCAAAAATTGGAAGGCTCCACGTTGTCCCTGGGTAGAGACGTGCATGAGGGCCTCAAAACATTAAGTGTCCATTGTCAGGAAGTGGGTGTATTATAGTATAGCCCTTAGGCAGGGCAGCCAAAAATTGGGTAGCTCCACGTTGTCCCTGGGTAGAGACGTGCATGAGGGCCTCAAAACATTGTTCCCATTGCAAAGGAGCGGGTCTCCTGTCGTTGTAATGTCCATTCTGCAAAGAATGGGCGAAAAAATTTACCACTGGGGGTATACCTGAAACAAAGGCCTAAGTATTGCAATTTGTAACGGTCATCATCATGGTGGCGCATGAGGAGAAGGAGGAGCAGTCCAGCGATTATCCAAAGTCCAGAAGTGTGTACCCATGGGTGAGTGGAGGTACATGGCAAACTTTAAATTCCGCTCTCATTTGCTGGTGGTGTGGTGAAGTCTGGCCCAATCCAACCCTTGTTCATCTTGATCAGAGTCAGCCTGTCAGCATTTTCAGTTGACAGGCGGGTGCGTTTATCTGTAATGATTCCACCTGCGGCACTAAAAACACGCTCTGACAAAACGCTAGCAGCAGGGCAGGCCAGGACTTCCAAGGCGTAGAGAGCCAATTCATGCCACGTGTCCAGCTTGGATACCCAATAATTGTAAGGCACAGAGGAATGTCGGAGTACAGTTGTTCGATCTGCAAGGTACTCCTTCAGCATCTGGGCAAACTTAGGATTTCTTGTGGCACTACCCCGCACCTCAGGGTAAGGCTGAGAAAACTGTCCCACATCTTAAAGACTGTTCCCCTACCTCTGGCGGATTGGACTTGTGCCTCTCTCGGCTGTACGCCTCGGTTGTCCACTGATTCATGACCTATGCCGCTAGAGTTTTGTGAGGGGAATGCTTTGCCTACTTCCGTGACTATGGCCTTCCGGAACTGCTGCATTTTGGTTGACCTCTCCTCCACGGGAATAAGAGACAAAAAGTTCTCCTTGTAGCGTGGGTCTAACAGTGTTACCAACCAGTAATGATTGTCGGCCAAGATGTTCTTAACGCGAGGGTCACGAGACAGGCAGCTTACCATAAAGTCAGCCATGTGCGCCAGACTCTTAACAGCCAGGACTTCAGTAGCCTGACCAACAAGATGACTGAACATGCTGTCCTCCTCCTCCTCCTCCTCATCTACCCTGTCCTCTGGCCAGCCACGCTGAACCGAGGATATGACTGGTGTGCATGTCATATCCTCAATTTGGCCGGAGAGTTGCTCCATGTCTTCATCCTCCTCCTCGTCATAGTCCTCCACTGCACGTTGTGATGAGACGAGGCTGGGCTGTGTGTTATCATCACCCACACCCACTACTGTTTCTTGCTGCAACTCATCGCGCTCCGCCTGCAATGCATCATGTTTGTTTTTCAGCAGAGACCGTTTTAGAAGGCAGAGTAGCGGTATGGTGACGCTAATAATGGCGTCATCACCACTCACCATCTTGGTGGAGTCCTCAAAGTTTTGGAGGATGGTACATAGGTCGGACATCCATCTCCACTCCTCAGGTGTTATGTGTGGAGTTTGACCCATTTCCCGACGGCTTAGGTGATGCAGGTACTCAACAACTGCCCTCTTCTGCTCACATATCCTGACCAACATGTGCAGAGTTGAATTCCAACGCGTGGGGACATCACACACCAGTCTGTGAGCCGGAAGATGCAAACTGCGCTGAAAGCCGGCAAGGCCGGCTGAAGCAGTAGGTGACTTTCGAAAATGTGCAGACAGGCGGCGAACTTTTACCAGCAGATCAGACAGCTCTGGGTATGACTTTAGAAACCGCTGAACCACGAGGTTGAGCACATGGGCCACGCATGGAACATGTGTCAGCTGGCCTCGCCTCAAAGCCGCCACCAGGTTCCGGCCATTGTCACACACGACCTTTCCTGGCTTTAGGTTCAGAGGTGTGAGCCAGTGATCTGCCTGCTGTTTCAGAGCTGTCCACAGCTCTTCTGCATTGTGGGGTTTGTCACCTATGCAGATTAGCTTCAGCACAGCCTGTTGCCGCTTCGCCGAGGCAGTGCTGCAGTGCTTCCAGCTTGTGACTGGTGTGGAGGGTACAGTGGATGAGGATGCGCAGGAGGAGGAGGAGGCTGAAGAGCATGACATTCCGGAGCTGTAGAGTGTGGGTGAAACACTGACTGAGGTAGGGCCTGCAAACCTTGGTGTGGGAAGGACGTGTTCCGTCCCTCGCTCAGACTGGGTCCCAGCTTCCACAATATTAACCCAGTGTGCCGTCAACGAGATGTAGCGGCCTTGCCCACAAGCACTTGTCCACGTGTCTGTGGTTAGGTGGACCTTGGGTGAAACAGCGTTGTTCAGGGCACGTGTGATGTTTTGTGACACGTGGTTATGAAACGCGGGGATGGCACACCGGGAGAAATAGTGGCGGCTGGGGACCGAGTAACATGGGACAGCTGCCGCCATCAGGTCACGGAATGCTTCTGTCTCCACCAGCCTAAAAGGCAACATTTCCAGCGCAAGCAGTCGCGAAATGTTAGCATTTAGAACTGTGGCATGTGGGGTGTTGGCAGTGTATTTGCGCCTGCGTTCAAAGGTTTGCTGAATGGATAACTGAACGCTGCGCTGGGACAAGGACGTGCTTGATGATGGTGTTCTTTCTGCGTAGGCAACTGCAGGTGCAGGAGTGGAGGAGGCTTGTTCGCAGGCAGCATGGACAGGGGATTGGCTCGCATGCACAACCAGCGAAGACGTAGCAGTGACATCAGCAAGCACTGCTCCTCGACTCTGTTGTACTTCCCACAAAGTCGGGTGCTTGGCTGACATGTGCCTGATCATGCTGGTGGTGGTCAGGCTGCTAGTTTTGGTACCCCTGCTGATGCTGGCACGGCAGGTGTTGCAAATGGCCTTTTTTGAATCATCTGGATCCAACTTAAAAAACTGCCAGACTCGGGAAGACCTAACATTTGTACAGGCACCTTGTGTCATCGTGTTGTTCCGGGGAACAGTTGCCTGACTTCTGCCTGGGGCCACCACCCTGCTTCTTACTGCCTGTTGTGATGCTACGCCTCCCTCCCCCTGTGCACTGCTGTCCTCGCTCTGCATATCCTCCTGCCAGGTTGGGTCAGTTACTGGATCATCCACCACGTCGTCTTCCTCTTCCGCACCCTCCTCCTCCTCCTGACTTCCTGACAATTGTGTCTCATCATCGTCCACCACTTGTTGAGACACGTTGCCAACTTCGTGAGAACGTGGCTGCTCAAATATTTGGCCATCTGTACAGACGATCTCCTCATGACCCACTTCAATATGAGCTGGCGAGAGGCCAGAATGTGTGAATGGAAACGTGAACAGCTCTTCCGAGTGTCCAAGTGTGGGATCATTAATGTCCGAGGAGGACGTGTACTCAGCCTGGTGGTAGGAAGGAGGATCAGGTTCAGAAATGTGCGGTGCAGTATCACGGCTACTGACACTTGACCGTGTGGAAGACAGAGTGTTTGTGGTGGTGCCAATCTGACTGGAAGCATTATCTGCTATCCAACTAACAACCTGTTGACACTGGTCTTGGTTCAAGTGCGGTGTACTGCTGCGGTCCCCAAGAATTTGGGACAGGACGTGCGAGCGACTAGATGTGGCCCTTTGTTGTGGCGAAATTAGAGCTTGCCCACGACCTCGGCCTCTGCCTGCACCACCATCACGTCCACTTCCTTGTTCCTTGCCAATGCCCTTGCGCATTTTGCAATGCTGTGCACTGCTGACGTGTATATTCACTACTTGTGCGTTATATCAAAGTTTGTGGAAATTGCACACAAATGCACCTGTACGCTGCCACCAACAGGCACACACGTGCGGTTTTAAAAACCAAGCACGGACGCAATAAGAACCTAACAGGTTTTTTTGGGGAGCGACAATTACAGACAAGTCAGACACTATCTGGACTGTTTTACACTGTGTACACCAGCCCCAGATATGATGAAGGCTGGTATACGGTCACCACTACCCTGCCTGCCTGCCTGCCTGTATACTGGTACAATAGTCCTGACAAGGACTCTTTTGGTCACTAGCCTGTATTCAGACCTGGCTATACCCTGCCTGTATATAGCAACAATAGTCCTGAGAAGGACTCTGCTACTGTACTCCGACCTGGCTATACCCTGCCTGCCTGTATACAACTAGAATAGTCCTGAGAAGGACTTTTGGTCACACTGTTTGCAGCCCTGCAACTGAAAAAGCTATAAAGGGCCGCAAAGCTTTCCCTGAATCAGCGACACTCTCCCTGCACTGACTGTCTGGATAGCTGTGAGCAGAGCACAGCGCGCCAGCCGGTATAAAGGCTCGGTCACGCTGTGCAGGCCGGCCAATCACTGCAATTCCACAACTAACAGGGCTGTGGCATTGCAGTGGTCTGCCAGCCAATCCCTGCATGAGGGCTGGCTCTCAAAAGAGCGCCAACATGCAGAAATGAAGACCACGAGTACAGCACGAGTATCGCGAGATTACTCGGTCCCCGCCGAGCAGCCCGAGTACAGCGATACTCGTGCGAGTACCGAGTAGTTACAAGCATGCTCGCTCATCACTATTAAGGATAAGAAAAATATCAGATGACAATTGATCACTACTTGTAAGAATCACAATTTGAGCTGTGTTAATCAGTACTGTGCATTGTTTTGCTTTTTGTTATTGCAAGTTTAGAAAATAAATGTCCCTTAGGGTTTCAGATGAATAATAGTCTTTAGACATTAGCTAAAGGTTTGATGCATCAATACTAATAATTGCAATTGTTTTCTACAAGGCAGGCATAAATCCAAATTCTACTCCGGTACCACTGTATCTGCACAAATTAGCTCTAAGCAATCAGAGCAATCCAATTTTATTAGATTAGCTAGAATTATTGACAAGCTCTCTAAAGTTAACATTCCCTGTTTATTAGGTATGAAGCTGCATGATAAGATGTTTGTGACCTACAGTATTACAGCAGGAAGGCTAAGCACAGACTCTACAACCATGTCAATGAAAATGTTATTATTCCGGTAAGACGCCGTTATCTATATAATTAGCTAGCTTGACAGTTTTCTCAATACATTTGTCTCTCTAAAACAGTATATTAATTTGTACACGCTAGAAGAACATGAATGAATCAATGTGTACATTAGCTGACATTGCAATCACTTTATTATTTCACTGTATAGACATTTATTCATGAAATACCTCTGATTAATCTTAATAATTTATTATTCTGATCCACCTATCATTCACCACCACACCACTAAATAGAAATCTAATATATAAAGCTGAATGTGTATATGTATATGTGTGTGTGTGTGTGTGTGTGTGTGTGTGTGTGTGTCCGGGATTGGGATCTGCACCGTTGCAGCTACAGCCACAAATTTTTGTACACTCACACTTCTGGACCCCGAGAGCGTCATAGGCTATGTTGTGAGGCAAAATTTTAACCCCACGCGTTCCAATTTACCAATCAATTTTGACCCTATCTACATAATGGGGAAAAAGTGAAGCGAAAAGTGTATCCGCACCGTCGCATTTACAATCACAAAATTTTGCACAGACACCTCATGTGACCCAGGGAATGTTGTGGACTATGTTTTGACAGGAAAATTTAACCCCGCGCTTTACAGTTACTCTCCAAAAAACATCATGCCTTCATTAAAGTAAATGGAGCCTGGAACTACAGGTTATTAGTAGAAGCTGTGAGTGGTTGCTATAGGAACAAAAGACATTCGTAGTATAAGAAGCTTATATGTGAGGTAATTAGATGTCGGTGGGGAGACGGATAGAGAGAGACAGACAGGGAAAGAGACAGAGAGATAGAGACAGACAGGGAAAGAGACAGACGGTGAAAAAGAGAGACAGACCTGGAAAGAGACAGACCTGGAAAGAGACATATGGGGAAAGAGACAGACAGACATGTAGACAGGGACAGAGACTGGCAGATGGGTAAGGAGGAGAGAGCCAGAGAGACATACAAAGATAGATAAGAAAGAAAGAGACAGAGACAGGCAGACGAGGAAAGAGACAGACCTGGAAAGAGACAGACAGGGAAAGAGACAGACAGGGAAAGAGACAGACAGAGACAGGCGGGAAAAGAGACAGACGGGGAAAGAGACAGATCTGGAAAGAGACAGACGGAGCACATTACTTGGCCAATTTAGTTAAATCTGTGTGGAATATCTGGGGTGTTGAAATATATGTTGTGAAATGCTACTATTAGCTTAGTTTTTGCCTTTTAATAATTACATGTCTACCTATTTCTTTTGTGGTTTTTGTGTGCAGAATACATTTTTGTTAATACTATTTTGTTAACATCAGTACAGCTAGTATATATATATATATATATATATATATATATATATATATATATATTAGAGAGTTATTTTATTTACTTATTTATTATTTTACACCAGCAGGATAATACTGTGAGAGAGGGTGGTGGTGCGGTCTGACTGCTGCCAATCAAAGATGCTGGTGGGTGGGGAAAGCATATGAATATGTATGAGGGATAGTTATTGACTCCACAAGTAGCCCAGTAGCCATTGGGAGACTCGTTAAGTATGAACTGCTTTAATCCTTTTGCTTCCTTTTTTTACAGTGGCCAATCACAGCCTTGCCAATACTTCACATTACTATGATGGGCAGCGAGAGGATGGTTAATGCCATCTGAACATTTACCAATCCTTGGCAAGATCGCTGACTTTTGTGGTAAATGTTCAGATATCTAATCCCGATCCGATCCAGTCAAAGATCGTATGATTTTAACACTTTCTGATTTTTGCCTCTCAAGATCACTCATCTCTATTCTCTAATCCCGAATTTCCTCCTGGCATCAACAGAGAAACATTTCTTAAATAGTACTCTCATTCCGATGTATGGTTATGCAATATAATCACAGGTTCTGGCGTTCCTTCATTAAAGGAAATTCATAATCAAGATTCTACACAAAAAATGTCCAGGTTGGAATACGAAAAACAGAGTTCCTTTGCTATGGGGCAGGGTTGGTGGGGATGGCATTCCTTTCTACCAGCTGTACCTCCATTTGAAAGATTATTCTTACAAGGGTCGCTGCTCTCACATGGGATATCTCTTGTCTATGGTTTACCGATTGGGATTATACCTGCAAGAGCTCATAGGTTTATGCGAGATTGGGAAGTAGAGACTTGTTTTACCTACTAGGAAGAAGATGTACAAAAAACATTCCTATATTCCTATTTTCTCACAAGACGTACCCAGCTGGTTTTACACAGGAGAAAACTTATAAAATTCTAACCAGGTGGTGCCAATAACCTGTAAGATTACACACAATATTACCATCGGTATCAGATCTATGTTGGTGCTGTGGAACTAAAAGGAGAACGATGCTCGAGACTTGGTGGAAGTGTCAAACAAAACATAACCAATTTTGCAATGAGTTTTTTCAGCTAATAATAAAGTCTCTGGAGAGAAAGTTGTACTAAATCATCAAGTAGCCATTCTATCTATATGGCCAGCATCTATCGCAACTCAAAAGCTTAGCCATTTAAGATTTTTGCCTTGCAGCAGCACGCACGATAATCTCTAGGCACTGGCAAATACAGAGAAGAGACCTATCAATAACTGAGTGGCTGAAGGAATTTGCTCATATTCATTAAATAGAAGAGTTATCAGCAGAGTCATCTGGAGATAATATCAATTTTATTAGGACATGGCAGCTTTGGATCCTATTTAGAGACTCCGTTGACTTTTTAAACATATAAGAGAATTCTGTACTATTAAGATTAGACTTAGAAAACGGTACATAGGATATAGCACTTCTTTACACTTATTAGTGCACAGTTGCCCTCCCCTTCCTCCCCTCCTCCCTTCCTTCTCCATTTTTTTCTTTTTTTTACTTTTTTGTTCCTTTTTTTTCTTCTCTTGCGTTACTTACAACCTACTTGTGATTTCCTTCGCTGCACTCCCCCTCTTTTCTACCCTACTCTCTTACACTATTTTCCTCAATGATATATTTCTACTGTCTTAGGCCCCTTTCACACGTCAGTGATTCTGGTACGTTTGTGCTTTTTTTTAAACGTACCAGAATCACTGACATACGCAGACCCATTATAATGAATGGGTCTGCTCACACGTCAATGATTTGTCACTGCACGTGTCTCCGTGCAGCATACTAGCGTGTGCGTGTTTGCTGCACGGAGACATGTCCATTTTTTTCTGGCATCACTGATGTTCCACGGACCACGCAGTGGTGTGGTCCGTGAAACACGTGCCAGAAAAAAACAAGCTTTTAAAATAAAAAACATTTTAACTCACCCGGCGTCCAGCGATGTCCTCTGCAGCCCGTCCTCCCTGCTCCTTCTGTGCCGGCTGATTACTGTCACGCATATTCATTATGCGCGACACAGCCAACCCAGAAGCAGCTGCTGCGGGGGTCACCGCCGGCCGGATGCTGCGTCGCGGGAGCGATCAGCACCATGGACAGCGGGAGCGGGCGCAGGTGAGTGAATCTCTAAGTGCAATCACGGGCCACGGAGAACGGAGCCCGGATTGCACTTAGACAACCCACGTGTGCCGTGATTTTCAGCACACGCAGGGACATGTGCGTGTTTTACACGCCAGTGAAAAACGTCTGTGTTTTTCACTGACGTGTGAAACGGGCCTAAACTGGAGATATTACAATAGTAATACAATACACATTGCTTTTTTACATTCACATAGTTTTATACTGGATAAAATGATTTCTGTTTGATATATACCATTTTTTCCTGTGTATAAGGCCCCTTTCACACGTCAGTGATTCTGGTACGTTTGTGCTTTTTTTTAAACGTACCAGAATCACTGACATACGCAGACCCATTATAATCAATGGGTCTGCTCACACATCAGTGATTTTTCACTGCACGTGTCTCCGTGCGGCGTACCCACGTGTGCGTTATTGACGCACGAAGACATGTCCATTTTTTTCTGGCATCACTGATGTCCCACGGACCACGCAGTGGTGTGGTCCGTGAAACACGTGCCAGAAAAAAACGTGCTTAAAAAATAAAAACCATTTTAACTCACCCGGCTTCAGCCGCGCTCTCTGCAGCCTGTTTTCCCTGCTGCTTCTGAGCCGGCTGATTACTGTCGCGCATATTCATGATGCACGACACAGCCGACCCGGAAGCAGCTGCTGCGGGGGTCAGCGCCGGCCAGATGCTGCACCGCGGGAGTGATCAGCACCATGGAGAGCGGGAGCGGGCACAGGTGAGTTAATCTCTAAGTGCAATCACGGGCTACGGAGAACGGAGCCCGGATTGCACTTAGACAACCCATGTGTGCCGTGATTCACGGCACACGGAGGGACATGTGCGTGTTTTACACGCCAGTGAAAAACGTCAGTGTTTTTCACTGACGTGTGAAACGGGCCTAAGACAACTGGGTGTATAAGACGACACCCAACTTTTACAGTTAAAATATAGAGTTTGGGATATATTGTATATACTCGAGTGTAAGCCGAACTGAGTAATGTCCCCATTGTTTAGTGAAATCCCCTGCTGTAATGTCCCATGCAGTAATGAACCCATTGTTTAATAATGCCTTCCTGCTGTAATGTCCCATGTCCCTAATGTCCCGTGCAGTAATGTCTCTATTGTTTAATAGTGCCCTCCTGCTGGTTCCTTCTGTCCCTTATCATGCAGTTGTTTACACATAATAAAAGATATTCTCACCTGTCCTCTGTGCCCGTGCTGCCTCCAGCTGTTTCTTGCAGTCCGCACACAGGCTCCTCCATGATAGCGTGCACGGTGCGGCCACTGCAGGATGTCGTCATGGCTTTACTACAGTTGAATACTTTACGGTGCCACTAAGCATTCAACTGCAGTAAAGTGCTTCCAATACACAGGGCCGCCGCTACTGTCAGCGCTTTAAAGCAGTTGAATGTTTTGTGGTGCCATAAAGCATTCAACTGTAGTAAAGCCATGACAACATCCTGCAGCAGCTGCTCCGTGCACTGGACGCTATCACGGAGGAGTCTGTGTGCGGACTGCAAGAAACAGCTGGCCACGAGGAGAGGTGAGAATATCTTTTATTGTGTGTAAAGGGATGACACCCGGCGTGTAAAATGACCCCCGACTTTTGAGAAGTTTTTCAGGGGATAAAAAGTCGACTTATATGCTGGAAAATACATTATATACTGTATATATATAATTAAGTCGTGACATATAATTAAGTCCTGTGTGGCTTTATTTTCACTGTTCTACTGCTGTCTTTAAAATATTCTCCCAATAAAATATGATTCAACATAAATTGCACCATAATTTGTAACAAAAAGAATCAAAATAGGTGGTCAACAGTGCACAACTAAAATAAGAAAAAGAAAAACCTTGAAAATCATTCATTTATTAGGCATACATTAAAAATGCCGAACTAACAAAATCATAAATAAAATCAAAAGGGGGTCCACAGGTTAGGTCACATATATTTCCAAAAATATATATAGCGCTGCCATAGAGGAAGACATAAAAAATAGGGGCAATATAGACCTAACTGATTAGCCTAAGCAATAATACTGACTAGCCGTGGAGTCCTGGGACTGTCGCATCTAATGGATGCCGCAATTCCTGGCAGCTGCTGGCTGATATTTTTAAGCTGGGGGTATCCCTGTTGTGAGAATACCAGCCTTCAGCCATATAGCTTTACTTTGGCTGGTATCAAAATTGAGGGGGAGTGCATGCCGTTTTTTTTTAAAAATTATTTATTTATTTATTTGACTGCACTACATAAACCCACCCACCGGCGGTTGTGATTGGTTGCAGTGAGACAGCTGTCACTTAGCGTGGGGGAGTGTCTGAATTCAACTAATGATAGGCACCGGTGGGCAGGAGAAGCAGGGAACACGAGATGGAATAATATGCGTCCAACATTTTCAAAAGCAGGAGAAGCCACCGGAGCAATGTGACAGCCGTGCAGCGCCGTGTCGGTGATCGGTCAGTGATCGGTGAGTATGAGAGAGGGTGGGAAAGGGAGAGACCAACAGACAGACAGAGAGAGAGACCAAAAGACCTGAGTTCTATTTGTTAAAAAAGTGATTACTTTGGTTTGAGAGCTGTTCTGGCGACTACGTAAATGCTGCTTGCTGCTCTGAGTACGTTATTCCAAGACACCAGAAATGCAGTCACGCACCTTCTACACGCTATGCCCATAACTGTTTCTGCCTTTTCCCATCCATTTCAGCCTTTTTCTCAGTCACCACAGCTCGCCATTAGGTCCAACATGAAATTATTCGAGTTTCCCATAGACTTATATTGCGCATCGAAAATTCCCAAATAGTCGAATAGTGCCGACCTATTTGTCGGATATTCGTTGAAGTGGATATTTTAGTATTTGATCATCCCTAATAATTATAATTTGCAGGAGGGGGTTAAAAAAGTAGATCAGAGACTGCAACAAAGAGGTTATCCCTTCTGGATGAGAAAGAGATGGATGGATGCGGTTCTTAAAATTGATAGGTCTCGTATGTTCAAAGAAAAATAAAAAAATTCAAAATCTCCTGCTATTGACTTACCATTTATTACAACTTTTAGCCCTCAGTTTCACCATATAAAAAAATATTGTTAAATTGCATCTTCTATTCTTTAATCTATATTGTTTCAGGATAAAAGATTAAAACAATTACTGTCTTATCCTGTTAATTTTATTTCTAAAAAGGCACGATCTTGGGAGATATGTTATCTCCGAGTTTATTTCTACTAGATAAGACTAAGATTGAAACTTGGGCTGCATACTAAAGTTTTTTTCCGATGTGGACATCAGGTTTGTACCTGTTGCAATCACGTAGTTTCAAGTAATACTTTTTGTTCTGTGAAAACTGGTAGAGTTTATAACATTAAGAATTATAGCACTTTCAATTCTACCTTTGTTGACTACAATTTACAGTATGTTGGCTGTACCTCTGGACCTCTGAAGAACAGAATCCGCCACCATTTATCCGATGGGACAAAAATACTGCAAGTGAAGTGTTCTTCAGCTTTCCGTTACTTTTCAACTTTTCTATGGTACATAACAGCAATATCAAGTCATGCAAAGAGACGGGGATCTAAAAAGTTTGCATGCCCACTAAAAGTGGAGATCAGAGACAGATCCTGTTCAACAGGGAGTCTTGGATGTTTTTGTTGCAAGCTAGAATACCTAATACCTAATGGTCTGAATTGTAGGTACGATTTATTCTATCACTATGACTAATGGGGTGGTTTTCTTCTAATGATTTGCAGTGATTGGTCTGTCGATCTAGAGGGAGTAATAGGATGTGAAACAAGACGCTAGTGTAAGTGCTGTTTCTTATGCAATGATTAAGGATGCCATTGTCCGAAACATGTTTGCTTTATTTTGAGATATCTCTGCACATTTTTTACCATGCCATTTTCCTATGGTTTTAACTAATATTTTTGGAATAAAATTTGTATGTTTTTTACATAGTTGAACGCTGGATCCTTCCTTTTTCCTTAGGCGGGCTTTACACGTTGCAACGTCGCTAGCAATTGCTAGCGATGTCGAGCGCGATACCACCTGCTCCCATCGTACATGCGATATCTAGTGCTTGCTGCCGTAGCGAACATTATCCCTGGTCTGCGACGTCGCTGTGACGCCGAACGCACCTCCCACTTGAAGGAGGGATTGTTCGGCGGTCACAGCGACATCGCCGACCAGGGATAATGTCCCTGGTCGGCGACGTCGCTGTGACCGCCGAACAATCCCTCCTTCAAGTGGGAGGTGCGTTCGGCGTCACAGCGACGTCACTAAGTGGCCAGCCAATAGAAGCGGAGGGGCGGAGATGAGCGGGACATAACATCCCGCCCACCTTCTCCCTTCCGCATTGCTGGTGGACGCAGGTAAGGAGCTGTTTGTCGCTCCTGCAGTTTCACACACAGCGATGTGTGGTGGTGCAGGAACGACAAACAACATCGTATCTGCAGCAGTAACGACATTATGGAAATGAACGACGTGACACAGATCAGTGATTTTTTACGCTTTTGCGCTCGTTCATATCGCACCTAAGATTTACACATTGCGATGTCGCTACCGGCGCCGGATGTGCGTCACTAACGACGTGACCCGAGAATATATCGGTAGCGATGTCACAACGTGTAAAGCCCGCCTGATACTCCACATGGAGGGTAAGGCACAAAAGGTCATTGCTAAAGAAGCTGGCTGTTCACAGAGTGCTGAATCCAAGCATATTAATGGAAAGTTGAGTGGAAGGAAAAAGTGTGGTAGAAAAAGCACAAGCAACTGGCATGACTGCAGCCTTGATAGGATAAGAAAAGACCATTGACATTTTTTTGGGAGATTCACAAGGAGTGGATTGCTGCTGAAGTCAGGAAGTCAGTGCTTCAAGAGCCACTACACACAGACGTATCCAGGATATGGGCTACAACTGTTGTATTCCGTGTGTCAAGCCACTGATCACCAATAGCCAATGTCAAAAGCGCCTTAACTGGGCCAATGAGAAAAAGTAAATTTTGCATTTCATTTGGAAATCAAGGTCCCAGAGTCTGGAGGAAGAGTGAAGAGGCACAGAATCCAAGCTGCTTGAGGTCTAGTGTGAAGTTTCAACAATGAGTGGTTTGGGGAGCCATGTCATCTTCTGATGTAGGTCCACTGTTTTTTATCAAGACTTAAGTTAGCGCAGCCGTCTACCAGGAAATTTTAGAGCACTTCATGGTTCCCTGTGCCGACAAGCTTTTTGGAGATGCAAATTTCATTTTCCAGCAGGACTTGGCATCTGTCCACACTGACAAAATTACCAATACCTAGTTTAATAACCACAGTATCACTGTGCTTGATTGGCCAGCAAACTTGCCTGACCTAAACCTCATAGAGAATCTATAGGGTATTGTCAAGAGGAAGATGAAAGACACTAGACCCAACAATACAGATGAGCTGAAGGCTGCTATCAAAGCAACCTGGACTTCCATAACACCTCATCACTGCCACGGACTGATCGCCTCCATGCCACGCTGCATTGATGCAGTAGTTTATACACAAGGAGCCCCAAGCAAGTATTGAGTGCATTCACTGTACATACTTTTAATAGGCCAACATTAAAATATAATATAAATTAAAATAATTTTTTCAGTTGGTCCTATAGAATATTCTAATTTCTTAGATAATGACTTTTGGGTTTTCATTTGCTGTAAGTCAGAGTCATCAACATTAACAGAAATAAAGACTTGAAAAAGATCACTCTGTTTGTAATAACTCTATATAATATGTATATTTGTTTCCCTTTTTGTATTAAAGTACTGAAATAAATTAACTTTTTGATGATGTTCTAATTTATTAAGATACACTTGTAGGTAGGAACCCACATCATTTTAAAAAAAAAAAAAAAATATTCCCTATGTTCATTTGTTTGCAGGGCAATTGCCTCCTTTTGCAGCCCCCTTCACATTACTACAACCCTTTTACAGTGCCTGAAAAAATGATTTTGGCTCCAGTCTATTTTTGATAACCAGTGCATGTACAGCAAACTGCTGGGGGGTTCAAACATCAGCAGTCAGCTTTACCTTGGCTGGTTATCAAAAATAGAGGGGATGCCACACAGTTTTTTTTTAAATATTTAAATAAATAAATAAGTTTTTTTTAAAAAAAGGAGTTGGGTTCATTCTATTTTTAATAACCAGGCAAGGTAAAGCACACAGTTGTGGATTAATATTATGAAGGATAGAAGAGGTATTTGGCCCTTGCCAGCCTAAAAAAAACAGCCAACAGCTGCCCCTGAAGTGGTGCATCCATGAGATGCTCCAATTCTGGTGCTTAGCCATAGCTTTTCCTGATTGCCCTGGTGTGGTTGCAATTGGGATAACACTTCTGGGCTTGATGTCAGCTGTGAATTAACAGCTGACATCAAGCTCATGGTTTAGTAATGGATAGGTGTCTATCAGTCAACCCCATTACTAACCTGGTAAGTACAGAGTAAAAAACAACACACAGGGAAAAAAGGTTTATTTGAATAAACATTCCCCGGCATGACCTTGTTCACCAATTTACTAAATAAAACAATCCATTATGTTCTGATGTAATGCTATTGTAGAATTCACACTTTCCCACATTCCCATGTTCACAAATTTAATAACTAAAAAGAAATCCTGGAAGTTCTTACACAACCAAGTAATGTCTCATGACTCCCATCAATTCCTATGGAGAAATTTTCTGAGGATGTTTTCAGAACAAGACTTGATATGTTACTGCGACTTAGCAGCAGCCCGCATTTTCTCATTAAAAATTCCATACCTACCGCTGACGAAGATTGACCTATGCAACGTTGTCCAAAGGTTACTGCTGGTTAGAAATTAGAAATTCCAAGCTGCCGCTGACCAGCAGTGACCTATGGATATTACTCTATTGGATTACATAGGAACTTCAAGAATTTTTTGTTAATAAATTGGTGAATGAAGGACTGTTGGGGAGTGATTATTTACCAATTGGATTATGACAGAACGTAGAAGATTATATTTATTCAATAAATAGGTTAATGAGGGCATGTGGGGGAGTGTTTATTCAAATTATTTTTTTTTCCTGTGTGTGAATGTTTTAACATTGTACTTACCGTGTTAGTAAAAGGGGTGTCTGATAGACGCCTATCCATTGCTAACCCATGGCCTTAATGCCAGCTGTCATTTTACAGCTGACATCAACCCCAAAAGTATTATCCCAATTGCCATTCCACCAGGGCACTTGGGAAGAGCAGGGTAAAGCACCAAAATTGGTGCATCTAATGGATATGCTACTTCAGAGGCAGCTGTAGGCTGCTATTTTTAAGCAAGAAGAGGCCAAATAACCATGGGTCCTCCCAGCCTGATAATACCAGCCCTCAGCTGGCTGCTTTACCTTGGCTGGTTATCAAAAATAGTATAGAGCACACATCATTTTTTAAAATGACTTACTTAAATACTTTAAAATAACAGTGAGGGATCTTCTCTGCTTTTGATAACCAACCAAGTTAAAGCAGACAGCTGAGGGTTGTAGCTCTCAGTTCTCTGTTTTACCTCTGCTGGTTATCAAAAATTGGTGGGATCCCACATATTTTTTCAAAAAATGTAATCCTCACCCACATTTGTTTGCAAGGCAATTGCCTCAATTTTGCATCCTTTTGCAGCCCCTATCCATTACTACAACCATTTTACAGCCATTTTACAGCACATAAGTTCAGGTCTCCATTGACTTATAAGGCATTTGGGGTCATGCTCGGGTCAAGTCCCAATCCCGAACTGAACTTTTAACTAAAGTTCAGCAAACCTGAACTTTCACAGATCTGTTTTGCCTACCCGTTATGCATTAAAAACTAGCCCCCCTCCTCTGGGTATTGACATCAACAACTTCTTTGAAATATGACTGGGGTGTGCTTTTTTCATTATTATGTATGGTTATCTCTTGGTTCACTCTAGCGTCAGAATGTACACTCTAGTTCCTGCGCATGCACATATCATTATCATAAACAAGATTTGATGTGGGGTAATAGTGATGCATTCCAGTGTTAGAGAGCATATGCCTTTACTTTGAGCATGCATAATCATACCTGACGGGTCAATGGCAGTGCATTCCAGCATTGAAGCACATATCCTTTGTGTTCAATGTGCACTTTATCAGCAAGGACGTGACATGTAATAATTCATTTCTTGCCTAGTTCATCATCAGCTGCCGGATACTGAGTGGGGTCATATTCTGAATATGATACCTCTGATGACACAACCCTTTTAACCACGTCCTGCCAGTGGACGTACTGTTATCTTCTATTTTGCAGCCTTCATTGAAATAGACATACTAATATGCTCAGGTGATTATGCAAAATTGGGAGCTCCCACCACACAGACACCACTGCAAGCTCAACCTAACTGACAGTCATATTTCTGCTGTAACAGCTATTTAACCTTCTAAATGTAGCGACCATGGTATTTAGAAGGTTATAAGAGGGAAGAGGCAAGATCTATCAATCTTTCTGCACCACGTATGATTGTGGGGTTGCCAATGGTTGTCACAGCTATGATGGTAAAAAAGTATTATGGTATTAAAAAGTAAAAGTATTGTGGCCCGTAAGGTCCTGCCATAGGAAGAGCCTAGAAAGCTTGCTGTCAGTGTAATACTTCCAGGTCTAATATCCTGCAATACATAAGTATGTTAGACAAGTAAAACATAAAGTCCCATAAAGAGAATAAAAACAAAAATGATAATGAAAATAAAAACCCTCAAAATAAGAATAAATAAATCACAAAAATACAATGTCAATAAATATGCATAATAATTTAAAAGCAAAGAGGCAAAGGAGAAAGTATACATATTTGGTATAGCCACATCTGCAACAACCTGATCTATAAACGTTTCACAAATGATATGGCAAGAAAATCCTTACCTTCACTGAAACATGCGTCGTGGTAAGTGAATAGTGTTGAGACTGCTGTGCATATCTACTCAGGGTAATTTCCCCCATAACTTTAACTTACTGCAAGCTCTGATTTCATTATAGTATTTTATTATTTAGGCATTTAGGACCTGATACAGACTCCGATTTAAGCCATACAGTTGAAACCAGAAGTTGACATAAACTATTTAAAAAGACACATATGCATGTTTTTCTCACTATCTGACATGAAATCAGAATAAACCTTTCCTATTTTAGGTCCATTAGGAACAAAAATGTAATATATAAAGCTGAGTGTATGTGTGTATGTGTGTATGTATGTATGTGTGTATGTCCGCTAAAGGAATCCGCACCGTCGCATTTACAATTACGAAATTTTGCACAGACGCCTCATGTGACTGAGAAAACGTCATAGACTGTTTTAACCGGAAAATTTAACCCCGCACTTTACAGTTGCTCTCCAAAAATCATGCCTCCATTAGAGTCAATTCAGCTGGATGCCAGAGGTTATTATTAGCAGCTCTGATTGGTTGCTATAGGAACGAAAGACATTCATAGTATAACAAGCTTATGTGTGAGGTAATATGATGTCGGTGGGGAGAAGGATAGAGAGACAGACAGAGACAGACAGAGACACAGACAGGGAAAGAGACAGAGAGATAGAGACAGACAGACGGTGAAAGAGACAGACAGACAGATGGGGAAAGAGACAAAGAGACAGACGGGCAAAGAGACAGACGGGGAAAGAGAAAGAGAGACAGACAGACAGAGAGAGAGACAAACAGACAGAGATAGAAAGAGACGGACATACACACAGACAGACACAGAGATAGAGAGAGACAGAGAGATAGACACAGACAGACACACAGAGACAGACAGGGAAAGAGACAGACAGACAGAGACTGGGAGAGAGACAGAGACAGTTACTATCCCGGGCAATGCCCAGGTACTACAGCTAGTTATTTATATTTGCCAAATGTCAGAATTATTAGAGAGAGAATTCTTTAAGGCATTTTTATTACTTTCTGCAAAGTCAAAAGTTTGCATACGCGAAGAGTACTATGCAGTTAAACAATATGGGACAGAGCATATGATGATATTATGCCTTTGGAAGCTTCTGATAGGTTGATTGGCAACATCTGACTTAATTAGAGACGCACCCGTGGATGTATTTTGGCAGAAGCTGGTAAGATTGTGTAATTATCCACAGCGAAACGAGTACTGTAACAACATGGGCTGAAAAGCCACTCTGTGAGGAAGAAGCCATTATTCCAAAAGAAACAGAATAAAGCCAGATTAATGTTTGCAAATGCAAACAGGAAGAAAAACCTTAATTTCTGGAGACATGTCCTGTGGTCTGACAAAACTAAAATTGAACTGTTGGGCCATAATGACCATCATTACATTTTGCGTAAAAAGGGAGAAGCTTTGAAGCCTAAGCACATCATCCCAACTGTGAAACAAGGAGGTAATAGCATCATATTGTCGGGGGTGGGATGCTACAGGAGGGACTGGTGCACTTCACAGAATAGATGAAATCATGAGGAAAGAAATTATGTGACAATGCTGAAGTAACATCTTAAGCCATCAACCAGGATGTGGTGGTGTCGTGTCAGTGGGGCACTGCGACCTGGAGCCTAGGGGGCTTTGCCTTGCAGCATGGGTGCTGTGAGGCACCAGGTCGCCTGCCCTGCTGGCGCTTTGTTGCTGCAGCAGTGGTTGGTGCACGGTGCGGCACTATAAGGTTTTGGATAGGGACCCACTCAAGAGGTTTGCCGTGAAGTGGTAGTGGGCTTAATACAATCTGATTAGAATGGTAAGAAAATAACCTCATGTACTATTTAATTAATTTTTTGCCTAGCGGCTTTAGATCATTGTATTTTTGTGGGATGTGCGATCCATGTCTTTTTCTTCATAGCATGTTATACAACATTCTATCCCCCTCTTTTTTTTGCTTGGATCTGCACTCCCCCCATTTGGCACACGTGATGTTAATCAGCAGGAGACTGCAAGAGGGGTCAGCCTTTTTTTGCTCCCAGTCCACATATGGGAGCCAGTGGGAGGTGAGTGCGCAGCTCCTCTCACTGAGTGCTGGTACTGTGTAGTGGCCGCTATTGTGGTGGTGTCGTGTCAGTGGGGCACTGCGACCTGGAGCCTTGGGGGCTTTGCCTTGCAGCATAGGTGCTGTGAGGCACCAGGTCGCCTGCCTTGCTTGCGCTTTGTCGCTGCGGCTGTGGTTGTTGCACGGTGCTGCACTATAAGGTTTAGGATAGGGACCCACTCAAGAGGTTTGCCGTGAAGTGGCAGTGGGCTTAATACAATCTGATCAGAATGGTAACAAAAGATCCTCATGTTCTATTTAATTAATTTTTTGCCTAGCGGCTTTAGATCATTGTATTTTTGTGGGATGTGCGATCCATGTCTTTTTCTTCATAGCATGTTTAAATTATTCTCAATAACTCCTTTTGTGCTGCCTCTGTGCAAGCAGCCGAGCTGCTCGGATCTGGGTTCTCAGTGGCTCGAGGGATTCCAGACCCGGGGGTCGTGCGGTCACTCAAATTAAGGGGGTGATTTACAATGGATTTTATAGAGTTTGTGACACCACCCCCGTGGTATGTGGTAATTAGGAGTACCACCGCTGCAGTTGGGAGTACCCTGTTATGATGGAATTGGGTAGCCAGGTGTTGTGACCCTCCATGGCTAGGGGGCATACCCCGGGGCTCGGTGATCGAAGGGGAGTGCCGCTGGATGCAAGGGGGTCACTGTGGTACTCACTCAATCCATTAAAGGGGTTATCTGGCTTATTTTGACATTTTTTATTATTACCCTATTGGCCTACATTGGGGCAGGTAAGTAGATAGTGACTACTTACCTGCCCTGCTGTCAGCCCCTCTCCCCCGGCTCAGAGTGGTCATATGACCGCTCCTGCTGCGATTTTGTTGCTTCCGGTCATTTCATGTCAACATGGGCAGGACCATGTTGACATGCAAATCTGGGAGCAGCTTGTTGCAGCCCTGCTGGGCGGCTACAGTGCGTGAGTCACCGCCCCCTTCCCTGCACCCTCCCACACATTCCCCTGCACCCCGTACTCTCTCCGCCCACGGTGTCACTGCCAGAACCGGGCCCCCTGCTCAGGATAGCAGTAGTGCCCGTGCAGTCTGTGTCCCGCTCCCTGCCAGCCCCGCGGCTGCAAGCAGTGCAGGCTCAGCAGCTTCTCACAGTGCAACGCAGGCAGCCGCGGGGATGACGATCACTGCTGTCAGGAGGTTAGCTGAAATCATTACCTGCGGTGACGATCTCCTGCATCAGCGCTGTCACTGCCTTCTATGCCCGCCGCGTTCTCACGTCACGTCTCGCGGGCGGCCCGAGATTGTCACTAGCGGTGACATCGCAGGCTCCCACAATTCTTCGCTGAGAATGCGGCGGGCATAGAAGGCGCTGAAGTCAGGAGTGCAGAAGATTGTCACAGCAGGTAATGATCTCATCTAACCTCCTGACAGCAGCGCTCGTCATCCCCTGCAGTGACGTGGGCTGACATATTGATGTTAGCTCAGGTCACTGCATTACTCTCCCAGCCAATGGGGAACATTCTGTTCTTCATTGACTGGGACATTGACTATGGTATGGATTGTCGTGGGACCCCCTTATTGGATTACGCTAAACCCGGATTTGTTTTTCTTTTCAATAAATTGGTGAAAGAGGGAATGTTTTGGGGAGTGTTTTTTCAAATAAAACTTTTTTTGTTGTCTATTTTTTTTAATTACTGACTGGGTTTGTGATGTCGGGTATCTGATAGACGCGTGACATCACTAACCCCAGGGCTTGATGCCAGGTGACATTACACATCTGACATCAACTCATTTGCCACCGCACCAGGGCACGGGATGAGTTGGGGCGAAGCGCCAGGAGTGGCACATCTCATGGATGCGCCACTTCTAGGGCGGCTGTAGCCTGCCAGTTTTAGGCTGGGGAGTGTCCAATAACAGTGGACCTCCCTAGTCTGAGAATACCAGACCTCAACTGTCCTTTTTGCCTTGGCTGGTGATCCAATTTGGGGGGGCCCCACGTTTTTTGTTTTAAATTATTTATTTAATTTAAAATAACAGCGTGGGGTGCCCTCTGTTTTGGATTACCAGCCAAGGTGAAGCTGCCAGCTGTGGTCTGCAGGCTGCAGCCGTCTGATTTAACCTAGCTGGCTTCAAAAGATGTGGGGGACCCCACGTCGTTTTTTTTTTTAAATTATTTATTTTTTGGCTAAATACAAGGCTAAGCACCCTTTAGTGCCAAATGAAAGTCACTAAAGAGTGCCAGCTTAGAATATGCAGGGGGGTAGGACATTATATATGTCTATCTATCTATTCATCTATCCATTATCTATCTGTCTATCTATCTATCTATCTATCCATCTATCAATCTATCCCTCTGTTCATTCATTCATCCATTCATTCATTCATCCCTCTATCTCTCTGTCTCTATATCTATTCATCTCTAGATCTACTCATCTATTTATCTTCCTTGCTGCTTCCATTTTTTGCGATCCGCAAAAAAAATGGAAGGCACACAGATGCATCCATGAAAAAAACTGACCATTTTTTGTGAACCGCAAAAACAGAACAGTCATGTGAATGTAGCCCACATGTGTTCCCTATGTGGGTAGGGGGTCGGTACAGAACAATGGTGGGTGGGGTCAGTGCAGAACGATGGGGGGTCGGTACAGAGAGCGCCATGTTTGTGTGTGGGGGGAGGGTTGCAGAGCCTGATGTGGTGTGGGGTGCAGAGCCCGATGTGGGGCTGTTATTTCCAATGCTGTAGTGATGAGAGGTCAGGTGCTGGGGTAGAATGCTGACAAGAAATGTGTGGGCAGGGGGCGAGCAGGGGGCGGGGCTGGACACTGAGGCCGGGCAGGGGGCGGGGCTGGACATTGAGTCCGGGCAGAGGGTGGGGCTGGACACTGAGGCCGGGCGGTGTCAGCTCTGACTGAGGTTTAACACAGGAAGTTATCATGTTTGCTGGAGCTGAATGTAAACAAAGAGCTGCAGAGAATAAAGGGTGCAAGAGGAACAAAAGTTAGAAAACAAAAAATAACAATGTAGGGGTGTTTTATATGACAATACAGCACAGATAAACTCAAAATATTTTGGTAAGCTAATGTCGGACAACTCCTTCAAGCTGACACCGACAACTGGTCAAACAAGTGTCTGGACACTGCTGCCGCTGAGTAGAGCTTAGTTTGGGTCCTGTCCCCAATGGTGCTGCCTGGTGATCCGTGACCTGTCTCCTGGCACTTATGTTACTTCTTTGGTCGTCCCGGTAGTGTGAAACTTGCTGGGTCCCGCTCCCCACTATGGCTAAGTGTGGGAGCTTGCTCTCAGGGCTCACGCTTGGGATTTTCTGGACTATTTTTAATTGGAAAGTCCTATCATTGCGCTAATGCCCCGATTTTGGAGTGGGTGGGAACGGATCTTAAAGACTCAGTTCTCCTCGGGTAAATTATCGGGTTGCCTGAAGCTACTGCCCGACCTAGGGTCCACGTACCCCGTTGTGCCTTGGTCCCAGCCCGGTGATGGTGCAAGGCCGCCGGCTGTCCTCCTCGACAGATCCGTGCCCCTTGCCACAATCCCCTGCGACCAGGGGTCCAGATCCTCTAGGCCCAGACCACCATCTGCCACCTAGATTGCTTCCCAGGAGCCCCGCTCCTCACCTCCTCTAACTTTCACTTCTCAGACCCATCTCTCTCCTTTTGACACTCCTGAACTCCCCTCTACAACCCCCCAGGTGGGCGACTCTATTCCACTCAAGCCGTCCACTGGTGTGTTTGGTGGGTGTGGTGCAGGGTGTATCTAGGGTTTGATTAGCTGATGTAGGCAGCACCATGTAGTTAGGGACCCTAAACCAAGAGGGAGGTGGATGCTGCACGGGAGGGCAGATTGTGCAATACCCTGTGATGACCCGGTAGTCCAGGGGTGTCACACTTGTGTTTCCCTCCTCTACTAACCTATTGAAACCTAAAATTGACTTTTGTTTGTGATTCTACTACTATAACTCCTAGGCAGAATGCTTACTGTCTTGGTGTTATAGTTGACTCAAAACTTTCCCTCAATGCCAATATTTGATCACTTGCTCACTCATGTCACCTGTACCTCAAAGAATTCTCTAGAATTCAACTTTCCTTACTTTCGATTCTGTACAAACTTTTACTGTTGTTCTGATTCATTTTAGCCTGGCCTACTATATCTCTCTATTAACTGGTGGTCTCCCTCTCACTAAACTCTCCCCTTTCCAATCTGTAATGAATGCAGGTGCCAGGATATTTCTGTTCAACCTCTACACTAATGTCACCACCATGTGCCAGTCATTGCACTGGTTGCCCATCCACTCCAGAGTCCAATATAACTCATCATTCTTACATACAAAGCTGTCCACAGTTCTGCACTCCCCCACATCTCGTTCCTCATCTCTGTCTACCACACTACCCATCCTCTCTTCTCAGCTAATGACCTAAGACAAACATCCTTTGTACTCTGAACCTTGCACTCCCATCTCCAGGACTCCTCTGCATCAATTTTCAAGAATGCACTACCCCAGAAGAACCTACTAATTTCCAGTATCCACAGTGTCAAGAGTGCACTAAAAATACATTTCTTCAGACTGGCTTATCACCTCCCCTCACTGATTTAATGAACTATCCCCTGTTCTCTTTTCCATGCACTCTGGAGCACTCAGCACCTCTACTTGTACAGATACTGGCTAGTGTAAGGTTTGTGCAGTGTTATTTGAAGGCTCCTATTTACTATACTTATGGCTGAACTTTACATGACAAGCACTTTATTTTTACATTTTGGGATACCCCTTATTTACTAAAAGGTTGTGAGCTTGTTAGCAAGGACTTCACTCCTCTTGGTATATAATGAACTATGTGCTATTCAGTATTGTGTTAAGCTGGGGTCACACTAAACGACAGCGACAACGACGTCGCTATTACGTAACCATTTTCTGTGACGTAGCAGCGACCTTGTAAGTCGCTGTTATGATCGCTGCTTAGCTGTCAAACACAGCAGCCGAAGCAACATGTGCAAAGAGCAGGGAGCCGTGCACACTGAGCGCTGGCTCCCTGCTCTCCTAGCTACAGTACACATCGGGTTAATTAACCAGATGTGTACTGCAGCTACATGTCACAGTGCAGAGAGCAGGGAGCCGCGCACACTGCTTAGCGCTGACTCCTTGCTCTCCTAGCTACAGTACACATTGGGTTAATTAACCCGATGTGTACTGCAGCTACATGTGCACAGAGCAGGAGTCGGCACTAGCAGCGAGAGCGGCGGAGGCTGGTAACGAAGGTAAATATCGGGTAACCAGGGAAAGGTCTTCCCTTGGTTGCCCGATGTTTACAGTGGTTACAGCTTTCCGCAGCTGCCAGACGCCGGCTCCTGCTCCCTGCTTGCTTCATTTTGTCGCTCTCTCACTGTCACACACAGCGATGTGTGCGTCACAGCGGGAGAGCAACGACGAAAAAATGAAGCAGGACATTCAGTAACGAGCAACGACCTCACAGCAGGGGCCAGCTCGTTGCTGGATGTCACACACAGCGACAGCGACGGGACGTCCCTGCAACGTCACAGAAAATGGTGACGTAGCAGCGACATCGTTGTCATCGTCGCTGTGTGTGACACCACCTTTACTCTTTGTTACTATCCAGCGCCCGTGCATATCAAAATTGAAGACATTGCCCCCAGAATACGGGAACAGTACAAAGTAGTATAGAGGAAAGACAGCAGGCAGAATATGTTGATGCAGGATTTCAGGCCACGTACCTGATGTCAAAGGGACACTGAAAAAAAAGAGAGGAGAAATCTTGTATAATGAAGACCGGAGGCAGTCTTTTCTTCTGGTCAGCATATGGTCCATAGCCTGGAAGAAAAAAGCTATAAAAGATGATTTTGCAGAACAAACCATCATACAGGAGGCATGCAGGTATGATTAATTTCAGCTTTATAAAATCTGTATGTCCATATTAGTAATTCAAAGAGTTCAAAAGAGTTCTACTATTAGGAGAGCATTTTAGAATGCAATGGAGAAATAGGCAGGTTGACTTGAAAGCCAATCTAATTATCGCCATCAGCAGTTGGTGAACAAAAGTCAGCACTGATCCATGCCTGATTCATTTTCACAAATATTGGGTTCTCCCCACTTTGCGGAGCATAATGTGGTCCCCTTAAGTAAAAGAGAGAGTGATAAGTAGAGATGTGCGAACCGGCCACGGTTCGGCTCGAGTTCGGTTCGCCGAACGGAGGTCTTGTTCGAGTTCGGTTCGCTGAACCGCTCGAACTGCATATGAAACAATGGGAGGCAATCACAAACACATAAAAACACCTAGAAAACACCCTCAAAGGTGTCCAAAAGGTGACAAACAACTCACAACACAACACAAACACATGGGAAAGTGACAAGGACATATACTCATGCGAAAACAAAAGAGCAGGACAAGGAAAAAGAGGAGGAGACACAGATATAGGCATGGCACGCCCTTCTAAAATCATGTAAAACACCGCAATGTGACTCCGAGCGGAGTCTCCCTTTTTTCAAAAAATTGGGCCACACACACACCCACACCTTCAGTGGCAGCACTTGTGCCCCAGTTGTACACTTCACAGCTAGATTGGCATCAAGCACATTAAAAAATACGCCATACTTAACCGTCCCCAGGATGACACCGAGGTAGGTAGCAAAGTCTTTCCTGATCCCAGCTCTGTGCATCTTGGATCATTTTTAAAAACAATGTAAGCAAGAGTTACTCCAAGTGGAGTCTCCCTTTTTTTCAAAAAATTGGGCCCCACACACACCCACCCATTCAGTGGCAGCACTTGTGCCCCAGTTGTACACTTCACAGCTAGATTTGCATCAAGCACATTCAAAAATACGCCATACTTAACCGTTCCCAGGATGACCCCGGGGTAGGTAGCAAAGTCTTTGCTGAACCATGACTTGTTCATCTTGGCTCCTTTTAAAAAACACAGCAAGCAAGGGTTACTCCAAGCGGAGTCTCCCTTTTTTTCCACAAATTGGGCCACACAGACACTCACCCATTCAGTGGCAGCACTTGTGCCCCAGTTGTACACTTCACAGCTAGATTTGCATCAAGCACATTCAAAAATACGCCATACTTAACCGTCCCCAGGATGACACCGGGGTAGGTAGCAAAGTCTTTCCTGATCCCAGCTCTGTTCATCTTGGATCATTTTTAAAAACAATGTAAGCAAGGGTTACTCCAAGTGGAGTATCCCTTTTTTTCAAAAAATTGGGCCATATAGACACCCCATCAGTGGCAGCACTTGTGCCCTAGTTTTACACTTCACAGCTAGATTTGCATCAAGCACATTCAAAATACACAAGCATTTACTCTACCCAGGATGACACAGGGGTAGTAAATTCCTTGTGGATCCATGACTTGTTCATTTTGATGAACGTTAGTCTGTCCACATTGTCACAGGACAGACGCGTGCGCTTATCTGTCAGCACACACCCAGCAGCACTGAAGACATGTTCAGAGACAACGCTGGCAGCTGGACAAGACAAAATCTCCAAGGCATAAGTTGAGAGCTCTGGCCATTTTTCAAGATTTGAAGCCCAAAATGACCAAGGCTCCATTTGCAAAGTAATAGCATCGATGTTCATTTGGAGATACTCCTGTATCATCCTCTCCAGCCGTTGACTATGTGTCAGACTTGTTGTCTCTGGTGGCCTTGCAAAGGAGGGTCTAAAAAAATTATGAAAAGATTCAATAAAATTGCTGTTACCAGCACCAGATACGGAGCTACTGGTATGGGTAGACTGTTGAAGATGACGAGACCGTCCCATGTTTGTCAAGTTACAACTGGGAGATTCACTCCCTGCACCTGCACGGTTGTTTGGTGGAAAAGCCGAGCTAAGATCGAGTAACAGCTTCTGCTGATACTCCTGCATACGTGCGTCCCTTTCTATGGCTGGAATTATGTCACAAAATTTGGACTTGTACCGGGGATCTAATAGTGTGGCAAGCCAGTAGTCATCATCACTTCTAATTTTGACAATACGAGAGTCATGTTGGAGGTAGTGCAATAAGAAGGCACTCATGTGTCTTGCGCAGCCATGCGGACCAAGTCCACGCTGTGTTTGTGGCATAGAGGTGCTAACCGTTCTTTCTTCCTCTGACATCTCCCCCCAACCTCTTTCAAATGAAATTTGACCAAGGTCTCCCTCATCCGCTGAGTCTTCCATGTCCATGGACAATTCGTCCTCCATTTCTTCATGTTCTCCTGCACCTTCCTCAACATTTCGCCTGCTACCATGCGCCCTTGTTGATCCCTGTCCCCCATATTCCCATGCCTGCAGCGTTGGTGATGATGAACGTCTGGACCTTGGTGATGTTGTTGTGTCTTGCGCATATGAATCCTCCTGTAGTTCCTCCTCTTCCTGTTGTCCAACCCCCTGACTCCGAATAGTGTTTAGCGTCTGCTCCAGCATGTAAATTACTGGAATTGTCATGCTGATAATGGCATTGTCAGCGCTAAACATATTCGTCGCCATGTCGAAACTGTGCAGAAGGGTGCATAGGTCCTTGATCTGAGACCACTCCATCACGGTGATCTGCCCCACCTCTGCATCTCGTTGGCCCAGGCTATATGTCATGACGTATTGCACCAGGGCTCGGCGGTGCTGCCACAGTCGCTGTAACATGTGGAGAGTCGAATTCCAGCGTGTCGGCACATCGCATTTCAGGCAATGAACCAGCAGGCCGAAAGACTTCTGGAGCGATGCAAGTCGCTCAGAAGCGGTGGTTGAACAGCGGAAGTGAGCAGACAGTTTTCGTGCCCTGGTCAGAAGGCCATCTAGGCCGGGATAGTGTGTTAAAAATTGCTGGACAACAAGGTTCAACACGTGAGCCATACAAGGCACGTGTGTCACCTTGCCCAGGCGAAGGGCCGCACCCAGGTTTGCAGCATTGTCACACACGGCCTTACCAGGCTGCAGGTTGAGTGGAGACAACCATTTATTAAACTCAGTCTCCAGAGCTGCCCACAACTCAGCTGCTGTGTGACTCTTATTTCCAAGACATTTCAAGCTAAAGACCGCCTGATGCCATTGCTCTCTGCTGCCAGCATAGTAATGAGGGATGCATGATTCCTTCTGCGCAGTGAGAACGCTGGTGGCCTGACCAGGCAGGCTTGGGGCGGAGGTGGAGGACCCAGATGAGGTGGAGGAGGCAGAAGCAGTGGCGGAACTTGGACAGACAGAGGATTGACACACAAGTCGTGGGGACGGCAAGACTTGTGCAGCAGACCCTTCACCATCTATCACCATAGTTACCCAGTGCCCAGTCAGCGACATGTAACATCCCTGTCCATGCTTACTGGTCCAAGTATCGGTGCTGAAATGCACCCGTTCACACACAGAGTTTCTCAAGGAAGCGGTGATTTTGTGTGCGACATGCTGGTGTAGCGCGGGCACACCTTTCTTAGAGAAGTAGTGGCGACTGGGCATCTGGTACTGGGGCACAGCGACAGACATAAGGTCTCTAAAATCCTGTGTGTCCACCAGGCGGAAAGGCAGCATTTCAGTAGCCAAGAGCTTACAGAGGGATAAAGTCAACCTCTTAGCTTTGTCATGGGTCGCAGGAAATGGCCTTTTATTTGTCCACATCTGAGGGACAGAGATCTGGCTGCTGTGTGTAGACGGTGTTGAGTAGAGTGTCCCTGGAAAAATGCAGGTTTGTGAGGAAAGTGCAGGCGTAGACATGATGTTGACTTCATCCAACGTTGATGCTATCGATGTCTGAGAGAGCTGTACACACGCACTTGTTTCCCCTTCCAAACCAACTGACGACCTACCAAGCAAACTGCCTGTTGCAGTTACAGTGGTGGAAGTTGTGCGTGGAAAACCAGGTGTGACAGCTGTCCCCAAAGTCCTAGAAGATGAAGAGCGTGCGGATGCACTGGAAGGGGCAGGCGGTGGATGGTTCGCTCCGCTAGGCCGCATTGCAGCACGGTGAGCTTCCCACTGGGACATATGATATTTATTCATGTGACGATTCATGGAAGAAGTTGTCAAACTGCTGAGGTTTTGCCCTCTACTAACAGAATCACGACAAATTTTACAGATCACATAATTTGGGCGATCTTTTGCTATGTCAAAAAAGGACCAGTCTCGGCAAGGCTTAGAGGGCATGCGACCTGCTGATCCACCCCGACTAGTGCTCAGAGGCAGAGTGGTGGCTGAGGATGCAGTTGTAGACGTGCTACCAGTACTCCGACTATGTCCAGGAAGGCGCAAGGTAACTTCGTCGTTTGTTGCATCCTCCTCCACCGTCTCTGTTGACCTCCTCGAGGGCCTGACTGTGGGTTGACAGTTGACAGTAGGTGGGATCTAGAACTTCCTCATCAATTGTTGTGTTTGCACTCCCCTCACCCTCAGACCGAGCCTCTTCTTGCCCTGACCGAATATTTAAGTTGTCATCTCAATCTGGTATCTGCGTCTCATCATCATCAGTATGTTCCTCATTGTCTATTACAACAGGTGTTTCAGTTTGTGAATAAGGGTCAACATTATGCTCAGAAACTTGTTCATCACGGCCTAAATCTGAGTCACAAAGGTTCTGGGCATCACTGCAGACCATTTCCTGGTCTGTACTCATTGTAGCTTGGGAGCAGACCTCTGATTCCCAGGCTATAGTGTGACTGAACAGCTCTGCAGACTCAGCCATCTCAGTTCCACCATACTGTGCAGGGCGGATGCAGACTTCAGAGCTGGGAGAAAGCAAGTGTGATTGGGATGACAACTCAGAGGACTGGTGTTTTTTGGATGCGGTAGTTGAGGTGGAGGAGAGGGCACTTGTTGGACCACTTGAGATCCATTCAAGCATTTTCTTTTTTTGGCCATCATCTACCTTTGTTCCAGTTGTTCGTGTCCGTAAAAAAGGGAGCACATCGGATTGTCCACGGTAAGTAGTAGACATCTTACTTTTGCTGGAAGATGGTCTATCTTCAGCAGATGTTAATGGAGCTTTGCCACCTTCCCCATGGACAAACCCTTTTTTCCTTTTCCAACACGCCTCTTCCCCTTTCCACCAGCATCCATCATTTTGCCACTCATTTTGATTGCGACAAGATTGTGCACTTAAAATGTGGTAGTAAAAATTGAGAGGTGGTGTAGATTGCAGTGGTGGTCTATCTTTATTAACAGCAGAATAAACAACAATAACTATCCCTGACAATGCAACTACGGCCCTTAAACTGGCAGCATAGTTTGCTAGTATAATGGCTTAGTAACAATGAGTTTGAGTGTGCAATGCAGAGGTGCTGCACATAGATTTGCACTAGTGGGACACTAATGGAAGTCCAACAGCCACTTTTAGGATGCCACTAAGTTTGATCAGTGTTTGCTAGTATAATGGCTTAGTAACAATGAGTTTGAGTGTACAATGCAGTGGTGCTGCAAACAGCTTTGCACCAGTGGGACACTAATGGAATTCCAACAGCCACTTTGAGGATGCCACTAAGTTTAATCAGTGTTTGCTAGTTTAATGGCATAGTAACAGTGAGTTTGAGTGTGCAATGCAGTGGTGCTGCAAATAGCTTTGCACCAGTGGGACACTAATGGAAGTCCAACAGCCACTTTTAGGATGCCACTAAGTTTAATCAGTGTTTGCTAGTGTAATGGCTTAGTAACAATGAGTTTGAGTGTGCAATGCAGTGGTGCCGCAAATAGCTTTGCACCAGTGGGACACTAATGGAAGTCCAACAGCCATTTTTAGGATGCCACTAAGTTTTCTCAGTGTTTGCTAGTATAATGGCTTAGTAACAATGAGTTTGAGTGTGCAATGCAGTGGTGCTGCAAATAGCTTTGCACCAGTGGGACACTAATGGAAGTCCAACAGCCACTTTTAGGATGCCACTAAGTTTACTTAGTGTTTGCTAGTATAATAGCTTAGTAACAATGAGTTTGAGTGTGCAATGCAGAGGTGCTGCACATAGATTTGCACTAGTGGGACACTAATGGAAGTCCAACAGCCACCTTTAGGATGCCACTAAGTTTACTCAGTGTTTGCTAGTATAATGGCTTAGTAACAATGAGCTTGAGTGTGCAAAGGGCAGGAGGGTACAGTGGCAGGGTTGTGGGTCTGGGTAGAGGAAAGGAACCCTCACTTTCTATCCCTCCTAATGGGGAAATGCAGCGAGGAAATCCCTGACCTTAGCTACACAGACGCTGTCATCTTCTGTAGCTGTTAAAATCTGTTTTCATGGACCTGACTGTCACCTATGGCTCTGACCCTGCTGGTATTAGCCCTTACAAGGACTAATAGAAACTTCTATCCCTATTCTGTATAGCGCTGTGTGTAGAGCGTACACAGCAGTATCGGAGACAGGAGCTACGCCAGCGGTGACTGACACCCAGAGGCAGAAGACAGATAATGGCGTGCTGGAGGAGAATGTCCGTTTTTATAATGCAGGGACATGTGACATGGACATCCTATCAAACATGCCGTTGCTTCTCTGGCTAAAAGTCCACTTAGCTGTGTGTGTGTCTGGGATTGGTTGACATGCTGGCCCGCCCCACTACACGCGCGCGCTTAGGGAAGGAAGACAAGGAAAAAAAAAAATGGCGATCGCCATTATCCAAACAGCAGTGATCTGAATGCGCTGTTTCCGCACACTATATGCTGAAATTTCATAATAGTGTGAGTCACAGAGTGACTTACACTATTACAGCGGAAAGCCAGCTAGTAATTAGCTTGTCTTTTTGCTGCTAGAACCGTTCTCGAACGAACATAATTAGAACTATCAAGCTTTAGCAAAAAGCTCGAGTTTTAGTTTGATCTAGAACAGCCCCCAAAATCACTCGAACCGCGAACTGGAGAACCACGAACCGCGAACCGCGCTCAACTCTAGTGATAAGGTTAGTATATTTATTCTTCCTAACTTTTACCATTTTGATGGCCATTTACGGTTCAGGAAAATGTCAGGAAGCTAAATCTGCACAGAAGTAAATTACAAAACAAAAAATCTACACTTTGGCGAATACAGATTTTTGTAACATTTGAATAGAATTTAATTCCATTCAAATAAATTCTCTCATCTCTAGTTTATTATTCACAGTCTGAAACAACTATTGTCATTTTCTGTTTTTCAGTACTGCAATAGTTCACAATACTCTAATTTCGGCCCTTCTATCCCTGTCTGCCATGATAAAGCTCAAAAATGGCCACTGCTTTTCCTGACCTCATCTTTTGTAGTGACTATTGTTCCCTCTGTTTGTGTCCGCTAAGCCATGTAATATGATAACTGTGGCTAATCAAATCACACATTTTTTGAACTTGTTAGGATCTGAGAATTTCATAAAATTTGTCTCAAAGTCAATTTACAGTGGATTGATTCAATTATCTCTAATATTTAAGGTTAAAGTGTTATCATTTCTACTAAAGGGCGCTTTTCACGCTGCGATATCGCTAGCAATGTTGCTAGTGATCGCACCTGCCCCCGTCGGTTGTGCGTCACGGGCAAATCGTTGCCCGTGGCGAACAATATCGCTAGGACGCGTCATATATACTATCCTTCCTAGCGACGTCGCTGTGGGCGGCAAACAACCTCTTTTTTAAGGGGGAGGTTCGTGCGCCGTCACAGCAACGACACACAGCAGCCCGCCAATAGAAGCGGAGGGGCGGAGACCAGCCGCATTAACGTCACACACACCTCGTTGCCGGAGTACACAGGAACACTGTTATTCGTCGTTCCCAGGGTGTCACACATAGCGATGTGTGCTGCCTCAGGAACGACGAACAGCCTGCGTCCAGCACGAGCAACGATATTTTGGAAATTAACGACGTGTCAACGATCAACGATTAGGTGAGTATTTTTGATCGTTAGCGGACTCTTGTAGGTGTCACACGCAACGACATCGCTAACGAGGCCGGATGTGCATCACGAATTCCGTGACCCCAACGATATCTCATTAGCGATGTCGTTGCGTGTAAAGCGACCTTAAGTCTCTTTCTGTTTTAATTATTTATGCATTTATTTAGATTTTATTATTTAAAAAAAGTAGTTTGACAAAGGGTAAAGTGGACAATGTCTTGAATAATTAAAACTGTTACATATATCTATCCACATGATCTGTCATATTCCCCCATGAATTATAATAATAAAAAGTATTTGCTTTACAGAAAAATCGGAGAATTGAAAGCCACATAGTCAAATGATTATAACATTTATTTATGGTGAACTTTTGCTGCTTTTGTAACCTTTCTGATTTTTTCATCTATCATTAGCTGTCAGCCTTGCAGCATGTAATATTTATTTCTGTGTGTTATGACAGTTGAAGAAAATCTAACGTAGATTCAAGTATATTCTCATACAAGGTTTCCTGCCAGAATATATTACATCAATATTGTGATGCCTTGCAAAACTAGTGCTGAAACAGTAAATACATTTTATTTTTATATATGTATATACTGTATATTTCATTTTATAAGACGCTTTGGTTTATAAGACACACCCCAAATTTAGAGATAAAAAAAGGTAAGAAAAAACAAAAACAAAAAAATCCGTCTTATACTTTGGTGTTGTCTTACCGGAGGGGGGCGGCAGCGTGGTAAATCAGGGTCACAGGAGGCAGAGGCTGTGCTCACAGCAGCGGCGGGTCAGTGCTGGCAGCGGCGGCAGGTCAGTGCTCACAGCGGCGGTTCAGTGCTGGTAGCAGCTGGTCAGTGCTTTTAGCAGCGGCAGGTCATTGTTAGCAGTGGTGGGTCAGTGATGGCAGTGGAAGCTGCGGTGGTTTTGTGGTGGAGCAGGCCGGCGCGGTGAGTATCCCAGATCGGTGATGTTCTGTCGGCAGTCCGGGCTTCAAAGAAATGGCGCCCAAAGTGGTGTGTGTGCAGATGGAGCTCGCATCAAAGAGCTCCATCTGCGCACACGCTGACTCCGGGTGCCATCATTTGAAGCCTGGACTGCAGACAGACCATCTGGGACTCCCACCGCACAGCCACCGCAGCCCGCACAGCCAGCCGGCTGCCCACCCACACAGAGTGGCAGCCAGCAGGCCGCCCGCCTGCCCACACAGAGAAGCAGACAGCCGCTGGCACAGAGAGTCAGCCTCCTACATGCAAGGACAGGCACCTGGCCGCCCTTACAGTCAGCCCCCCACCAACTATCCACCTCCCGGTAAGCTATATTCAGATCATAACACGCAACTCTCATTTTCCTCCCAAATTTTTGGGAGGAAAAGTGCGTCTTATAGATCTCTTTTTCTACTCCCCTCACATCTTCTCTTCCCACCTTCGCATCCAAGATTTCTTCCATGCATCCCCCATACTCTGGAATGCTCTGCAACAACATATCAGACTCTCGCCTACCTTGACAAGCTTCAAAAAGAACCTGAAGATCCCCCTCTTCCAACAAGCCTATAACCAGCAATAACCCTCAGTCTAATATAGCGCTGCACGACCAGCTCTACTCTCAGCTACTGTATCCTCACCCATCCCTTGTAGACTGTGAGCAGGTTCCTCTCTCCTGTACCAGTCTGTGCCCTGTTTTGTTTATGATTACTGTACTTGTCCATACTATGTGTACCCCTTTTCACATTTTCACATGTAAAGCGCCATGGAATAAATGGTGCTAGAATAATAAATAATACATATATATATATATATATATATATATATATATATATATATATATATACACAGTATGTATATATATATTAATAATGTGCCCACACACACACCTGTCTTTTGTTGAATATATATGCCTCATCCCCATTAACTGTACCATCGGGATGGATTTAATCGTGGCTCCAGCATGGGGTTCACTGTGTTGTCTTTCCTGTCATGTCAGTTTGCAATACTTCATCGTCCCCCACCTCAAACATGGAATTTTATTATTTTGTTATGTGCACAGTATGTTAATTTGATGTCAAGATTTTTGTTAATCAGACAGAATTCTTCCAGCTCAGGCTTAGCACCTTGCCAGCTGAACTGCACGTCATCGATATATCTCAAACAGCACACCACGTGTTCGGCCAGGGTGATGTCAAAGAATACCGTCTTTTCCCACATGCCGAGAAATAAATTGGCATAAGACGATGCACATGCTGCCCTCATAGTGATGCCACTCCTTTGCAGGAAGAGTTGGTCTTTGAATACAAATGCATTAAGAGTTAAAATAAACTCAAGTAATGCATAATCCATCCACGAATAGGGCCATCCCACTGGCTGGTCCCCAAGAAGAAGCATACCACCTCCAATCCATCTTGGTGTGCAATACAGGTGTACAGGAACTCTACATCTGCAGTCATCAGCCACATGTCCTGCTAAATAGTTAGTTCATTGGTTTTAGTCAGTACATCGGTCATGTCACGTGCATATGAAGGTATACAGTATGATCCAACACACAGCCCCCATGTAAAGTATGAGCCTACACACAGTCCACCTATCCAGTATGAAAACAGTGGCCCCCTATATAAAGTATGAACCCATAGACAACTCGCCTCTATATTAGTATGAGCCCACACAAAACCCCAATATAAAATATGAACTCACACACCCCACTATATACAATATGATCCCTCACACAATCCCTACATATACAGTATGTTCCCAAACACAGCCCTCCCTGTATACAGTATGATGACACACTTAACGTCCTCCATATATTATACAAGATGAGCCCATACGTAGTTCTCCTGTAAATAGTATGCATCCCACAAACAGACCTCCAATATACAGTTTGATCACACAGTGCTCCAAAATTGGTATGATGTTCCCGCAATTTCACATATTGTCAAGAGCATTTCACAGCCTGATGAGACCTCGAGGAGATCTGGGATCAGAATGTCACAGCGTTTAGTTAATTGCAGATTCTCTTTAAAACCTGCTCATCATTTATCCTGAGCAGGAGTTTATTTAATTCCATTTGATGCTGATGGGGTTAAGTTTTTTTTCTATCCTGTTGTGAGTTATATGTGGTTGTTAATAACAGCTGTAGACACTCCTTTATGGTATGTAAACCCACTCCTTACTCTCTCCTTTCTCTTTGCAGTTTACAGTTCATTCTATACTCACCTGTGAATGAGTTATATTTAGAGAAAGCTGTGGTTATCTTTCCAGTGGATGAGGTGGAATTTCTCTCTGGAGAAAAATGACAGTTCTTTTGTTGGATCTGTCTTCCCTTCCTCGTGTTGTCTTTACATTAGTAGAAAGACTAGTGTCTTGCTGGCATACTCACTAATCAGGACTAGACCAAGGTCAGCCAGGCCCAGGCACATGATTGCACATCAGAATAAGGATCCATCTAGGGATGTTAGTGTCACGGGCGGGGAGGACGCCGTCGCTGCTGCGCTCTAGCTAACGCTCGGTTCCGGCGCTGCTGCGGCTGCTCGGTGGCTCGAGCAGTGGGCCGGATTCAGGGACTTGAGCGGCGCTCCTCGCCCGTGAGTGAAAGGGGTGGTTGGTTTGGGGAATTTAGTCTGTGACGCCACCCACGGGTCGTGGTGAAGATAGGCACCACCGCTGCTGGTGACAGGGATTCCGGGAGCGATGGTAGGGAGCACCTGGGATGTTGTTTTCCCCCTCCGTGGGTAGGGGTCGGTGGTCCCGGGGCCCGGTGATGTGACGGGGAGGCAGGGTCAGTGAGGTGCAGGGTTGCAGGGGCAGCGCGGCGCGGTGCCGGATGGCACAGGTGTACTCACTCAGCAAGAAAGGTACAAAGTCCTCGGTAAACCAAACGGCTGGATGGACGGGTCCCACAGCCGGCTGCAGTGTCTCTCCCCGGACAGGTGATGGTGGCTGTCTTTCCCTGCACCTTGATGTTCTTCTGCTGACTACTATGGATTCCCAACGGTAGTCCGCTCCCCGGTGTATGGGTACCGGAGGAGCCCGTTTGCCCACAGGTGCTGGCCCTTGGGTCTCTAGCCTTAGGCGGTAGCTGTATACCCTCACGGTGTGGGCTGCTGCCTTCAATCAGGACTTTTGCTGTTGTGAAACCCCTGGGGTTCCAGTCATATTCGGATCTGACTATTGATGGCGGCTCCAAGCCTGGTCGGTGTCCGATGGCCCTGCCTGTGTTTGCTGGCTTGACTTCGCTCCCCGGTCGGTACCGGCGGGCCGTCGCCAGTCCCCGGTCCTACGGTTCCGCGTTGCTCCACCACTCCTGCAGACGGCCACCACCGTCTGCCAACCTTGCTGTCAGTGCCTGGGCCACAAACCCAGACACCCAAGTGTTCACTCCTCACTCTTCACTGCTCAACACTAAACTGTCACTTTTCCCGCCTCCAGGACTGTGAATTCCTCGGTGGGTGGAGCCAACCGCTTAGCCCCGCCCCACCTGGTGTGGACATCAGACCCTGGAGGGAGGCAACAAGGATTTTTGTTTGGCTGGTGTCCCTGTCTAATGGGGGTGGGGGTGTTTGTATGTTACCTGTGATGACCTGGCTAGGCCAGGGCGCCACATTACGAAGCTCAGGGATCAGCCATTAGGTGGTGACCCCTCTTTTCACTCCCTATTGTCAGGGAATTCCTTTACATCTTCCCTTGTGTTCCCCTCCTTTTGCGCAATATTACGGGAGTTCCCTCTACCCGGCATGACACATATTTTAAAAAATTAAATAAATAATTATCTTGCTTCTGTTCCCCCGGCCATCTGTTCCAGTCTGCTGTGTGCACTAAGACCCTGCATACCAAACATGATATAGTGACGTCATCGTGCCAGCTGTTTTAGTCTCGCTTGCTGAATAGTGGAAGAAGGAGACGGTGACTCAATCCTCCACTATTATATTCTCTGCTATCTGCATCGTTAGCATGCAGATAGAAGGGAAATCAATATGCCAGGTGAGGGAAGGCAGCTGCATTGTGAGGTCTGTGGGCAAGTGTTGTCTGCCCAAGGGCACTCTTGGTCCTCGGGCCAGACAGGAACAGAAAGATGTGGTCTGCGGGCTATACTTTGCTCAGGTCTTGTCTGATGTGTCTATATTCTCCAGCTTAAAACTTAGCAAACAGAAATTAATAGGTTCCATAGCTAATTCAAGTTAGAAATCAGGACATTGTTCTCAAATTTTTGCTGCAGATCCTTATAAGCAGAGATGTGTGCCATAATGGGACCAATTGCAGTGTGGCGCCCCTTAAGATTCAGTCGCCATAGGGTAGTACACCCCACTTAAGGTGCAGTACTCATCCCGGGTAAAGAAGAGGTCAACTGCTGGTGTTTCTCACATTCACAAAACCACACACAGTTAGGTGATTTCCCACTGGGGGTTGTCCTAGGCTAGTTAGGGGCTGGCCATCATGAGGCATGGGACTTTCCCGGTCAGCGACCTGGGGGGTGGGCACCAATTAAGGAAAAGGAAGGAGCATCTCCACAAATAGTCAGTTAGCCCCGGGAACAGCTTGGGGTGGGGAGCACAGTCGGGGCTTCGGTCCAAGCATATTCTCTCTACCTTCACACTTCTGGCAGCATTACGAGGCCCGTGGCTTGGAGCAAGCAGCTAAGCCCGGATTCTCCACAGCTCCCGTGGATTCCAGCGTCTGCAGCGAGTGCAGTAAACATCCGCAGTCTGTTCTACATTCTATCCATGGGATTGGAGGGACCCGACCAGAAAGGACACACAGTGGGAACAACGGCGGTGACCTCCGAATTACCCTGGATCAGCTGGGGCCCACCACGGCGGAGGCCGGCACCCTGGGCCTGCACTTGAACTGTGAGCAAAAAGACCTAGACCCGCAGCAGCTGACTCAGCCTCTTATTGCCGACGCCGTTGCCCCGCGCTTTGGCGCCAACGGCCATGTTACAACCCTCATCATCCTCCCTGGGACCCGCACCACCTGTGGGGAGCAGCACAATCCTTGCTGCCACACTATCGTTAACCCCGGAGGACATCAACCACAGTGGCAGCTAAACCCTGGCCGCGTTCCACAGGTGGCGACACGAGACAAACAACTATCCCCATCATCCCATCCTCCAATCCTTCCCTCTTATTGTATGCCTCGGGGCCATGAAGCCGGTCAGGGTCACCCGTATTATCCCCAAACCAGACATCACCGACCTGGCGACGAGTAAATTGAACCCCCTTGCCCCGTGGGTGCTACAGCAGCAAGTGATCAATTTCAGTGACAGAACATTAGTGACTGCAGAATATCCAGTATCAGCGTCAGACTGGGGTGTCTGGGGCCCACCAGAGAAATTGACTCCAGGGGCCCACCCTACAGTGATATGCAAATACCTGTTAGCCATTATCCCCGTTATAGTGGAGCATTGACTGTAAAACACAGACGGCTCCTGCACATCTCCTGTGCACACACAATAACTGATGTACAGTTACAATAGTTTGCAGTAAGAGGGATCTTTGGTGAAAACAAGTGATCACCGATCCACAGGTTAGGGAGGTGATACCTTATTGATTGAATCTATCAGGGGACGAGTCGGACATCAGCTCCACTTTCAAGGGGATAAAAGTTGCACGATCGGTGCAGGTCCCAGCAATCAGTCCCCACAGATGAATAAGTTATCACTTATCCTTTGGCCTTGTTCACACGTTCAATATTTGGTCAGTATCTTACATCCGTTTTTCTAAGCCAAAACTAAGAGTGGGTTAAAAATTCAGAGGTGTTTCTATTAGATTTTTCCTCTGATTTTACCACTCCTGGTTTTGGCTACAAATACTGAGGTAAGATACTGACCAAATGCTCAACGTGTGCACATGGTCTTAGCATAGGCGATTATGTAGCATATTTGCTACAGTGTAATAGTCTACAGGACAGGGAGGGGTTAAACATTCAAGTATTTAATCTCTACTGGAAATAATCTTCCCTTTATTGATAGAGAGAAAAAGTCCACTCTACCAAGACCAATAATACCACATACAAGGGAAAAATACCTCCACACCATGAGCAGACAACATATTACCTACCACCACATAGTAACTGAATACAATCACATACAAGCGAGAAATACCACCACACCATAATCAGAGCACATAGTGATCGAATATTACCACATAGAAGGGAGAAATACCTCAACACTATGACCAGACCACATAAATGACCAAATAATACCACATACAACAAAGACATACTACCACACTGTGACCACATCACATATTACCACCACACAGTGCCTGAATAATACTACAATAATGATCATGAATAAAAACCACAATACTAATATTACCATCAGTGCCATTATACACAGGAGCTCTGTATATAGTGTCAGTGTACAGGTAATACAGTGATCACCAGTGACATTATACACAGGAGCTGTGTATATAGTGTATAGTGTGGGTACATCTAATACACTGACTTATCAGTGACATTTCTAGCTAAGGTTATTCATCTTTGCTTTTCCTCTTCATCTGGCACTGAGCTCTATCACTTCTTCCTGCCATGACGCGACTCTGCAGAAAATAACACAGTCACCCATAGCCGATCACTCCCAGAGCCCATTCCTCACTTTTCCCCCAATTTCTACACCATGGGTGGCACAGCACTGAGTTGGTGGCACACAGTACTAGGGGCATACACAGCAGCAGGAGGCTCATAGCAGCGGGAGGCAGGAGGCTCACAGCAGCAGGAGGCAGGAGGCTCACTGCAAGGGGAGGTTCACAACAGGGGGAGGCAGGAGGCTCACAGCAGGGGGAGGCTCACAGCAAGGGGAGGCTCACAGCAAAGGGAAGATCACTGCAGGGGGATAATCACTGCAGGGGGAAGCAGGAGGCTCAAAGCAGGAGAAGGCTTACTGTAGGGGGAGGCTCACAGGAGGGGGGAGGCTCACTGCAATGGGAGACTCACAGCAGGGGAAGGCAGGAGGCTCATTGCAGGGTGAGGCTCACTGCAGGGGGAGGCTCACAGCTGAGGGAGGCAGGAGGCTCACTGCAGAGGAAGGCTCACAGCTTGGGGAGGCTCACAGCAGGGGGAGGCAGGAGGCTCACTGCAGAGGAAGGCTCACAGCTTGGGGAGGCTCACAGCAGGGGGAGGCTCACTGCAGGGATAGGCTCACAGCAAGGGATAGGCTCATAGCAAGGTGAGGCTCATGGCAGGGGGAGGCCAAAGCGCTTACCTGGTGCCTGCACGTCCTCTTCTTCTGTGCAAGAAGAGGGGGCAGAGCCGCACAGCTAGAATCATAGGAATATAGAGTGAATAAGCTAGGGTGCAAAGCCTACCAAAACAGATTATGGCAAAGAGAGAAAGAGTAGGCAAGGAGCACTCATAGAGTGCTCCTTGCCTACTCTTTCTCTCTTTGCCATACTCTTCTTCTGTGCGGCACCGGTGATGACAGATGAAAGATTCGCGTACATTTGAATATGAGAAGGGAAGAGTTCTGCCCAGCGCAAGAATGAGAGATATGTCAGTAAATTTCCAGGTGCTTTATTCTGCTTGGTTTCCAATAAAAACGGTCATATAAACATATGAACAGTTAAGACATAGTCCTCCATGGATAATGACACAACAGCGACGCGTTTCGGCTACTGGAGTGTAGCCTTTGTCAAGTGGCTTTACTATGTGAACTGAGTCCTCTTTATACCCATACATGGAAAAGTTCTCCAAACAAACAGGTGTAGGTTCTTGCTGAAATCCTCAGAATTAACCCGTGATCCACTGGCTCAAGATGTATCACAGCACATTACAGGTACATGGGTTCAAATACAATATAAAAACAAAAGATAGGCACATTATATAACAGTTCTCTCATATCAAAAGACACTGCTTGAGAGTTACATAATAATATTCATATAATAAAAGTTACATGAAAAATACATGAATATATAGCAATCAGAGTGATATGAACCATTACCAAAGAGAGTGTGTCATAATACAGATGCATTGTTATAATTGCCCTGTTCCTTAGAGATGATCATAGTATCATAGTATCATAGTTTTTAAGGTTGAAGGGAGACTCTAAGTCCATCTAGTTCAACCCGTAGCCTAACATGTTGATCCAGAGGAAGGCAAAAAAACCCCAATGTGGCAAACAAGTTCCAATGGGGAAAAAAATTTCCTTCCTGACTCCACATCCGGCAATCAGACTAGTTCCCTGGATCAATACCCTGTCATAAAATCTAATATACATAACTGGTAATATAAAATTTTTCAAGAAAGGCATCCAGGCTCTGCTTAAATGTTAGTAGTGAATCACTCATTACAACATCATGCGGCAGAGAGTTCCATAGTCTCACTGCTCGTACAGTAAAGAATCCTCGTCTGCAATTATCATTAAACCTTCTTTCCTCAAGACGTAGCGGATGCCCCCGTGTTCCAGTCGCAGGCCTAGGTGTAAAAAGATCTTTGGAAAGGTCTCTGTACTGTCCCCTCATATATTTATACATTGTGATTAGATCCCCCCTAAGCCTTCGTTTTTCCAAACTAAATAACCCCAAGTTTAATAACCGGTCTTGGTATTGCAGCCCACCCATTCCTCTAATAATCTTGGTGGCTCTTCTCTGCACCCTCTCCAGTTCAGCTATGATGGAATAACATATGTAGTAAATATTCCATACCCAGCGATCAATGCACAAATACAATTGAATCCAGAGAGAAAAGAAAAAGAAAAAAAAAGGGAACATTTTGATGGGTTTATAAACCTTTTCTATGTCTCCAGAGCTGAAACTACTATTGTATAACAGTTCTCTCGTATCAACAGACACTGCTTGAATGCTACATTATAATATTCCCATGATAAGAATTACCTAAAAAATATATACAAATGTATAACAATCAGAGTGATGTGAACTATTACCAAAGAGAGTGTGTCACAATATAGATGCATTGTCATAGTTGCCCTGTTCATAGATATGATAGAATAACATATGTAATAGATATTCCATACCCAACGGTCAATGGACAAGTACAAGTACAAAAAAAAAAAATAAATTATTTACGAAAAAATACCTATGTGGCTGTTCTTTAAGTCCCACCAAACCGCAACTCCACTGAATTCAACTAACAATAGTATTGACAAATCTCCGCTATAGAGGGAGGAAAAAAGGGGGGGGGGGAGGGAAGAGGGAGGGGAAAAGGGGGGGGGGAAGTGTGTGTATATTTCTCTGTTCATTTATTATATATCATGTATAATTATAATTCTTTATTTTATTTCCATATATATTATCATTTGTTTAATCAATTATATATGTATTACACCCTACGGAGGCATGTCAATCAATTGTATTGCAATATCAGATCTTTTCGTATATTCAAACCATTTGGCTGCCTAGTTCCTAATTTAAAGATCCAAAAAGACTCACGATTTTACGTCTATAACATCCCCCTCTGATAGGTTTCTGAACCCTTTCTATGCCACAAAAACTGAAACTACTGTTATCACCTCTGTGTACTTCAGAAAAATGTTTTGATACCATTGAAGTACCAATTTTATTCGTTCCCAAGGCATCAGATAAATGTCGCCTTATTCGTTTCTTAAGGGGACCAATAGTGCACCCTACATACTGGATTCGACATAGGGTGCATGTTATTGGATAAATTACTCCGGTGGTATTACAGTTGATGAATCCATTAATGTCATAAGTATGGCCATTAACTATTGAGGTAAATGTTTTCGTCCTATCAGCATGGGAGCAAGAAATACAAATATTGTGATGACATTTAAAAAAACCCTTAAGGTCCAACCATGTAGAACCCTTTTGCGGGGGAGATTTTAAAAAACTTGGGGATACTATATTACCAATTGTGGGAGCTTTTTTTGGAATGAATCTAATATCACACTTGGTCAGTACTTCTCTGGTTGTCAAATCACTATTCAAAATGGGAATGTATTTTCTCACAATTTTAACAATGTCATTAAAATCCTCACTGTAAGTAGTGACAAAGTTTATGACATTGTTGTCACTACTACAAGAGGGTTTTACCCTATCTATTAGCAGTGACTCCCGTTTTATCTGAGAGACCTCATCATATGTTCTAGCTAACAAATCTTTGGGGTAACCTCTATCTCTTAGATCCTTACACTTGTCCCTTAATACTTCTTCCAAATACCTGCTATCTGAGCAATTACGTTTAGTTCGAATTAACTCCCCCTTAGGGATGTTAGAAGTCACATGCCTAGGATGACATGAACCATATCTCAAAATGGTGTTCTCACTTATCTCCTTACGGTAAGGAGTAAGAAGCACATCAGGCGTACCTACGCCAGCCTGCAGGGTGATGTCCAGGAAGTTTATTTGGCTTTGATGATAATTTGAAGTAAAACGCAAATTAAAATCATTGCGATTGATGTACTCTATAAACAGACCGATTTCTTCCTGGGTGCCACCCCACACTAACAGGAGGTCATCAATGTACCTTCCGTACCACATTATTTGCCGTTGCCACGGGTTACCATCATTCATCAGAAAAATCTCTTCCCAGAAACCCATAACGAGGTTAGCAAGGGAGGGTGAATATTTCCCTCCCATGCTAACACCCTGCTTCTGGATGTAAAAAGTTCCATTAAAGAGAAAGTAGTTTTTATTCAAAAGATATTTAGTAACATCAAGTATAAAAGACTGCATGTAATTGTCATAGTCACTATATTTGCATAAAAAATGTCTGAGTGATGTCATGATGACCTCATAAGAGATAGAGGGATAAAGAGCTACCACATCTGCTGTCAGCCATATAAAACGATCCTCCCATTGAAAATTTTCAAAGGCACAAAGGACACTTTTAATGTCTCTTATGTACCCCGGCAAAGACTTGACCAAGGGCTGCAAGGCATGGTCTAGCCAGGCCCCTATTCTTTCCGATAGAGACCCTATGGCCGACACGATGGGTCTAAATTTAGGGGGGAATCCACCCTTATGCACCTTGGGGAGGGAGTGGTAGATGGGGATAACAGGATTATCAACGTATAAAAAATCCATTAATTTTTGCGTAATGATCCCCATCTCCACTCCATCCCGTAGTACTGATAGCAGTTCCTTTTGAAAAAATGAGGTGGGATCCCCCCCCCAAAATCCCATAGGTATCACTATTGCTAAGAAGTTCTACATTGCACTTAATATACAGATCCGTGTCCATAATTGTGATTGCGCCCCCTTTATCCGCCCTTTTTACTGTGATATGCCAGTCATTTTTTATTTCTTGTAAAGCTGCTTTTTCTAGTTTAGTGAGATTAGATCTAATATCCCTGTGTGAGGAGTGCAGTTTTACCAAATCTTCCTCAATGAGATCTTGGAATCTATCAAAAATCAAGGGTCTAGAATTAATGAGATAGTAGTCCCTATTGTGTGTATGAAAGGAATTCATGTTTGCTTTAATAAAACCAAAGATCTGATATTGCAATACAATTGATTGACATGTCTCCGTAGGGTGTAATACATATATAATTGATTAAACAAATGATAATATATATGGAAATAAAATAAAGAATTATAATTATACATGATATATAATAAATGAACAGAGAAATATACACACACTCCCCCCCCCTTTTCCCCTCCCTCTTCCCTCCCCCCCCCCCCTTTTTTCCTCCCTCTATAGCGGAGATTTGTCAATACTATTGTTAGTTGAATTCAGTGGAGTTGCGGTTTGGTGGGACTTAAAGAACAGCCACATAGGTATTTTTTCGAAAATAATTTTTTTTTTGTACTTGTACTTGTGCATTGACCGTTGGGTATGGAATATCTATTACATATGTTATTCTATCATATCTATGAACAGGGCAACTATGACAATACATCTATATTGTGACACACTCTCTTTGGTAATAGTTCACATCACTCTGATTGTTATACATTTGTATATATTTTTTAGGTAATTCTTATCATGGGAATATTATAATGTAGCATTCAAGCAGTGTCTGTTGATACGAGAGAACTGTTATACAATAGTAGTTTCAGCTCTGGAGACATAGAAAAGGTTTATAAACCCATCAAAATTTTCCCTTTTTTTTTTTTTCTTTTCTCTCTGGATTCAATTGTATTTGTGCATTGATCGCTGGGTATGGAATATTTACTACATATATTATTCCATCATCTCTAAGGAACAGGGCAATTATAACAATGCATCTGTATTATGACACACTCTCTTTGGTAATGGTTCATATCACTCTGATTGTTATATATTCATGTATTTTTCATGTAACTTTTATTATATGAATATTATTATGTAACTCTCAAGCAGTGTCTTTTGATATGAGAGAACTGTTATATAATGTGCCTATCTTTTGTTTTTATATTGTATTTGAACTCATGTACCTGTAATGTGCTGTGATACATCTTGAGCCAGTGGATCTCGGGTTAATTCTGAGGATTTCAGCAAGAACCTACACCTGTTTGTTTGGAGAACTTTTCCATGTATGGGTATAAAGAGGACTCAGTTCACATAGTAAAGCCACTTGACAAAGGCTACACTCCAGTAGCCGACACGCGTCGCTGTTGTGTCATTATCCATGGAGGACTATGTCTTAACTGTTCATATGTTTATATGACCATTTTTATTGGAAACCAAGCAGAATAAAGCACCTGGAAATTTACTGACGTATCTCTCCTTCTTGCGCTGGGCAGAACTCTTCCCTCTTCATTATACACAGGTAACAGCACCTGCAGCCCGAGCAGCAGAAGGAAATCTGAGCACATGGAATGGGTGAGCTGAAAGTTTCTCTTTTTGTCTTTTGAATATGAGAGGTGCAGTCTGCTGTTCCTGCGTGCACCTCATTTTGTGCTTCCTTGAGGACTCCCACACTGCAAGGACCTGTGGTGAGTCACATGACTGGGATGTCACCACAGGTCCTGCTACAACCACAGAACTGCAGAGATCGCATAGCTTATTCTGTGTGATGACTGCAGTTTATGATGAAAAGGCTGGGGGCCCATCAGAGCATGGGGGCCCATCAGAGCATGGGGGCACATCAGAGCATGGGGGCCCAGTCTGCCCACTAAACACCCCTGCCCAGTCCGCGGTAACAAGCCCGCGTTACCCCTCACTATATAAAGCATGGGGGCTTACTGGGGACAGGGGGGCCCACCAGGGCCACATGGGCCCTGGGGACCACCCGGAGGATACTCCGGTGCTCTGCTGGGCCAGTCCGACGCTGTCCAGTATATACTATAAGTTGAAGATTCACATTACCCTGCTAAACCTATTGCTTAACGGAGCTGACAGGGTGAAATGTATCAATCATAAGCAAGAAAGCTGACCTCCATAAAGAATACACTGGACTCTAAGCAAACAGCACCAACAGATAGCATTGATAGTCAGTATGAGTCAAGGGAGCTTTATAAATGCAATTAATCATTGTAGGAATTCACAGACTGTATCATTGCTTATTTCGTGTTTTATATAGTACATCAATTTTCAACTATAGCAGCACTCTATGCACAAGAGGCACATTCAGAGGGGCAGGGAGCATGGTGGGAAACAAAGATTATTATATGCAGTCTGGAGTGATTTAATAGATTCTAATATACTCCTGAAGTTCACAGAAATTTAAACTTAATGGATTTTTACAGAGAAAAAAAAATCTAGACCAGGGTTTTTTAACGTGTGGCCTGGGGATCAAATGTAGAAAAACATAACATTCTGTGTGGCCTCCAGCCATCTCTGAATCCACTGTATTGAGTAGCTTTTATAATCTATGTTATTTATTCTGCACCCATTCTATACTTATCTTGACTCCTTTTTCTGAAGAGCTAAACTGGAGAGCACAGTGACTTCTTTGTCTACAATATGTAACCAACATATTTTAGATTATGGAATATAGAACTTTTAATATATAGAGTCGGGAAAAAAGTATTTAGTCAGCCACCAATTGTACAAGTTCTCCCACTTAAAAAGATGAGAGAGGCCTGTAATTGACATCATAGGCAGACCACAACTATGAGAGACAAAATGAGAAAACAAATCCAGAAAGTCACCTTGTTTGATTTGGCAAGATTTTTTTTTAAATTATGCTGGAAAATAAGTATTTAGTCACCTAAAAACATGCAAGATTTCTGGCTCTCACAGACTGTAACTTTTTCTTTAAGAGGCTCCTCTGTTCTCTATTCATTACCTGTAGTAATGACACCTGTTTGAACTTGCTATCAGTATAAAAGACACCTGTCCACAAGCTCAAGCAGTCACACTCCAAACTTCACTATTGTGAAGACCAAAGAGCTGTCGAAGGACACCAGAAACAAAATTGTAGCTCTGCACCAGGCTGGGAAGACTGAATCTGCAATAGGCAAGCAGCTTGATGTGATGAAATCAACTGTGGGAGCAATAATAAGAAAATGAAAGACGTCCAAGACCACTGATACTCTCCCTCGATCTGGAGCTCCATGCAAGAGGTCACGTTGTGTGGTCAAAATGATCACAAGAACGGTGAACAAAAACCCCAGGCCTATTGAATGACCTGCATAGAGCTGGGACCACCGTAACAATGGATACCATCAGTAGCCCACTACGCCACCAGGGACTCAAATCTTGTAGTGCCAGACGTGTTTCCCTGCTTAAGGCAGGACATGTCCAAGCCTGTCTGAAGTTTGCTAGAGAACATTTAGATTACCCAGAAGAGTATTGGGAGAATGTCATATGGTCTGATGAAACCAAAGTAGTACTGTTTGGTAGAAACACAACTCGTCGTGTTTGGAGGAGACAGAATGCTGAGTTGCATCCAAGAACACCATACCTATTGTGAAGCATGGGGGTGGCAACATCATGCTTTGGGGCTGTTTCTCTGCAAAGGGACCAGGATGACTGATCTGTGTACATGAAAGAATAAATGGGGCCATGTATGGTGAGATTTTGAGTGCAAACTTCCTTCCATCAGCAAGGGCAGTGAAGATGAAATGTGGCTGGGTCTTTCAGCATTATAATGATCCCAAGCACACCACCATGGCAACAAAGAAGTGGCTTCGTAAGAAGTGGCCTAGCTAGTCTCCAGATCTCAACCCCATAGACAATATTTGGAGAGAGTTGAGTTGTCCTTGCTGCCCAGCGACAGGCCCAAAACATCACTGCTCTAGAAAAGATCTGCATGGAGGAATGGGCCAACATACCACCAACAGTATGTGCCAACCTTGATAAAACTTACAGAAAATGTTTAACCTCTATCATTGCCAACAAAGGATACATAACAAAATATTGAGCTGAACTTTTGTTATTGACCAAATACTTATTTTCCACGATAATTTGCAAAAAAAAATCTTACCATATCAGACAAGGTGATTTTCTGGATTTGTTTTCTCATTTTGGCTCTCATAGTTACGGTCTACCTATGATGTCAATTACAGGCCTCTCTCATCTTTTTTAGGTGGGAGAACTTGCACAATTGGTGGCTGACTAAATACTTTTTTCCCCACTATACCCCAGATCAAAATGTTTGCGGCCCTTGCGAGTAGAGCAATCATAAAATTTGGCATGCTACAAAAAAAAGGTTGTGAACCTCTTATCTAGACTCATGGCCAGAAGGAGATCCCATAATATGGTTTCCCATAATGAAACAGTTCAAAATTTATGGATACGACTAAGTTAGGATTAAACAAAAATGAGCTTCTTAGAAAATTACTGGTGAGTTCCCATTAAATATCTGGAAAAAACATGGAAATTCTCTTTTTTCAAACTTATTTATATATTTAATAATGATATCTCTGCAAATTTGAGAGTACACAGCTTTAGCTATTTTTTTTCATCTTAAATAATTATTTAAAATAAAACATTTGATAAATAAAATTTTGTAAATCCTTGAAATTAAAATATGTAGACATTTTTGCAAAGCTGCAGAAAATATGTATTGGTTTTTATATGGATAGCCAGTATAAAGTCCTGACATTATAGCACGTTTATATTTCTAAAGGTGCTATTGAAATGAAAGTCTCACCTGATCTTAGTAACAACCCATCCAATTCACACATGCGAAGAAATAAAACCATAGATGTCCATAAATTATTATTATTATTATTTATTATTATAGCGCCATTTATTCCATGGCGCTTTGCAAGTGAAAGAGGGTATACGTACAACAATCATTAACAGTACAAGACAGACTGGTATAGGAGGAGAGAGGACCCTGCCCGCGAGGGCTCACAGTCTATAGGGAATGTGTGATGGTACAATAGGTGAGGACAGAGCTGGTTGCGCAGTGGTCTACTGGACTGAGGGCTATTGTAGGTTGTAGGCTTGTTGGAAGAGGTGGGTCTTGAGGTTCCTCTTGAAGCTTTCCACAGTAGTGGAGAGTCTGATGTGCTGAGGTAGAGCGTTCCAGAGAATGGGGGATGCACAGGAGAAATCTTGTACGCGATTGTGGGAAGAGGAGATAAGAGAGGAGCAGAGAAGGAGATCTTGTGAGGATCTGAGGTTGCGTGCAGGTAGGTACCGGGAGACTAGGTCACAGATGTAGGGAGGAGACAGGTTGTGCATGGCTTTGTATGTCATGGTTAATGTTTTGAACTGGAGTCGTTGTATTATGTGTAATAGTAAAAAATTACACCAGGAAAAGGTATTAAATACGCATACTGAAATGTATTTAATACATTGCACAAAAGCCTTTGTTAATGATGACCAGAGATGAGCGAGCCTCTAGAAGTTCGAGTTCGGTTTGGTTCGTCGAACAGAGACCGCGTTCGAGTTCGGATCAACGAACCGTTTGACGAACCTCTCGAACCCCATTGTAAACAATGGCAGGCAAACACAAGCACATAAAAACACATTATAAATGTACACATACAGTTAATAAACATTGCCATTACACTTACAGGTCCCTGCGACGCGTCCTGCACTCTGTCTCCCACCGCTTTTCCTTCCGATAATCGTTGCGTCCTCCCAGTAACCAGCACTGATGATAGGACCTTCCGTGACATCAAAAAAGCATGTGACCAGTCACGTGTCTATTATTTCATTGCTACAGACTTGTCACATGGCTAGACGTCATTGCTAGGTCTTGTCAGTGCATCTCTCCGGTACGCGGTGCTCGTTTGTGCATCCCCGTGTAACGGCGAGATGCTTTGGCACATGGTCTGCTTCCCCGTTCCGTTATTCACCGGCTGCCACAGCCGTTCAATAACGGAGATCACCGTTGCTATAGCAACGCTCCTGTCAGCGGTGATGTCACCGCTTACAGCACGCAGCTGCTGCTCACTCACTGAGTGATATAGACTGCAAGTCTTCCTCCCTTGCAGTGCTGTCTGATGTAGGAGAGCTGCATGGGTTGAAGGAGAAAAAAGACAGAAGACCATGGATCGTGGAGGGATGCGAGGGAGTAATGAACATGGAGTCTCTAAGTGTGTCTGTGTATTTATTTCTATTAAAGTATTTTTTCTCTGTGTGGTGTCTTTTTTTTAACCCTTTATTGGAGATTCTTAATGGCCGGGTGAAACTTACCTGACATTAAGAATCTCTGACTTAATACTAGCTAGTAAAACAAAGCTAGTATTAACTCATTATTACCCAGCAAGCCACCCGTCACCAGGGCAGCTGGAAGAGTTGGATACAGCGCCAGATGATGGCGCTTCTATGAAAGCGCTATTTTCTAGGGTGGCTGCGGACTGCAATTTGCAGCAGAGGGGCCCAGAAAGCTTGGGCTAACCTGCGCTGCGATTCCAATCCCCAGCTTAAAAGTTGTACCTGGCTGGACACAAAAATGGAGCGAAGCTCATGTCGATTTTTTTTTTTTTAATTATTTCATGAAATTCATGAAATAATTAAAAAAAGGGTTTCCCTATTTTTTTTTGTTCCCAGACAGGTACAAATAGGCAGCTGGGGGTTGGGGGTAGCCGTACCTGCCTGCTATACCTGGCTAGCATACAAAAATATGGTAAAGCCCACATCATTTTTTTGGTGGGCAAAAAACTCCTGCATACAGTATGCTTCGTCGCAAAAACGTGCAAAATCGCTCGTCGGTGACATGGGGGTCCATTCTCAAATATCGTTGAGCAGCAGTAACAAAGTTGTTCCTCATTCCTGCGGCAGCACACATCACTCCGTGTGACACCGCAGGAACGAGGAACCTCTCCTTACCTGCCTCCCGTCCGCTGTGCGGAAGGAAGGAGGTGGGCAGGATGTTACGTCCCGCTCATCTCCGCCCCTCCGCTTCTATTGGGCGGCGGTTCAGTGACATCGCTGTGACGCTAAACGAACCACCGCCTTAGAAAGGAGGTGGTTCGCTGGTCACAGCGACGTCACCGGGCAGGTAAGTACGTGTGACGGGTCTGGGCGATGTTGTGCGGCATGGGCAGCGATTTGCCCGTGTCGCACAACAGATGGGGGCGGGTACCCATGCTAGCGATATCGGTACCGATATTGCAGCGTGCAAAGTGGCCTTAACTCTTCTATTTTTAATTTGCTTTTGCACTGAAAGTAGTCCTCTACTATCCCTAGGTAGAAATGGCAGTGCACTTTGACTTTTTATCCCTATACTGTAAAATCATAAAATTGCTCTTGTTTGATGATTAGCGGTGCTAGAATATGGGATTTGATAGATACAGGGTACTATTATGAAGCCCCTTCCTGACTCTATTATCTCTCTGTCTGAGTCTTTAGCAGTGTGTGAAATGGCAAAATGTTTTTTATTTATTTTTATTTGTATTTTTAATTAATCTTCGTGTTAGAAATTTCAGAAAAACCTACTCATAGTCAATTTCTCAAAGATCGATCTTCTTAACTCTACTTGTAACCATTTAAAGGGAACCTGTCATCAGAAATTTCGCCCAAAAGCTAAAAGATTCCCCCTCTGCAGCTCCTGGGCTGCATTCTAGGAAGGTCCCTGTTATTATTGTGCCCCATGTGAGACCAAAATAAAGCCTTTATAAAGTTCTACCTTTTTGTATGCAGCTTCTGTAAATCCGTCACGGGGGCGGGCTCTCTGCCGTCCGTTATTCTGCCCCCTGGTCCTGTATGCCGCCCCCATCGCTCCTTTCCATATCTGATGCACCGCCCACTGCTCCAGCCATCCCCGCGCATGCCCAGTGCCAGTCTCACAGGACTGAGCAGTTTGACCGCTGGTGACGTGTGCGCAGGCAAGTGATTATGGACGGGACTGTGACTGTTATCAGCAAGTACCCGGCCATAATCTCTTGAGCGCGCAAACCTCTCCAGCATTCACACTGAGCTCAGTGTAGATGCTAGACTGTATGGGCTGCTTCCAGGGATGACGTCCCTTTGTCATGTGATAGGGGCGTGTTCGAAATACTATCACGTGACAAAGGGACGTCATTCCTGGAAGCAGCCCATACAGTCTAGCATCTACACTGAGCACAGTGTGATGCTGGAGAGGTTTGCGCGCTCAAGAGATTATGGCCGGGTACTTGCTGATAACAGTCACAGTCCCGTCCATAATCACTTGCCTGCGCACACGTCACCAGCGGTCAAACTGCTCAGTCCTGTGAGACTGGCACTGGGCATGCGCGGGGATGGCTGGAGCAGTGGGCGGTGCATCAGATATGGAAAGGAGCGATGGGGGGCGGCATACAGGACCAGGAGGCAGAATAACGGACGGCAGAGAGCCCGCCCCCGTGACGGATTTACAGAAGCCGCATACAAAAAGGTAGAACTTTATAAAGGCTTTATTTTGGTCTCACATGGGGCACAATAATAACAGGGACCTTCCTAGAATGCAGCCCAGGAGCTGCAGAGGGGGAATCTTTTAGCTTTTGGGCGAAATTTCTGATGACAGGTTCCCTTTAAAGAAGTGAAATATAGCAATTAGTAATATAAGGGCTCTCTGGTTACAAGAAGGTAATACCTATCTATCAGACCCCCACAATAAGTGGTCAGACGGCAAATTTTTGATACCAGAATACCCATTCAAATAATTGATTTTTAAATGTGTAATTTTTTTATACTAATGGGTACTATATTTGCTATTGCCTATTCACAGATTTTTGAATCATCTTTTCCAATAGAGTGGTACTTAAATTAACTTTTAAATACATTGCATACAGTAAGTCCTGTGAATAAATTTTTAGTTAGGATTTATATCCCCTTTAAGTACAAGCTAATTAAAATAAACATAATAATACCTATTAATGATGTAGTATTATTGCAGTTAAGTACTTATATTTCATCTACAACGTTTACAGCAAGTAAATATTCTGACTTCCAGCCAGAGAGGGCTGAAGCCAGGATACTCAAGATCAGTGGCTCTTTGCCAACACAATAAGGATTCCTGCAAGAGATTCTATAAAAAATTGAATAAAAAAAAAATATATATATATATATAAACTGAGCAAAATATAAACACAACACTTATGATTTGTACCAATTTTTCATGAGCTGAACTCAAAGATCTAAGACTTTTTCTATGTACACAAAATTACTTTTTCTCTCAAATACTGTAAATTGTGATAGTGAGCGCTTCTCCTTTGCTGAGATAATCCATCCACCTCACAGGTGTGGCATATGAAGATGCTGATTAGACACCATGATTATCACCCCGATGTACCTTAAGCTGACCACAATAAGTGGCCACTCTAAACTGAGTAATTTTATCACACAGCAGAATGCCATGCCACAGATGTCACAAGTAGGGATGAAGTAGAGTTGAGCGATGTTCGCCAATTTCATGTTTGAGTGATTTTTGGGGGTGCTCGAGATCAAACTTGAATGCGACCTTTTTGCTAAAAGCTCGATAGCTCGAGTTACGTTCGATAACGGTTCGATCAGCAAAAAGCCTAGCTAGTTACTAGCTGGCTTTTCACTGTAATAGTGTGAGTCACTGTGATGCACGCTATTATCAAATTTCAGCGTATAGTATGCAGGGGGGACGCGGTTTAGATCTGTGGTGCTGAGAGAATGCCGATCACCATTTTTTTTTTTCCTAAGCGCGCGTGCAGGATGTCAGCCAATCACAGACACACACACAGCTAAGTAGATTTTTGCCAGACAAGCAAGGGCATGTATCATAGGCTGTGAATGTCACATGTCCTTGCCTTATAAAATACTGCCATTTTCCCTGTCGCCGCCATTAACTGCCTTCTGTGTGTGGGTGACAGTCACCGCTCACGCTACTGCCGCCGATCCTGCTGTGTATGCTATACACATAGTGCAAGCTACACAGCGCTGTAGGGATTAGGGACTGTTGGTTATTTCAGCCATATTCAGGGCTGATTTCCATGCGTTCATAGCCATAGCTGATAGGCAGGTCCGTGCAAATGCTGTGTACAGCTTTAGATAACAGCGTCTGTGTACCTCAGCTCAGGGAATTCCTGCTGCATTTCATCATTAGGAGGAATATAAAGTGAGGCTTCATTTCCTGTCCTGGTACCCACAGAACACGGGCACTGTAACCACCTGCCCAGTTTAGCTACGCTATTTTATTTGCCCAAAGAGCTGACACTTTTTCTGCCATCCTAAAAGTGTCTGGAATATTAAGTTAGTGTTCCTTTCCTGTCCACTGACCCACAGAACCCGGGCACTCTACCCACCTGCCCAGTTTTGCCACCCTATTTATTTGCCCAAAGAGCTGACACTTTTTCTGCCATCCTAAAAGTGTCTGGAATACTAAGTTAATGTTCCTTTCCTGTCCACTGACCCACAGAACCCAGGCACTGTACCCACCTGCCCAGTTTTGCCACGCTATTTTACTTGCCCAAGGAGCTGACACTTTTTTTGCCATCCTAAAAGTGTCTGGAATACTACGTTAGTGTTCCTTTCCTTTCTTGGTACCCACAGAACCCAGGCACTCTACCCACCTGCCCAGTTTTGCCACGCTATTTTATTTGCCCAAAGAGCTGACACTTTTTCTGCCATCCTAAAAGTGTCTGGAATGTTAAGTTACTGTTCCTTTCCTGTCCACTGACCCACAGAACCCAGGCACTGTACCCACCTGCCCAGTTTTGCCACGATATTTTATTTGCCCAAAGAACTAACACTTTTTCTGCCATCCTAAAAGTGTCTGGAATACTAAGTTAGTTTTCCTTTCCTGTTCACTGACCCACAGAACCCGGGCACTGTACCCACCTGCCCAGTTTTGCCACGCTATTTTATTTGCAAACTGTGCTGCCACTGTTAGGGACATAAAAAAATATTCTGTGATAGTCAGTGTTGGTTCTTCAGCCGTTTTTAAAGCTAGACCACCTCTGCATTGTACACACCTGTCCATTTTTGATACGCAATTCTAATTGCAAACTGTGCTGCCACTGTTAGGGGCATACAAAAATTGTCTGTGATAGTCAGTGTTGGTTCTTCAGCTGTCTATAAACCAAGACCACCTCTGCATTGTACACACCTTTCCATTTTTGATACGCAATTCTAATTGCAAATTGTGCTGCCACTGTTACGGGCATACAAAAATTGTCTGTGATAGTCAGTGTTGGTTCTTCAGCTGTCTATAAACCAAGACCACCTCTGCATTGTACACACCTGTCCATTTTTGATACGCAATTCTAATTGCAAACTGTGCTGCCACTGTTACGGGCATACAAAAATTGTCTGTGATAGTCACTTTTGGTTCTTCAGCTGTCTATAAAGCAAGACCACCTCTGCATTGTACACACCTGTCCATTTTTGAAATGCAATTCTATTTGCAAACTGTGCTGCCACTGTTAGGGCCATACTAAAATTGTCTGGGATAGTCAGTGTTGGTTCTTCAGCTGTCAATAAAGCTAGACCACCTCTGCAATCTACACCACCTCTCAATTTTTGCATCCACATTTTAAGTGGCCAATCTTGTTGCTAACAAAATGAGTTGCAAAAGGACAGATGCTGGTGGAAAGGGGAACCGGCGTGTTGGAAAAGGAAAAAAGGTTTGTGTCCGTGGGGAAGGTGGGAAAGCTACATTAACATCTGCTAAAGATAGGCCATCTTCCAGCAAAGTAAGATGTCTACTACTTTCCGTGGACAATCCGATGAGCTCCCTTTTTTACGGAACTGAACAACTGTAACAAAGGTAGATGATGCACCAAAAAAAGAACATGCTTTAATGGATTTCAAGTGCTCCAACAAGTGCCTCTCCTCCACCTCAACTTTAACATCCAAAAAACAACAGTCCTCTGAGTTGTCATCCCAATCGCACTTGTTTTCTCCCAGCTCTCAAGTCTCCACCCGCCCTGCAGAGTATGGTGTAACAGAGATGGCCTAGTCTGCAGAGTTGTTCAGTCACACTATAGCCTGGAAATCAGAGGTCTGCTCCCAAGCTACAGTGAGTACAGACCAGGTAATGGTCTGCAGTGATGTTCAGAAGCTTTGTGACTCAGATTCTGGCCCTGATGACCAAGTTTCTGAGCATAATGTTGTACACCCTCATTCCCAAACTGTAACACCTGTTGGTGGAGACAATGTGGAACATACTGATGACGATGAGACTCAGATACCTGATTGGGATGACAACTTAACTATTCAGTCAGGGCAGGACGAGGTTAGGTCTGAGGGCGAGGGGAGTGCAAACACAACGCTTGATGATAAAGTTCTAGATGCCACTTACTGTCAACCTACAGTCTGGCACTCGAGGAGGTCACCAAAGGCGGTGGAGGAGGATGCAACTGACGACGAAGTTACCTTGCGCCTTCTTGGACAGAGTCGGAGTACTGGAAGCACGTCTAGAACTGCATCCTCAGCCACAACTCTGCCTCTGAGTACAAGTCGGGGTGGCTCTGCAGGTCGCATGGCCTCTAAGCCTTGCCTAGCCTGGTCCTTTTTTGACCTTGAAAAGGATCTCCCAAATCATGTGATCTGTAAAATTTGTCGGCAATCTATAAGTAGAGGCCAAAAACTCACCAGTTTTACAACTTCTTCCATGAATCGTCACATGAATAACAAGCATAAGTTCCAGTGGGAAGCTCACCGTGCTGAAATCCAGCCTAGCGGAGCGGGCAGAACACCATCTGCCTCTTCAAGTTCCTCTGCGCGCTATTCATCTTCTATGACTGTGGGGACAGCTGTCACAACTGCTTTTACATGCAGAACTTCCACCACTTTAAGCGCAACAGGCAGTTTGCTTGGTAGGTCGTCAGTTGGTTTGGAAGGGGAAACAAGTGCGGGTGTACATCTCTCTCAGACATCGAGAGCACCAACTTTGGATGAAGGCAACATCATGTCTCCGCTTGCACTTTCCTCACAGACCTGGATTTTTCCAGTGACACCCTACTCACCACCGTCTCCACACAGCAGCCAGATCTCTGTCCCTCAGATGTGGACAAATAAAAAGCCATTTCCTCTGAGCCATGGCAAAGCTAAGAGATTGATTTTATCCCTCTTTAAGCTCTTGGCTGCCGAAATGCTGCCTTTCCGCCTGGTGGACACACAGAATTTTAGAGACCTTATGTCCATTGCAGTGCCTTAGTACCAGATGTCCACTCGCCACTACTTCTCAAAGAAAGGTGTGCTTGCGCTACACCAGCATGTCGCACACAACATCACCACTTCCTTGAGAAACTCTGAGTGTGACCGGGTGCATTTCACCACAGATACTTGGACAAGTAAGCATGGACAAGGGCATTACATGTCGCTGACTGGGCACCTGGTAACTATGGTGATAGATTGAGAAGGGTCTGCTGAGCAAGTCTTGCTGTCCCCAAGACTTGTGCGTCAATCCTCTGTATGTCGAAGTTCCTCCACTGATTCTGCCTCCTCAACCTCGTCTGGGTCCTGCACCTCCGCCCCAAGCCAACCTGGTCAGGCAACCCATGTTGTGTCTGCGCACAAGGAATCCCACACACCTCCTTACTATGCTGGCAGCAGAGCTCAACGGCATCAGGCGGTCTTTACCTTGAACTGTCTGGGAAATAAGAGTCACACAGCTGAGGAGTTGTGGTCAGCTCTGGAGAGCGAGTTTAGTAAATGGTTGTCTCCACTCATCCTGCAGACAGGGAAGACCGTGTGTGACAATGCTGCAAACCTGGGTGTGGCCCTTCGCAGGGACAAGGTGACACACGTGCCTTGTATGGCTCACGTGTTGAACCTTGTTGTCCAGCAATTTTTAACCCACTATCCCGGCCTAGATGGGCTTCTGCACAGGGCACGGTCACTCTCTGCTCACTTCTGCCGTTCAACCATCACAGCTGACCGACTTGCATCACTCCAGAAGTCTTTCGGCCTGCCGGTTCATCGCCTGAAATACGATGTATCAACACGCTGGAATTCGATTCTCCACATGTTACAGTGACTGTGGCAGCATCGCCGAGCCCTGGTGCAATACATTATGGCGTATAGCCTGGGCACACGAGATGCAGAGGTGGGGCAGATCACGCTGCTGGAGTAATCTCAGGTCAAGGACCTATGCACCCTTCTGCACAATTTCGACATGGCGACGAATATGTTTAGTGCTGACAATGCCATTATCAACATGACAATTCCAGTCATTCACATGCTGGAGCACACGATAAACACTATTCGGAGTCAGGGGGTGGGATAAGAGGAAGGGGAGGAAGTACAGGAGGATTCATATGCACAAAGGATACCAACATCTACAAGGTCCAGACGTTCATCATCACCAAGGCAGCAGGCATGGGACGATGGGGGAGAGGGATTAATAAGGGTGCATGGTAGCAGGCAAAATGTTGAGGAAGGTGCAGGAGAACATGAAGAAATGGAGAGCGAACTGTCCATGGACATGGAAGACTCAGCAGATAAGGGAGACCTTGGTCAAATTTCGGTTGAACGAGGTTGGGGGAGATGTCAGAGGAAGAAAGAACGGTTAACACCTCTACGCCACAAACACAGCGAAGACTTGCTCCTCATGGATGCGCAAGACACATGAGTGCCTTCTTGCTGCACTAGAAGTGATGATGACTACTGGGTTGCCACACTATTAGATCCCCGGTACAAGTCCAAATTTGGTGAAATAATTCCAGCCATAGAAAGGGACGCACGTATGCAGGAGTATCAGCAGAAGCTGTTACTCAATCTTAGCTTGGCTTTTCCACCAAACGCCTGTGGTGCAAGGAGTGAATCTCTAAGTTGTCACTTGCCAAGCATGGGACTGTCTCGTCATTATCAGTCAAACCGTACCAGCAACACCATATCTGGTGCTGGTACCAGCAATTTTATGGAATCGTTTCATAAATTTTTTAGACCATCCAATGCAAGGCCACAAGAGACAAGAATTCTGACACATAGTCAACGGCTGGAGAGGATGATACAGGAGTATCTCCAAATAAACATCGATTCCATGACTTTGCAACTGGAGCCTTGCTCATTTTGGGCCTCAAATCTTGAAAAATGGCCTGAGCTCGCCACTTATGCCTTGGAGATCTTGTCGTGTCCAGCTGCCAGCGTTGTCTCTGAACGTGTCTTCAGTGCTGCTGGGTGTGTGCTAACAGATAAGCGCACGCATCTGTCCAGTGACAATGTGGATAGACTAACATTCATCAAGATGAACAAGTCATGGATCAGCAACGACTTTACTACCCCTGTGACATCCTGGGTAGAGTAAAGGCTGGCATTTTTTTGACAGTGCTTGATGCAAATCAACCTGTCCAGTTTGCAACTGGGGCATAAGTGATGCCACTAATGTGGTGTCTGTGGGGCCCAATTTTTGGAAAAAAGGGAGACTCCACTTAGAGTCCTCTTGCTGTGTTTTTAAAAACGAGCCAAAATGAACAAGTCATGGTTCAGCAAAGACTTTGCTACCTACCCCGGTGTCATCCTGGGGACAGTTAAGGCTGGCGTATTTTTTATTGTGCTTGATGCAAATGTACATGTGAAGTGTACAACTGGGGCACAAGTGCTGCCACTGAAGTGGTGTCTGTGGGGCCCAATTTTTGGAAAAAAGGGAGACTCCGCTTGGAGTCCCTTTTCTGTGTTTTACATGATTTTAGAAGGGCATGGCATGCCTATATTTGTGTTTCCTCCTCTTTTTCCTCGTCCAGCTGTTTTGTTTTCGCATGAGTAATTGTCCTTGTCACTTTCCCATGTGTTTGTGTTGTCTTGTTAGTTGTTTGTCACCTTTTGGACACCTTTGAAGGCGTCTTCTATGTGTTTTTATGTGTTTGTGATTGCCTCCCATTGTTTTCTATGGGGTTCGAGAGGTTCGTCGAACGGCTTGCCGAACCGAACTGGAACGCGTGGTTCGTTCGACGAACCGAACTCGAGCTTCTAGAGGTTGGCTCATGTATAGAGATTAGCCACCCCCCTAATGTTCGAGTTCGGTTCGGTTCGTCGAACGGCAGGTGTGTTCGTCGAACGTTCGATGAACCTTCGACGAACACCTTCGAACCCCATTTAAAACAATGGCAGGCAAACACATACAAACGCATTATACATATACATATACACTTAATAATAAACATTGCCATTATACTTACAGGTCCCGTGACGCGTCCCGCACTCTGTCTCCCGCCACTTCTCCTTCCGATCATTGCTGCGTCCTCCTGGTAACCAGCACTGATGATAGGACCTTTTCGTGATGTCATAGCATTTGAACAGTCACGTTTGTATTATCTCATTGGCTACAGACTGGTCACATTACTATGACGTCATGCTAGGTTCTGTTAGTGCATCTCTCCGGTACGCGGTGCTCGTTTGAGCATCTCCATGTACCGGCGAGATGCACATGGTCGGCTCCCCGTCCCTGCATGTCGGCGCTCTTGACAGAGTCAGCCCAAATGCAGGGACTGGATGCCACAGCAGGTGAATAGCGGCGCCGGGAATCAGGTGATCGCAGATCACCGTTGCTGTAGTAACCCGCCTTGTCAGGTTACTATTGCAATGGTGGGAGCTGTGACGTCACCACTTACCAACCCGCAGCCTCTGCTCACTCATTGAGTGATTAGACTGTACGGGAGCAGTAGCGTTCTTCCTCCCATGCAGTGCTGTCTGATGTAGCAGAGCTGCATGGGTTGAAGGAGAAAGAAGACAGAAGACCAGGATCATGGAGGGGTGAGAGGGAGTAATAAACACGGAGTCTCTAAGTGTGTCTGTGTATTTATTTCTATTGAAGTATGTTTTCTCTGTGTGGTGTCTTTTTTTGAACCCTATATTGGAGATTCTTAGTGGCCAGATCAAACTTGCCTGACATTAAGAATCTCTGGCTTAATACTAGCTAGTAAAATAAAGATAGTATTAACCCCTTATTACACAGCGATCCACCCGGCATCAGGGCCGCTGAAAGAGTTGGATACAGCGCCAGAAAATGGTGCTTCTATGAAAGTGCCATTTTCTGGGGTGGCTGCGGACTGCAATTCGCAGCGGAGCGGCCCAGAAAGCTCAGGCCAACCTGTGCTGATAATTCCAATCCCCAGCTGCCTAGTTGTACCTGGCTGGACACAAAACTGGGGCGAAGCCCATGTCGGGTTTTTTTTTTTTTTTTTAATTATTTTATGAAATTCATGAAATAATTAAAAAAGGGGCTTACCTATATTTTTAGTTCCCAGCCGGGTACAAATAGGCAGCTGGGGGTTGGGGGCAGCCATACCTGCCTGCTGTACATGGCTAGCATACAAAAATATGGTGAAGCCCACGTCATTTTTTTGGGGGGGGCCAAAAAACTCCTGCATACACTCCTGGATGGAGCATGCTGAGCCTTGTAGTTCTGCAGTTGCTGTCTGCTCTCCTGCTTACACTAGTGAATGGAGCATGCTGAGCCTTGTAGTTCTGCTCCCCCTGTCTCTCCCTTCAGCATACAGTCCTGGATGCAGCATGCTGAGCCTTGTAGTTCTGCAGCTGCTGCCTGCTCTCCTGCATACACTATTGGATAAAGTATGCTGAGCCTTGCAACTCTGCTCCCCCTTCCTCTCCCTCCAGCATACAGCGTTGTGAATGTCATGCTTTTGCTGCTGTGAGTCTCCCTCTTGTGGCCAGTAAGGGTTTGGACAGAGACCAAGTGTGCTGGAGCAATGGGCGTTTCCATTGCTAACTCTCTGCCTATTTATACCTTGGCCTAGTGGCAGTCTGAGCCGGTTATAATTGTCCTGTAGCATACCAGCCTTTTCATCTTGCTTCTGACCACATCTACCCCAGATAAGTGCTTGGTTCTTTCTTACGTTGTTTTGTTCTTTTGTTCTTATCTGGGTTGTCAATTATTGTGGTTATTGTCAGTTTATTTGCATGCAGGAATCTTCCCTCTTTGTGGCTTTGCTGGGAAGCTCCCTGCAGCTATGTTTGGAGTTTTGCTCCTATAAGTCCGAGTGTTTGTTGCTTCTTGAATTTGTAATTGTTCCTGTTTTCTGTTCATTGGTTTGACAAGAGCTCCTGATATAGGACTGAGTACAGATCGTGCGATCTGAGGACCTTTTTGTACTATCAGGTATTTGTGTTTTTGTAGGGTTTTTCTCTGGCCAGCATCAGCCTTTTTCCTATCCTTTCCTATTTAGTCAGTGGGGCCTCACCTTTGCTAATCCTATCCTCCATCTGTGTATTGTATTTTCCTATATCACCGTAATCTTGAATGGGGGGGCTTGCTATACCTTTTGCAGTCTATTTCTGAGGCAGAGAGTTATTCATCCTTCCTTCCTTTAGGATAGCTAGTTCTCCGGCTGGGTTTGCGGTGCATAGGATGTTAGTTCACCCCTCAGCTACTTCTAGTGTTGATGGTTAGTAAGGGGATGGCGGCCAGATTAGTTGCCAGTGCTCTTGTCACCTTTTTGCCGATGATCTATTGTGATCTTCCATGGTTCCGGATCATAACAATACAGTCCTGGATGGATCATGCTGCGCCTTGTAGTTCTGCAGCTGCTGTCTGCTCTCCTCCATACAGACAGACAGCAGACAGCAGCTGCAGAACTACAAGACTCAGGATACTCAATCCAGGACTGCATGCAGGAGTTTTTTGCCCCCCAAAGAAATTATGTGGGCTTCGCCATATTTTTGTATGCTAGCCAGGTACAGCAGGCAGCGACGGGCTGCTCCCAACCCCCAGCTGCCTATTTGTATCCGGCTGGGAACCAAAAATATAGGGAAGCCCTTTTTTTTTAATTATTTCACGAATTTCATGAAATAATTAAAAAAAAATGACGTGGGCTTCGCTCAATCTTTGTGTCCAGCCAGGTTCAACTAGGCTGCTGGGGATTGGAATCGCAGCACAGGGTGCCCAAGCTTTCTGGGCACCCCTGCTGCAAATTGCAGTCCACAGCCGCCGCAGAAAATGGCGCTTTCATAGAAGCACCATTTTCTGGCACTGTATCAAACTCTTCCAGCTGCCCTGGTGATGGGTGGCTCGCTGTGTAATAATGAGGTTAGGGCTAGCTGTATATTATCAACTGGCCCTAAGCACGAAATTCATGGTGTCACGCTAATATTAGACATGGCCACCATGAATTTCTAGTACAGATAAAAAAAAATACAACACACAGAAAAATATTTTTATTAGAAATAAATCACAACACATTTAGTGACTCCATCTTTATTGAAATAAAGAACCCCCCTCCGCAGTAATCCTGGGTCAAGGGTCCCGCACCGTCCAATCCAGATCCAGTATCATCTGATCGGTTTGCTGGAAGGCAAAGCGATCAGATGATGTGTCAGGTTCAAGGGCCTGAATCACATGACACATCAGCTGATTGTATAAACGGCTTTTATACAATCAGCTGATGCATCAGTGCAAAAATAAAAAAACAACTACACACTTCTGTGCAGACTCCTGTCTGACGGCATCAGCTGATAGTTTAGCCGGCCGGGTGGTAAAAAGCCGGCATCACCGCTCAACTTATAGTGTCAGCTGATGCCGTCAGGTGACCGCATCAGCTGATCATCGCCAGGTCTGAGAGAGAAGAAAGAGAGGAGAGAGAGGAGAGCGAGAGGAGAGAGGAGAGAGGAGAGAGAGGAGAGAGAGAGGGAGAGAGAGGGAAGAGAGGGAAGAGAGGGAAGAGAGAGAAGAGAGAGAGGGGAGAAGAGAGAGAAAAGAGAAAAGAGAGAGAAGAGAGAGAATAGAGAGGGGAGAGAGAGGAGAGAGAGAGGAGAGAGAAAAAAGAGAGAAGAGAGAGAAGAGAGAGAGGAGAGGGAGAGGAGAGGGAGAGAGGAGAGAGAGGGAAGAGAGAGAAGAGAGAAGAGAGAGAGAGGGTAGAGAGAGAGAGAGAGGAGAGAAAGAAGAGAGAGAAGAGAAGAGAGGAGAGAAGAGAGAGAGGGGAGAGAGAGAAGAGAGAGAGAGGAGAGAGAGAGGAGAGAGAGAAGTAAGAGAAGAGAGGAGAGAAGAGAGAGAAGAGAGAGAGAGAGAGGGGAGAGAGAAGAGAGAGAGAGAGGAGAGAGAGACGGCAGGTAGTAATATTTACTTGCAAGTAGTGCAAAATGTTAGCTGTGTGCTTCTTCTGAGTGTATCCTGCCCGGTGGCGACCTTGAGTGACTCTGGTATCTGACGATCACAGCGCCTTGTGGCTGGCAGATCCACTGTTATTTCTTCTTAAACATGTTATTTCTAGAACTTCTGCAAGGGCTATTCACCCTTTCCTGCCTAGCTGCTGGCTGTAGCTTTTAATATCAGGTGCTGCTCTTTTGGATCACTCCCCTTCACTATTTAAGTCATGTAATTTGATCACATGATGCCGGTGATAGAAACTGAATCCTCATTTCTATGTGGTCCACTTTGGAAGGAGCCTGCTCTAAAAGACGTTTGTCTAGTTGTTTGCAGTTGTGTTTTCTGCTGCACTGAAGTTGCTTGGAGTGTTTTTTTCCTTTTCATGTCTATCTCCGCTGTCTGTTTTCCTACCCTTGTGTTTCTGTCTGCAGTGGTGAGACTAGTGATCTTGTCAGCCTGCTCACTAGCCAGAATGAATTTTAGAGCTAGTAAGGACTTAGGAATGTGGTCGGCGACAGGTTGAAAAAACCTGTATAGGGATGCTATGCAGCGCAGGAAAAAGCTTGAGGTGAGTTCAAGTGTCCCATCATCCCCTCCCTAGCAGCAGGAACGTCCGTTGCATCATGACTAGTGATGGGCGGACTCACAGCTAACTGGGACTGGCGAGTCCAACCAGAATAAAAAAAGGCCAGTTCTTAGCTGGATACAAGTCCCCATATAAGTCTACGAGGAACAATATCTGGCAATTAAAAATGATCGTAGAAAGGATAGGGGAAAAGGAGCAAGCGCACTGTACTTACTGATGCTCTGCCATTGCTGTAATTGCTTCCAGGCCATTCATTCACTTCTGGGGCCGCTCATTTACCTTTATTGCATATGTACTGCTCTCCCTGCCCACTGGCGTCTGTGATTGGTTGCAGTCAGACTCTGAGTGGCATGTCAGCTGACTGCTTCCAATCAGAGACACTGTCTGCATGTCATTTGTACAGTAAAAATAAATAAACAAATAAAATAATTGGAGTAGGGTCTCCCTATATTATGATACCTAGCACAGATAAAGCCTATTTTTACAAGCTGCAGACCACAACAGTGCTTTTTTCTTGGCTGTGTATCAAAATACAGTGGCTTTTTTTTTTAGTTATTTAAATAAATAATTTAAAACAACAAAATGCGGTCCCCCCATTTTGATACCCAGCCACGATAAAGCCTGTCAGTTGGGGCTTGGTATTCTCAGGCTGGGGAGACCCATGCTTACTAGATCCTCCAGCCTAAAAATAGCACCCTGCAACCTCCCAGAATTGTTGCATCCATTGCATGCGACAATCCCAGCACTTTGTCCGGCTCTTCCCGATTTCCCTGGTGTGGTGGCAATTGGGTAATAAGGGGTTAATAACAGCTTACAGCTGACATGAATCCCTAGATCAGTTGTGGGGAGGGTCTATGAGACCCCCAATTACTAATCTGTAAGTGAAAGTAAATAAACACAAACACCAAAAACTCCTTAATGTGAAATAAAATACAAAAAACACCCTCTTTCACCACTTTATTAACCTCCAAACCACCCCTGCAGGTCTGACATAATCCACAAGCAGTCCCATGGTGATTCCAGTGTGGCGCCCCTGACCTGGTCAGGCACCACTGAGTACTGCACCCATGCTGGGGACAGTACAACACAGGTAATCCAGAAGGCTGACCGGGGTGTGGTACACAGGCGCATAGTGATCAGGTCTCACACATGTACCTATGAGAGGACCCCTGGGGATCCCAGGAGGGGGAAAAGCCTTCACCTCCACTGGAATAGTGGAGGGGGCCAAAAGCCTCCATCTCCTCTCAAGGGGTGTGGTAAGAGAGTCTGGTTGCTAGGTGGCGTAGGCAAGAACAGGAGAGGAGGGGCAGTGAGCCAGGCAGTGCAGAGTCCAGGGAGCTCGAGTGAGGAGCAGATCCCGTGGGCTGCTGTAGTCTGACAGCGTCCGCGCAGTGGCTACCGACGGGGGAGAACGGTCAACTAGGAGTGCTACCCGAAATCCATCTTCAGCTAGAGAGAGAGCAACGGAGTGGGAAGTAAGGAGACTGCTAGAGAGTACCAGGCCCAAACGGGCGGCAGATCCCGAAGCGGAGATAGATCCAGCTTTCTTTTGCTAAACCTGCCGGTGTGGGGCTCTCAAAGCCCACGCCACAACACCACAAAAGCCGCAGCCACGTAGCCACAGTTATGGCCCATAGGTCACAGGAGGCAAGCAGCTGGAGTGGCCTGGTCCAAGCGACAAGCAAACGGCAAACGAAGGGGAGAGAGGCTGCAGCATCTTCCCTGGGTGACCCCCATAGGGACTCAAAGTCGGGGTTACCCCAAACCACCAAGGGCTAAGGAAGGCGAGTTAGTAGTCACCCTCACAAGTCAGCCTGAAGGACACCTGGTTCCCACTTGGTTCATCCCAGCTACGCCCGGGTCACTCACCCTGCCATCAACTGTGAGTAAAAACCCTGAAAGACATCCTGCCTGTGTTGAGTCATTCTGCGCCTTGTAGTTCTACGCATCTACACAGGGCCCTGGGGCTTGCCTCACTCTCAGGAGGCTACTACAACTGGCTGCACCCACCATCAGCCCCAGGCATCCCTTAACCTGCAGTGGCGGTCCCCCACTGACCGCAAATCTGAGAGTGGCGTCACGACAAACTACAAAGAAGGTTTCCTACCTGTGACCAGACAGATCCATCTACGTGGAGTCCCTGAAGGTAATGCACCGACACAGCGTTTGCGGGGCTCCACATCTGGCGTCACGAACAGGATAAGGACTAGACCTGTTGAGACAGGTGACCATGTGCCTGGGCGGTCCGCTTGAAAAATTGGAAGCGCCGCCATATTGCCACCATGAAAAGCGCGCTGAAAAACAACAGCAGCCCGTGCTGGAAGAAGTTACCGCCCACGAAGAGGTGTGGCTACCCAGAGATCCCCTGCAGAGTTCTGACCTCGCTTGTGAAGAGAGCGGAAGCGTCCGGAGACGGCGGGAAGGAAAGGGAGCCACAAGCCTGCTGCTGCAGAGAGAAGAAATGGAGTCCAGACGTGGATACCCAGAACCAGGCTCTGCTGCCTGGTGGTGCCGGGAGCTTGCTATCTTCTGCGATCAGCTGGAGGCCAGGATTATGCAACAGCTCGGTGAGGGACGCACGGAGCTTCTGGAGATGGCTGCGGCGGTTCGGACCTACGAGGAGGGAGCCGCGCGACGCATGCCAGATCGAGCGGCGACGACTCAGATCCCGATGGTGCCACCGATGGGTGAGTCCAGAGTTGCCCCGGCCAGCGCAAGTGCTCCGACCCCTGCTGCTACGACCGCGGTCCCAGAAGAGGCGCCTGGCGCGGCGACGCTGAGCGAGGCCGCAGCCACGCTAGGTGCGGCCCGCCAAATCCAGGCCGCCGCAGCGACACCCCGCCTGGCCCACAAAGGTCCGACTGCCACGGCGATACTCATCCGTGCCGCAGGTGTGACGCTGACCCAGGCTGCCACCCTGCTGAGCCCAGTCCGCCAAGACCCCACCGCAGCAGCGACGCTCGTCCGAGCCGCAAGTGAGATGCTGAACCAGGCCGCAGCCCCGCCAGGTGCGGCCCGTCAAGCCCCGATCACTGCAGCGACGCCCAGCTCCACCTGCACGGACCCCATTGAGGATGCGACGCCAATTCAGACCGCGGCTGCAATGCCCAGTCCGGCCCGCCAAGAACTGGCCGCAACAGCGACGCAGATCCAGGCCGCCGCCACGCCAGGCTCGGCCCGCACAGACCAGGCCGCCGCCATGCCAGGCGCGGCCCGCCAAGACCAGGCCGCCGCAGCGATGCCCTGCGCGGCCCGCCAAGAAAAGACTACATCACCATTTATCCCGGCCTGCAGGGCCAGAGCAGACACCGCTCCCCAGTCTAAGGAAGTCCCTACTAGGAAATCCCTGGTAGGTGAGGACCCCGCATACTGGCAGCTGAAGGCTGACCTGGAGGCCAAGTTCCCACAGGAGATGGTGGACCAGTACATGCTCCCTCCGCACACCCCTAAGGCAACCCCTGCGGCAACCACGCCGAAGAGTCCACCGCCTGGGCCAGCTGAGGAACACTCATCCCCAGCGCTGCCACGACCAGAGTGCAGCGAAGAACTAAGGGGGAGAGGAGGGCAAGAAGCTGAGGAGTTGCCCCCGGAGCCAGCAGCAGTGCTAGTCCCAGAGCCGGAGATGCTGCCATATTCCCGCTGGGACGAGGAAGACCTGACACCTCCTGCTGAAGAAGACCTGCCCAACCGCCCCACCTGGGAGCTTGTAAGCTGTACTTCGCAGAATCCAGCCCGCAAGACACGGCGCCGAGGCGGTAGTACAAAGTATCCTCCAACATCACAATCTCCTGAGCAGAAAGACGAAGTCACCGCCAGAGACCTAGAGGAGAAACGGTTCCTGAGAAGGTTCAAACCCCAGATCAGAGGACCCCTGCGTCGAGGAATTGTCGAAGATTTCAGCCTCAAATCAGGATACGGCTTTATAGTATCACCTGGTGTGAAGGAAGGGATTTTCGTCAATCGAAGGGATGTGAGAGCCCATTTGCCCAGAGGACACCCTGGAAGAAATTTGAAGATAGGAGACTCAGTGGAGTTCACTATGCATCAGGGAGAAAGAGGCTGGTGTTACGGGGGGCTGTCTGATAATAACTGAAAGGAGTATCAGACAGTCAGGGTCCACCGTGCAAAGACTTTGCTGCAGACTATGGCAGAGTGCAATACCTCTGTTAACTCACAGAAGAATCTAATAAGTAAGTAAAGCAATTCCTCCCTTACTTGGAGGGTGTGTGGAATGATCTCTGTTAATAATCACAGAGACAAAGGCAATGTGTGCGAAATGGCACCTACCTAGGTCCGCTCTTCTAGTGGTGCAAAAGAGACGAACAGCAGCGTAAGCCGCACAAAGCTCCTACCTGCGTTCGCTCCACTAGTGTGCGAGGACACGAACCACTAGATATGGCACCTGCCTAGGTCCGCTCTTCTAGTGGTGCAAAAGAGACGAACAGCAGCGTAAGCCGCACAAAGCTCCTACCTCTGTTCGCTCCCCTAGTGTGCGAGGATACGAACAACTGCCAGACGCAGTATAAGGAACGTTACCCTAGCGGCAACGTCCACCTACGAGTAGAATCACAAGGCCCAGCCAGACCATGTGCCTCAGGCACCTGCCTATGTCCGCTCCCCTAAGAGTTAAGGATACGGACAGCAGCCGAAGCTGTAAGGTATAAGAACACTACCCTGCCGGTAGCGCTCACCTAGCATAGACAGAGGAATGCCTAGAGGAACGCGCACAGAGCGTCTACTCATATGCATGAACCAAGAGGACTGAGCACCATGCGGCGTGTATCAGGGTCTTATATAGACTCTGTGCCTCATCCAAGATGGAGGACACCAGAGCCAATCCGCTGCCAGAACGACAGGAGTGACGTCATGCTGGCCTATCACCGAGCAAGACGTCACAAGCACATGACCAGCGACCAATCGGCATAGAAGGTGTCAGAGACATGTGACCTTGTGTCAGCGATGATGTCACCCGCACATGTGCAATGGCTCCAAGATTGGACTTAGTCTCCGGCGCTCGCACATGTGCAGTAGCAAGAAATCTGGACTTAGTCTCCAGCGCTCGCACATGTGCAGTAGCAAGAAATCTGGACTTAGTCTCCAGCGCTCGCACATGTGCAGTAGCAAGAAATCTGGACTTAGTCTCCAGCGCTCGCACATGTGCAGTAGCAAGAAATCTGGACTTAGTCTCCAGCGCTCGCACATGTGCAGTAGCAAGAAATCTGGACATAGTCTCCAGTGCTCGTAGCAACCGTAACAGTACCTCCCCCTCAAGGGCCCCCCTCCCGGCGACGCAGGTAATCGGCAACTAAGTCGGGAGCATGGACAGCCTACTCAGGGTCCCAAGAGCGATGTTCCGGGCCATAGCCCTCCCAATCTATCAAGAAGAACCTGCGCCCTCTAACCATCTTAGAACCAACTATGGCTCGTACCTCATAGCTAGAGCGAGAGGAATCAGAGGCAGGAGAGTGCACTTCACGAGCGTGAGGTAAAATAGCCGGCTTTAGCAGTGAGACATGGAATTTGTCATGAATCCTAAGATGGACAGGTAACTTCAATTGATAGACTACAGGATTTACCTGTCGAAGAACCTCATAAGGACCCAGGAAGCGAGGAGCAAATTTGACAGAGCTCACTCTAAGTTTCACGTGTTTTGCAGAGAGCCACACAAAGTCCCCTGGAGAAAAGACAGGAGCCGGGCGACGAAACCGATCGGACACCGTCTTCATACGGTCCTTAGCTGCTTGGATCGACTCTTGAGTCCGATCCCAAACCTCTCTGGCATTAGTTGCCCAGTCGGCCACAAGAGGAGGAGGTGCAGCAGCGGGAAACGGTACTGGTACCCTAGGGTGTTGCCCATTATTGAGTACGAACGGTGTCTGCCCAGTGGCCTCAGCCAGCGAATTGTTAAGGGCAAATTCTGCCCAGGGTAGGAGGGAGGACCAGTTATCGTGGTTCTCAGCAACAAAGTGTCGAAGGTATATAATCATAGATTGATTGGTACGTTCAACCAAACCATTAGTCTCCGGATGGTATGCCGAAGAGAGATTCAACTCTATTTGCAGAAGGCTACAAAGATCTCGCCAGAAACGGGAAGTAAATTGCGGGCCTCTATCACAAATGATACGATCTGGCATCCCGTGAAGCCTAAAGACATGCTTGAGGAATAGTTTGGCTAGTACCCTGGAAGATGGGATTCTCGATAACGGTACGAGATGAACCATCCGGGAGAAATGGTCCGTAATGACCCACACAAATCTATGTCCCTGTGAACATGGAAGATCACCCACAAAGTCCATGCCTACCACCTCCCATGGTCTATCTGGCACTGGTAAAGGATGCAAGAGCCCAGCCGGTCTCTGCCGTAATGGACGGTTGCGAGCACACGAGTAGCAGGAACCGACATATCTCTTGACGTGGCTGGCTAAGTGTGGCCACCAATACCACCTCTCCAGTAACTCTCGTGTCCGCCTAATACCAAAATGCCCACCCACCTTTGAGGTGTGGGCCCATGACAGTATATCATTCTGTCGATCAGGCGGAACAAAGGTCTTGCCCGGTGGGATTTGGTCTAACGTCACAGGGGAGAGCGTATGAAAAACCCTGGAGGGAAGGATAAGACGAGGTTCGTCAATCTCTTCCTGGGTAGAAAGCATAGAGCGAGACAGGGCGTCTGCCTTGTTATTCTTACTCCCAGACAGATAGTTGATGGAGAAGTGAAAGCGGGAGAAAAACAAGGACCAGCGGGCTTGGCGAGGATTCAGACGCTGAGCGGTTTGTAAGTACGTCAGATTCTTATGGTCTGTATAGACCTGGAAAGGATGTTTCGCTCCTTCCAGCAAGTGACGCCACTCCTCCAAGGCTAATCTCAAGGCGAGCAGTTCCCTATCCCCAATGGTATAGTTTCTCTCTGCCGGTGAAAAGGTTTTAGCAAAGAAGAAACACGGCCTTTTTCTACCTGCACCGTTCTTTTGATACAAGACCGCACCAGCACCCACTGAAGAGGCATCAACCTCTAAGAGGAAGGGCTTATTCTCATCGGGTCTTTGAAGAACGGGAGCAGTTGAAAAGTGTCTTTTTACTGCCTCAAAAGCCTGAGATGTCTCAGTAGACCAGGCTTTGGGATTAGCACCTTTCTTAGTCAAGGCCACCAAAGGGGCCACCAAAGTAGAAAAATGGGGTATGAACTGCCTGTAATAATTTATGAATCCTAAGAAGCGTTGCACCGCCTTCAAGGAACGAGGTTCGGACCATTGCAGGACAGCAGAGAGCTTCGCAGGATCCATAGCCAGACCCTCTTGTGAGATAATGTAACCCAAAAAAGGCAATGAGGACTGCTCGAATACACATTTCTCGAGTTTAGCAAACAATGAGTGCTCCCTTAAACGGGAAAGGACACGAACGACATCCTGACGATGAGTCTCCAGATCAGGAGAAAAAATCAGGATGTCGTCCAGATACACCACTACTGAGGATAACAGTAAATCCCTGAACACATCGTTTACGAAGTCCTGAAATACTGCGGGTGCATTACATAACCCAAAAGGCATGACGAGGTATTCATAGTGACCGTCTCGGGTGTTAAAAGCGGTCTTCCATTCGTCACCCTTTCGAATTCGTACCAAGTTATACGCACCCCGCAGATCCAACTTCGTAAAAACTTGAGCTCCTCTCAGTCTGTCAAAGAGCTCCGAAATTAAAGGTAATGGGTATTTGTTCTTTATTGTGATTGCGTTGAGACCCCTGTAATCTATGCAGGGACGCAAATCACCCTCTTTCTTCCGAACAAAGAAAAACCCAGCTCCCGCGGGAGAGACAGACTTACGAATGAACCCCTTCTCTAAACTCTCTCTTATATAGGTCGACATGGCCTCCGACTCAGGTATCGACAGGGGGTAAACCCTGCCTTTAGGTGGAACCGAACCTGGGATAAGGTCTATGGCACAGTCATACGGCCTATGGGGTGGAAGAACCTCAGCACCCTGTTTGGAGAACACGTCAGCGAAATCCAAATAGGGTGTAGGTATGGGAGAGAGATCAGTTGATGCAACCGCAATGACCTTAGGTGGTAAGGGAAGACATCGGGACTGACATTTCGAACCCCAACTAATAATGCTGTCAGACTCCCAGTCAATGTGAGGAGCATGAGTCCGAAGCCATGGAAGACCCAGAAGGACGTCGTCTATACCCTCAGGCAAAACAAGAAAAGAAATCTCCTCTATGTGACCCTGAGACAGGGAAAGGCGCAAGGGAACTGTCCTCAATGTAATGGAGTCAGACAACATAGTTCCATTAACAACACGGACAGGAATAGGCGCCTCTAACATGATAGAGGGAATATTGTGTCCCTTTACAAATCCTGAGGACACAAAAATCCCGTCAGCTCCGGAATCCACAAAAGCCATAATAGGCCATGTATTCTCAGATAACGAGAGCTGACCTGGGATACAACACTTAGAGGGTGCAGAAGACGTCTCTAGTAACCCCCCTCTAATGGTTACTAGGCCAGGAAGTTTCCCTGACGACTAGGACACTTGTTGGCATAGTGCCCAGCCTGACGACATACGTAACATATAGGAGGACAAGACTTGCGTAGTCTGGAGGACGTATGACCTAACTGCATAGGAGTGGGAGATGTTTCAGATGCTGAGGAAGATGGTAGTGGACCCTCAACAACTGGAATAGCCCGATGCTTAGGGCGTGAGGAAGAGACCTCGAGTCTACGTTCCTTATGGCGTACATCGATCCTCGTTGCTACTGTGATCAAGTCCTCCAGAGAAGCAGGGACCTCACGAGTAGCAAGGGCATCCTTGACATAGCCTGCCAACCCTCTCCAGAAGATAGGAATCAACACCTTCTCTGGCCAATCTAGTTCTGCCACCAGAGTTCTAAAAGCAATGGCATAAGAACTAGTGGATAACGAACCCTGAGATAGATCTAACAGTCTCAGGGCCGCATCATGGGTAACCTGCGGACCCATGAATACCGCCTTAAGAGCATCAAGAAAGTCTTGATGTCTCAGAGTAACCACATCAGAGCGCTCCCATATGGGAGTCGCCCATTCTAAGGCTTTGTCCTGAAGTAAGGAGATGATAAAGCCTACTCTGGACCTCTCCGTAGAGAAGCGAGAAGAGTTGACCTCTAGGTGTATCTGACACTGACTAATGAAACCACGACATGATCTGGCATCGCCAGAATATCTGTTTGGCAGAGCAAGTCGAGGATCATGTGCAGATGTCACCATGGTCTGAGGTTTATCCTCTATACTCTTGAGCCGTGACTCAAGTACTTGTATGTAACGGTGTAACTGCTGATATTCTGCCATAACTGCCAGACCCTAGGCTCAGTCCTAATGTTACGGGGGGCTGTCTGATAATAACTGAAAGGAGTATCAGACAGTCAGGGTCCACCGTGCAAAGACTTTGCTGCAGACTATGGCAGAGTGCAATACCTCTGTTAACTCACAGAAGAATCTAATAAGTAAGTAAAGCAATTCCTCCCTTACTTGGAGGGTGTGTGGAATGATCTCTGTTAATAATCACAGAGACAAAGGCAATGTGTGCGAAATGGCACCTACCTAGGTCCGCTCTTCTAGTGGTGCAAAAGAGACGAACAGCAGCGTAAGCCGCACAAAGCTCCTACCTGCGTTCGCTCCACTAGTGTGCGAGGACACGAACCACTAGATATGGCACCTGCCTAGGTCCGCTCTTCTAGTGGTGCAAAAGAGACGAACAGCAGCGTAAGCCGCACAAAGCTCCTACCTCTGTTCGCTCCCCTAGTGTGCGAGGATACGAACAACTGCCAGACGCAGTATAAGGAACGTTACCCTAGCGGCAACGTCCACCTACGAGTAGAATCACAAGGCCCAGCCAGACCATGTGCCTCAGGCACCTGCCTATGTCCGCTCCCCTAAGAGGTAAGGATACGGACAGCAGCCGAAGCTGTAAGGTATAAGAACGCTACCCTGCCGGTAGCGCTCACCTAGCATAGACAGAGGAATGCCTAGAGGAACGCGCACAGAGCGTCTACTCATATGCATGAACCAAGAGGACTGAGCACCATGCGGCGTGTATCAGGGTCTTATATAGACTCTGTGCCTCATCTAAGATGGAGGACACCAGAGCCAATCCGCTGCCAGAACGACAGGAGTGACGTCATGCTGGCCTATCACCGAGCAAGACGTCACAAGCACATGACCAGCGACCAATCGGCATAGAAGGTGTCAGAGACATGTGACCTTGTGTCAGCGATGATGTCACCCGCACATGTGCAATGGCTCCAAGATTGGACTTAGTCTCCGGCGCTCGCACATGTGCAGTAGCAAGAAATCTGGACTTAGTCTCCAGCGCTCGCACATGTGCAGTAGCAAGAAATCTGGACTTAGTCTCCAGCGCTCGCACATGTGCAGTAGCAAGAAATCTGGACTTAGTCTCCAGCGCTCGCACATGTGCAGTAGCAAGAAATCTGGACTTAGTCTCCAGCGCTCGCACATGTGCAGTAGCAAGAAATCTGGACATAGTCTCCAGTGCTCGCAGCAACCGTAACAGCTGGTATGCCCTAGATGTTGCACCATGTCCTAGAAGTCCTTGCAGAAGCCCTGCAGTCACAACAGAAGATGAAGACAGAGACACTGAAGAAGAGGAAAGAAAGGATCAAGAAACAGACGATAAAAGCACAGGAAGTAACAGATGCCCCAGCCCTACAGGCCCAAGCCCTGGTAAGGAGGAAACAGGAGCAAAGTTCACATAAAGCAAGAAGAAAGCATGCAGCAAGTTAAAGTTTTGAAAAGTTTGAAGTTTTGCAACGTTTACGTTTAAGTATGTGCCCACATAAACTTGTGTGAGAAAACCATAAACCTTAAGGCTATGAACTGGCTATAGCCACAAACTCTCGCAGTGTAAATAGTTACACCAGAGGCACCACTACCAGAGTCAGCCTGTTTAGGGGCTTGGCTCGTCTGCAACCAGGAGGAGCCCGTCCGTATATAGGGCCTTGGCTCACCTGCGACCAGAGAGCATGCCTGTTTATGGGGCCTGGCTCTCCACCACAAAGAGGGTACCTGGTCAGCACCAACTGTGGGGGCCGCCTCTACATCCTGCCAGAAGTGGCTGAAGGCGCGACTCCACCAGGCCAGGTATACCCTGAAACTACCAGACCAGGAAAGCCGCCTCAACATCCTGCCAGCAGTGGCTGAAGGCGCGGCCAACGTGAGAGGGTCTGGGTGGTTAACGGACTTGTGGGTGGAGGGTGGTGATGTATGATAGCTGGTGGTCTTAAAATGTTTTACCATGTTTTAATGTTTTATGCATTTTAAAATGTTGTCTTGCAGCCCGAGGACGTGCTGGTGATAACTAAGGGGGAATGTGGCGCCCCTGACCTGGTCAGGCACCACTGAGTACTGCACCCATGCTGGGGACAGTACAACACAGGTAATCCAGAAGGCTGACCGGGGTGTGGTACACAGGCGCATAGTGATCAGGTCTCACACATGTACCTATGAGAGGACCCCTGGGGATCCCAGGAGGGGGAAAAGCCTTCACCTCCACTGGAATAGTGGAGGGGGCCAAAAGCCTCCATCTCCTCTCAAGGGGTGTGGTAAGAGAGTCTGGTTGCTAGGTGGCGTAGGCAAGAACAGGAGAGGAGGGGCAGTGAGCCAGGCAGTGCAGAGTCCAGGGAGCTCGAGTGAGGAGCAGATCCCGTGGGCTGCTGTAGTCTGACAGCGTCCGCGCAGTGGCTACCGACGGGGGAGAACGGTCAACTAGGAGTGCTACCCGAAATCCATCTTCAGCTAGAGAGAGAGCAACGGAGTGGGAAGTAAGGAGACTGCTAGAGAGTACCAGGCCCAAACGGGCGGCAGATCCCGAAGCGGAGATAGATCCAGCTTTCTTTTGCTAAACCTGCCGGTGTGGGGCTCTCAAAGCCCACGCCACAACACCACAAAAGCCGCAGCCACGTAGCCACAGTTAGGGCCCATAGGTCACAGGAGGCAAGCAGCTGGAGTGGCCTGGTCCAGGCGACAAGCAAACGGCAAACGAAGGGGAGAGAGGCTGCAGCATCTTCCCTGGGTGACCCCCATAGGGACTCAAAGTCGGGGTTACCCCAAACCACCAAGGGCTAAGGAAGGCGAGTTAGTAGTCACCCTCACAAGTCAGCCTGAAGGACACCTGGTTCCCACTTGGTTCATCCCAGCTACGCCCGGGTCACTCACCCTGCCATCAACTGTGAGTAAAAACCCTGAAAGACATCCTGCCTGTGTTGAGTCATTCTGCGCCTTGTAGTTCTACGCATCTACACAGGGCCCTGGGGCTTGCCTCACTCTCAGGAGGCTACTACAACTGGCTGCACCCACCATCAGCCCCAGGCATCCCTTAACCTGCAGTGGCGGTCCCCCACTGACCGCAAATCTGAGAGTGGCGTCACGACAAACTACAAAGAAGGTTTCCTACCTGTGACCAGACAGATCCATCTACGTGGAGTCCCTGAAGGTAATGCACCGACACAGCGTTTGCGGGGCTCCACACCAGCTCTGCTACATCTGAACTGACAGTGTGTGGCCATAGAACAATGACCACATGCTGTCTTTCAGGCACAGAATGAATGAGTTGCGCGATCAGAGGTGACGTCACTCAGGTTAGTTGCGGTCACAGCTGGAGCTTCTTACGGTCCTCCACAAATGACCACAGGTAACGTGACCTCAGAGCACCTCATGTGACCTCAGTAAAGTCAGGTTCACAGACCTGCATCTTCTGGCAGAAAAACACGTTTCATTAGCCAAGATAATCAGATTTGGTGCTGAAAGTTTTACACCATATTCCTGCACCCAATCTACAGCTCCAGGCAAAAAACGCATCACTGCATCATAAAGCATGCGGTTTTGATTTGGGTTTTTTCCAGGAGATGTAGATTGGGTGCATTAATATGGTGTAAAAATGTAATCACCAAATTTGCATCTCTTAGCTCACAAATGCAAAACAAAGTGTTTTTTCTGCTGGAGGTGCAAATTTGGTGTTGAAATCTGGTGGAGACATGTCAGCACCAAATTTGCACCTTCTAGAAGAAAACTGCACCAAAACAGTCCAGGTCTGCCCATCACTAATTGTGACTCCTGTGTACCCAGTGTGTTGTATCACCTGCTGGGGGTTTTCCTGGCTCCAGGTTAAACCTTGTTAGTCACCATTTCCTTACACAGCTATATGAACTTTACCTAAGAGAGAGCCATAGAGGAGTCATCATTCATTGCTAGGCTATACTTTGCAGATTTTCTCCCCTAGGATGCTATGAAAAAGCGGGTCAATTATTGAGACTCTAAAACTTCTCACATTGTCTTTTATTATCTGCAGATCTGATGTCAGATTGACAACTCTGCAGCCAATACGTGAGCTCAGCGGCACTGCCCAAGTACATTACACAAGCTGTTTAGAGTTGTTGAGCTTGGTGATGTCAGACAAGAATGGATAGTGGGAGCAGTGGAAGAGATTCATCAATGGACCCAGGAAGGGTGAGTAAAGCACCATGAGATCAAACCCTTGCAAAATTTCTGATAAATTGAACTTCAGTCATGACTGTGTTGTCTTTCCAACAGTTAGCAGGAACTATTGGCTAAGATGATTTAGCTAATCATCTTATTATACATGATTTTTATTTTTTTATTAGAGAAGTCTGTGCAGGCCAATTATATTTATATAGCCTTCACACACATTAGGCCCATTTCATAAAGGTGTTTATGCTAGTTTTGCAATGTTTTCATGTCAATACCCATGGGTATGGGATTTTTTTACCATTGTTTCTTCATAGACTTCTGTATAGGTAAAAAAACAAAAAAAAAAACAAAGAATAAGCAAAATGGCAGCAAAAAGTGTGCATGAAGATAGCCTTATTTTTATTCTTCTATGAAATTGTTTTGTGTGAGTGAAAGAAATATGGATAGTGACAATTTGCTATATAAGCTACAGTCAATACATTGCTTTTAATTTAAAAAAGTAGCACAGGAAACATATATTTCTGACAGAACAGGTGCCACAATATAAATTGACATGGTTGAGCACTTCTATGGAAAACAAACATTTCAGGATTCTATTGTATAATTTGAAAAATGAAATTTATCACTCGGTTTCCAAATACCAGTCTAGTCAGTGTCAGAAATCTGTTATTCTCAATTAATATAAAGTTCTTCTATTTCTGTCAGTGTACTGGGCCAATTTACCTCCATTTCCACTGATATTCTACCATAACCCACCTTCTATTAGCTGTAATGCCTTCTCGAGGCACAGCATATTCCACAGCTGTCACATTTACTTGGCACCAACCTCATTCAGAATCCTTGAAAACAGACAAAAGTAGAAAAATTGTTTAAATCAGTGCTGGCCTAAAATATGACAAAATGTGTGTCGTCTTTCCCAGAAACAACCATAGAGAACTAAAACTGACCTTTAAAATAAAGATCTAATGCAATCTTATTTTTAATGCATTGAATACTATAATAAATCAAAACAGCCAAAATAACATGCTAGATATGCTCTGCGACAGCCTGTTAACACTAGAACTACTGAGGTAGTCATTTTGACTACTTTGCACTATGTATTTCTATATAGGTGTCACAAGTCCAGTAGTTCTAGTGTTAAAAGGATGTCCACTATCTTTTTTCATATCAGAGTTGAGCTTCTTGGGGTATACAATGCAACAGAAAAGAAAATGTACAATTTTTTGATTAGAAAAAAGTATTTTCAGCTTACCAGGATGTATGGTCCCCGGAAAAATTTGCGGTGCACGGATCCTCCAGCATAGCCCAGTCTGGAACCAACAGCATGTCAATGAAAGGAGGAAGGGTGCAGAGGAAAACGGAATCCAGCACCAAAAATTATTTTATATAAAAAAATAAAAAAAAATGTATTGAGGCATATAAGTTAAAAATATGAAAACCGCAAAGGGGGGAAAATGATACCATGATACCCCTTTCCGCCCCTTTGCGGTTTTCATATTTTTAACTTATATGCCTCAATACATTTTTTTTATATTTTGTAAGCAATTTTTTGATAAACAGTGTCTCCCACCCTACTTGTTAGGCTATGTGCGCACATCGCGTTTTTACCCGCGTTTCTGCAGCGTTTTTAGCGGCAGCGCTTTTGCGCTAAAACGCATGCGTTTTTGTTTTCCAGCAAAGTCTATGGGAAAAGATGAAATCCTGTCTGCACTTTGCTTTTTTTTCTGCAGCATTTTATTTGCATATTTTGGGTCAAAAACCATGCTGAAAAAGAAGCAGCATGTCAGTTGTTTTTGCCATTTCTGCAGCGTTTCCTTAACATTGGAGTCAATGAGAAATGGCAAAACGCAACCAAAATCAACTTTCCTGCGTTTTTCATGCTTTTTACCTGCTTTTCCACTGCGTTTTTAGCTTCAAAAACGCATGCTTTTCTGGCATAAAATTAAAGGGTTATAATGTTCCTTTACACACATACAATAACCGAAAATTTAAATGCTAAAAAATAAGAAACTTTACCTATTTTTCTGTTAAAATGTGCATAACCACTATTAATTAATTAAAATTGATAATTTTCAATATAGTTTTATTAAAGGTTAATTTTATCCTTTTTTTTCTCTTTTATCATTCTTTTTGACTATTCCAACTTTATTTCTCAGTGTCTTGATCTACAAAACGCATCTGCAGAAACGCAGGTAAAAAGCGCAGAAAACGCACTAAAAACGCGCTAAATACGCATGCGTTTTTAGCGCTAAAAAATTGTCAAAAGCCATTTGGTCAAAAACCAAGGGAAGGAAAACGTGCAGAATAAACTGCAGGTACTCCGACGCAACGTGCGCACATAGCCTAACTCCCTCCTCTGGCTTCAAAGTGACTGAAGATGAGCGAATACAAACTGTAAAGTTTGGGGTTCGTACAGAACACAGACTTTAAAAAAACTCAGTGTCCAAGTTTGGGTGCTGTACGTATGGTAACCACTCGAATTTTGGGGTGCTTGGGTACGTTAAGTGCTTGGTCCAGTGCGAGCTGCTTGCAGTCTTTCAATGGCTCTCACTGGGGGTAAAAACAGCATTTCCAGATGTAGTGTGTACAAAAAAAAACACCCTCCATTCTCTGGAAATTCACCGCTCTGTTTATGGCTGGTTGTATCTGGATGGAGAGCTGAACTGCCCAATCATTGACTTCCAATGGGGTTCGGGCTCTGGGTTCAAGTTTAGGTCAATTACAAGTCTTGAACTGAACTTTATCTAGAGTCCAGCGGAACCCGCCAAACTCGAACTTCCACAGGGCAAAAGAAGCGACCGCTGCAACTAATTACTGGTTACTAATTGGCTGCAACCTACACATTCAAGCTGAGCAGGAGAAACAATCTGTCTCTAATGGAATTTGATGGTGGTAGCTGATCAGGAAGCGCTGATTAGCTGCAGTGGTCAAATAATTTCACCAGTTGAAAGAGAAATTCAGGAGATTTATTGATTTTGCACTCTATCTCTCAAGTGTGAACATCTCCCCTTGTTATTGCAAGATTTCATTTTTGGCATACCCTGTCTAACTACTGATAAATGTGAATATCTCTGAAAAAGGAATATTTGTGCTATCACTGGCATACAGTGTAAAGAGGAATAATGGAAAATATAAATGCGCATATTGGGAATATTGGGATGTCCAATAAACAACCCTTTAAGCTCCTTGTATCTTGTATCAATGAGCTGTTCTTCAGAGTAAAGTCCAATGTGCAGGTGAGAAGTCCAATGGGCAGGGCGCTTGGTTTGGCTGGAAGTGGGAGTTCCTGCAGTAAAAGACACAAATCCTGTGCATGTGTTATCCTGGCTGTCTTATGATGGGCCTTATGTGGCCGATGGACAGTTCTACTCTAACATGTTTCAAATGCATACTGCTTTCATCCTCAGGGAAAACTGTCCTGCCATCCAGTGCTCCTATTTATCCTGACTTAAGTATGTAATTAATTAGCAGTGCTAGTTAATTGAGTAATAATTTAACCTTATATTGTCATACTTAGTGTACATGTGTATTAAATCCATTTTGCGTGAAACAGTGTATAATTAGAGATGAGCAGACTAGTAGAAAACAGGGACTTGCTAGTCCCTATTATCTTTTTTAAAAATCAGGTTCTGGTCTGGAATCCGGTCCCTGTACAAGTCTATAAGCATGTGTCGAGTGTCATGTGACTGTGATCTGATCCTGAGTTCAAATCAGAGCCGCGGAGGAGAGGGAGGGATTCTTCCTGATCTCATCCATTGTCAGCCTGTGCATATATCGCTCTGCACTTGAATGTCATTATTGCAGTCCGATGTTTCTCTCGCACTCATAGACTTGTATGTGTGTGAGTGATAGGAGACTGGCAGACAATCGCACTATGCTGCGATTTTTTTCCTCAGTCTTATTAGGGCTGAGGAAAAACTAGAAGATGTGAGCTGCAACATTGTCTTACAGTACATGGGGTCAAGTGCAATGTGAGATTTTCTTGCATTGCACTCTGTCGAGCACAGCCCAGCACAGATAAAGCCCACAGCCCCCAACCCTGCGTTAATGTTGGCTGTGTACGAAAAGAAGAGAAACCACATGCAACTTTTTTTTTTTTTCAATATTTAAATAAATAATTTAAAAAAACAGTGTGCGGTCCCCCCTAATTTTGATACCCAGCCAAGATAAAGCCTGACAGCAGAAAGCTGGTATTCTCAGACTGAGGAGGGCCATGGTTATTGCCCCCCCAGCCTAAAAATAGCAAGCTGCAGCCACCCGAGATTGTTGCATCTGTTAGATGCGACAAGCTTGGCGCTTTACCCAGCTGTTCCCGATTGCCCTGGTGCAGTGACAATTGGGGTAATGAGGGGTTAATAACAGCGCACAACTGTCATAAAGCCCAAAATTAGTGATGGGTAGGGGTCTATGACACCCCCATCAATAATCCTATAAGTAAAAAGAAATAGACACAAACACAGAGAAAAATCCTTTATTTTGGAATAAAATACTAAAAACACCCTTTTTCACCACTTAATTAACCCTCTAAACACCCTTGCACCCCACACGAGGTTCCATAGTGATTCAGCTTTGTTATATCTCAGTCAAAGCGAGTGGCCATAGCGCATAACTGCCCGCTGTGGGTGCAGATAGACAATGACTGAGCCGCGATCAGTGGTGACATCACTCAGGTTATTTGGAGTCAGAGATGGGAACCTCCAGTGTCATTGCTCATCGCGGCTCAGTCTCTGTCTACAGTCACAATGGACAGTTATATTCCATGATCACACGCTGTGAATGAGATGTAGCAGAGCTGAATCACCGTGGGACCTCGTGTTGATTATGTCGACCCTGCAGGGGTATTATGGGTTAATAAAGTGGTGAATCTGGGTACTTAAGGTGCTCTCCAACTATGGGTGGTGCCTGATTAATGCTTGTGTTTGGTTAGTTATTATTTCTGTGCCCTAGCCAGCTAGTTGTCAGGTGCTCTTGTGCATCCTGTACTGCATGTTCTTGGTTCCTGTCTGTCCTGCCCTGTTGGCACCTGGTTCCACTCTTTCCTGCCCTGTGGAACCTGGTTCCAGTCCATGCTGTCCTATTGGTACCTGCTATCTGTTCATCCTGCCCTGTTTCTACAAATGACTGTGTCCGACAACCCCAGTTTTTTTAGTGACTCTGCCTGATCTTCCTAGTCATGCCATCTGTCTCCAGTGCCCCAGCCTTGTTAGTAACTATGCCTGTCCATCCAGTCTGTTTCAGCTATCCTGGTGGTCCCTGTTTACACTAGGGACTTAGCCTGTCTACACCTGTATCTGTCCCTGCCCTGGGGTCAGCTGCCACAGTTCCAGTCCCTGCCCTGAGAGTAGCACCTGGCGTCTGCTTAATGGAGTAGAAATCCTAAAAGTCAAAAGTGGCCCTTTAATGAGCCTTTTCATATGACTTAGGATTTATTCCAGATCAGAACCTCAATTTGCAAACACGGTATTTCGGGATGATGTCCCTTTGTCAGTGCAAAGTATGAGATCTGATCTGGATGTATGAGAAGCTATAGTGCCGTCTAAGGGGAAAACTTTTCTCCTTGCAAACACCTGACAATCCAATTTGGCTGCCAGTGAGGAGTCTTATAGCTTCAATGCTCCTCTGGGAAATATTCAGTTTGTCTTTTCAGGGAGGAAGGAGACGAACTCTAGTGCCACCTATTGGTAAAACCCATTGGCATAGGCCAGTCTACATATTTTGAGCGTATCACGCTCTTATTCATGACCATCAGAAACATATATTTAATTTTTTTTTTAATATCCCCAAAGAGATTATTTTTAAATATTTTTACTGAAAGAGTAATAAACTTAAAAAAATATACATATATCCATTTGAACATATATGAAAAACAACAGTGGCATCCAAGAATCAACCATAATTGCATACACTGTAACATGTGCAAGGAGATATGGACTATATAAAAGCTTGTAATACAGCTGTACAGAAGTAAGGTTAGAGCATTGAAGAGCCAGTAGATACACCATTTGCACACCAAAAAGAAAAATGCAGTTTAATCATTTATATATACAGTACCTTAGTAGCCTTAAGCCTGCTTTACACCTTATGATCCAGCATACGATATCGTATGCGATCGTAACCGCCCCCATCGTATGTGCGGCACGTTCAATTTGTTGAATATATTAATATATTAATATTCGTACTTACCCGTCCATACGACCTCGATGTGGGCAGCAAACGTCCACTTCCTGGAGTGGGAGGGACGTTCAGTGTCACAGCGACGTCACGCGGCAGCCGGCCAATAGAAGGGGAGGGGCGGAGCTGAGTGGGACGTAAACATCCCGCCCACCTCCTTCCTTCCGCATTACCGGCCGGGAGCCGCAGGTAAGATCTGTTCATTATTCCCGGGGTGTCACACACTGCGATGTGTGCTGCCCCGGGTACGATGAACAATCTGACGTTCAATTCATGAGGAATGAACGATGTGCGTGCAATGAACGTTTTACCATTCAATTGCAATTGCACATAGCTGTTACACACTACAATGTACCTTACAATGCCGGATGTGCGTCACTTACGACGTGACCCCGCCGACTCATTGTAAGATATATTGTAGCGTGTAAAGTGGGCTTTAGTTGAAGACATGAGATAGCTTGAGATATAAGCTAATTTTTTCTCTCTCATTTCCAGGTGTTTTTTTTTCTAATTATATACATATAAGTATATAAGTTTGCACATGAAAATTCACTATGTATACTGCTGACTACATTAAGAAACAGGACAATAGAGTTTAGAAAGATATCGATATAAAGAATTAATGGCAAATTTAGCTTTGCTCTACTCTTTTCTTATTGACAGAATGGATAAATACTAAGAACTTGGATTGCTCATTTTGCCCACAGCAAATATAGCTTTACCACCCTCTGAGATGCAACCTACATCTTTACATTTATATGGATGTCTAGTTGTTTAGCTCCTTTATGTTGTCTTTCTATTTGTTTTTTTATGAGATTTTTCTACTTTCTCTTGATGTAAAACTAATCGCAATTAATCATAAGCCTAAAGCTATTTTGTTTGCATTACTTCCCTCTCAGTTGAAATCGCTGAGTCTCACTTTCATCTTGGAATAATTTCTCAAACTAGATTCTATAAAGTAATTCAGGCAGATGATTCAAAAAACAAGATAACACCAACCTGGCTGTTTTTTTCAAAAACAGAGCAACTCTGGAACATTGCTTGTGTCTCCTATAGCAGCTAAATCTCATTCACTTCAATTGAGCTAGATTGAGATTCCAGACATATCCCATGTGTAGAAATGATACCCATTAATGATGTGAAAGCATGCTCAGCACCGCTCTGTACTTGATCGAGCATTGGGGTGCTCGAGACGCTTGATACTCGATTAAGTATTCTAGTACTCGGGAGGAATGCCATCTATTTGTGAGGTGAACATCCCCATAACATGATGCTGCCACCATCATGTTTCACAGTTGGGATGGTGTTCTTAGGCTTCAAAGCTTTTTCCTTTTTCCCCCAAATGTAGCAATGGTCATTATAGCTAAACAGTTCAATATATCAGACCGCAGGACATGTCTCCAAATATTAAGGTCTTTTATCCTGTGTGCATTTGCAAATATTAATCGGGCTTTTGTATGTTTCTTTTGGGGTAATGGATTCTTTCTGGAAGAGTGGCCTTTTAGCCCATGTTGATACAGTACTCGTTTCATTGTGGATAATGACGCAATCCTACCAGCTTCCGCCAGCATCATATGCACATGTATGACCAAAGTACATTCATTTCTGATATACAGGACCCTTCTTCTTCCTGAGCAGTACAATGGCTGGACATTCCCATTTTGTTTGTATTTGTGTATAATAGTTTGTACATATGAATGAGGCACCTTCAGGTATCTGGAAATTGCACCCATAGAAGAACCAGACTTGTACAAGTTCACAATTTTCTTCCTGAGATCTTGACTGATTTCTTTTGACTTTCCCATGATGGTACACAAAGAAGCAGTGTGTTTCAGGTGTTCACTAAAATAACTCCACAGGTCTGTCTCTAATTAACTCAGACATGACATCATCAAATGGGCTGTCCCATACTGTTTAAAAGCATATTACTCTTACTGTATGTAAAGTTTTGATTTTGCAGAAAGTAATAAAAATGCCTTTAAACATTCAGTCTCTCTCATTATTCTGGCATTTCGAAAATTTAAAAAATGTTGGTTCCTAATTGAGCTAAAATGGGAAAGGTTTATTCTGATTTCATGTCAGATAGTGAGAAAAACCTGCAGATGTGTCTTTTTAGATAGTGTAGGAAAACTTCTGGTTTCATCTGTACTTTAAATTAAAACAGTTTTGCAATTTCTAAGTGGGTATTTTTTTGTTTAACCCCTTCACGACCGGCCGATTTTTCGCTTTCCGTTTTTTTTTTTCGCCATTCTTTTTCTGAGAGACGTAACTTTTTTATTTTTCAGTCAATATGGTCATGTGAGGGCTCATTTTTTGCGGAACGAGCTGTACTTTTAAATGAAACCATCAGTTTTACCATATTGTGTACTAGAAAATGGCAAAAAAATTCCAAATGCTGAAAAATTGCAAAAAAAGTGCGATAGCACTATGGTTTTTGAGATATTTTATTCACTGTGTTCACTATATGGTAAAACTGATGTGTGGGTGTGATGCCTCAGGTCAGTGCGAGTTCGTAGACACCAAACATGTATAGGTTTACTTTTATATAAGGGGTTAAAAAAAAATCGGAAGTTTGTCCGAAAAAAGTGGTGCACGTTTTACGCCATATTCCGTGACCCGTAGCGTTCTCATTTTTCGGGATCTTAGGCTCAATGACGGCTTATTTTTTGCGTCTCGAGCTGACGTTTTTAACGGTACCATTTTTGCGCAGATGCTACGTTTTGATCGCCTCTTATTGCATTTTGCGCAAAAGTTGTGGCGACAAAAAAACGTCGTTTTGGCATTTGGAATTTTTTTGCCGCTACGCCGTTTACTGATCAGATTAATTGATTTTATATTTTGATAGATCGGGCGTTTCTGAACGCGGCGATACCAAATGTGTGTATATTTTTTATTTTTTTAACCCTTTAATTTTCAATGGGGCGAATGGGGGGTGATTTGAACTTTTAGGTTTTTTTGTTTTTTTTTAATTTTTTAAAACTTATTTTTTAACTTTTTTTTTTTATTTTACTAGTCCCCCTAGGGGGCTATTGCGATCAGCATTCCGATCGCTCTGCAGTATCTGCTGATCACAGCTGAAAGGCTGTAAACAGCAGATACGCTGTCTTTCTCTTTTGCTGTACCCCGGGCACAGCGAAAGTGAAACCAAGTCAGGTGTAGTACAGGAGTCATCACATGACCCTGTGCTACCATGACAACTATCGGGAGTCACGTGATTGCGTCACGTGACTTCCGGTATCGGGCGGTAAGGAAAATATTACCGCAATCGCGCTTATAACGGCGCTGTCATGTATTGACAGCGCCATATAAGGGGTTAATCGGCACGAGCAGATAACGATTCTGCTCGTGCCTAGCAGGCACACATCTCAGCTGTGAAAATCAGCTGAGATGTGTGCCGATCGCGGCATGCTGCCGCCGGAGGACCGCGGGCAGTAACATTATGTCATTTAGGACGTAATTTTACGGCCCGCGGTCGTTAAGGGGTTAAGGACGCTTTCTTTTTAAAGGAGTTTTCATCAGGCGCTGATCATGCACAATCCTGTTGGGCTGCCAGGCAATACCAATTCTACCTGCTGATTGCTCCTGGGACCTGACAGATGTGCCGATGCTTTGTCACCTGCATGGCCATTTTTTCATACTGGTCTGATCATTTCCTAAATGGTGCTCAACTATTTACATTTGATTAGGCATTAGGGGCTTAAAATTCTTGCAACTGATTTTTATTTAAAATACTGAAGTTTAGCTTTCACAAGCATTTTGTTTCCCTACACCTTCCAACTTTGAGAGAGGAGCTCAAAAAAATAACTTCTCAAACCCTCAGGAGTCAGTCAGAACAAGCTCACTGAAAGATTCTCAAATAACTCACTCTGCATCCATTAACACAAAGGCTATCAAAAAACAAACTGCAATTTATTTGATAAAACGCTAACAAAAATGATTTTTAGGCTGGAATACATGCATTTAAGTAGAACAAATATCTGGCGGGTGGACAACTCCTTTAAATACTTTAAAATGCCGAGAAATACGTACATTTATGTAATGAATATAAATATTTGAAAAAAAAAATCTTTTAATCTTTTTATGCTGAAGATCCCATTGCATAAAATTTTAATGTTTTTATTTTCAACAGATCATTCTTATGAATGTCCATAGACAATTTTTATTTTTTTTTACAATTTCTTATCTGTTTAATCCACTTGGGCCAGTCATCACTTATTTACCCTACACCCCTTTTCCCAGAATGGTAAACTCTTTTTATGGGGCGACGATTACTGGTATTCCACCTACTGCTTTCATAATTTCTCCAAACACACACAATATTCGGATTTTTCTTCCACCTTCATTAGACTGTACTTGCACAGTGCAGCTCATATTTATCCTGCGCTCTATGCTGTGCGCTTATACCCAGAATGTGTAAACGTCTGAAAAACATGAATCAGACAAAATTCTCAATGGAAAATTCACTGTAATGAGGCAGATGGAGTCACTTTGTCCTCACGTCTGGCATGTGATCATGTTGTTACACCTTTTTTTCACGCTACATTTACCAAAAATTTCCTTGTTGTGATTCAAAATTAAGCAAAAGGAGGAGGAATAAGAGGAATATTAGGAGCATCTTACATAAAAAAGGGCAAATTGAAAAGTAACAGCAGTGGACACATCATTTGATTGTTGCGCTACCAAGGCACTTATTAGTAACATCAGCAACAGTCGCAACAGGAGCCACAGAAGCCACAACAAAGGTGTCACAGACTTCAATAATGCAACATCAATGAAGCACACTGAAAACTACAGCATCGCCTAGTCTGCACAGTCTGCACCTGGGGGGAAAAGATATAAGAGATCCATGACTTGTTCATCAGGATGAAAATTAGGCGGCTTACACTTTCACAGATGCGATTATCCATCAGAACACCACCATCAGTGCTAAAGACCCATTCTGAGAAAACGCCGGCTGCCGGTAAGAAAGCTTCCATGGCGTGACTTGCGAGCTCAGGCCATTCTTCCATTTTAAAAGACCAAAATGCTAAACGTCCCAACCCCTCCTTGATGGCATCAATATTGAACTCTAGATACTTAGGCACTATCCTCTCCAGTTGTTCACTATGTGTCAGACTTGTACTCTGTTCTGCTGGTGCACAGGGTGGTCTGTCTCATGCATGACCATGCTTGACTACTGCGTAGACACTATGGGTACTCTGGGGCAATTGATGCCACTGTCCTGGTGTCTGCCCCTAATTTTTGGAAATATGGAGACTCCAAGTTAAGTTTCCAAGTTGTGTGTTGAATGTAGTAGCAGGGGTCTCAAAGCAACATTCCTACACCTGTCACTCGTTCACTTGTTACTGATCAATGTTTAAGCTAAAAATGCTGGGCCAGGCCTTGTTCCAGGCCCTGTCCAATGCATCCATGCTGTGCCATTATATTATTTGTATTCTGGGGTAATTGATGCCACTTTTCTTAGTGTCTGCCCCTATTTTTTTTAAATGTAGAAACTTCAACTTTGGTCTCCAAGTTTTGTGTTGTCTGTAGTTGCAGGGGTCTCAGAGCACCAGGCCTATATCTTTAACTCATCCACCTCAATATTTCTTATTTTAATTAGTCTAGTAAGCTAATGGCTGTGCCTCAACAGTGTGGCTCCATTGTAAAATGGTTTAAGCTGTTTTGGAAGTTATGTATCTAATTTTTTCCACTATAATTGATAAATAACATAAAAAATGGAAGAGGTTGTCCACTACTTTAAAATTGATGGATTATTCTTACGATAGGTCATCAATGTCCGACACCCAGCACACCCACAAATCAGCTGTTCTCGGTGCCTGGCGGCAGCAGCAGGTTGCTGGGTCTACTCAATTTCAGAACTTCTTATATTGTAATAAACGTTAAACCTGATGAAATCATAACACCAGATAACAACTACATTGGCATATTTACTTTTCCCACTGATATTAGGATCGCTAAGTATTTCAGGTTTTGCAGTACTTTTACTTGTTGATATTTTAGGTACTTTTATGTTAATACTGTCACTCAGCATTCATGTAGAGGGGAAAGAGCTCAACACTTTATTTTTTTTAAAGCAATGTAGAACATAAGATATAAAGTTCTCATAATACACTTTATCTATTTTCATATTGTTCCGCTTTCCTTTTTTCTTTATATTTTTTATGAAGCTTTACATGATTTTAGTTTTGTTGTATTTCAAATGTCAAGGTTTTTGCAGCTCATTCTGAAGATAAAAGCAATCTTAACTACAACTCATTTCAAAATACCTTATTTTTGTCTTCTTTCGTGCATACTTTATAATTACACATTGTAATAAAAAAGAAACTTTTCTGAATACTGACTTTGATAAATCATTAGGAATTTCATAGTTATGAAGATACTGTGTTGACATCATAATCATCATCAGTTTCTGCTATTTGCTGTTAAATTTGTTTGAAAATATGCAGCCATCTTTATTTTCTTTTATTCCATTAAAAGTAGAAATAGATTAACATACCAGGTATGTTGCCATCCATTGAAATCATTCACATCTTTTTTTATTAAATGTGCATACCAAATGTCTAGACTGTGGGAGATCAGAGTCCATTTTGATCTCTACATCTCCATTTTATATTTCAAATCCACTGCATAGCACATCTATACTAAAACTCGCCTTGACACTTGCCTATCATTCCTAAATTCTTGAGGAACTAAGAGACTGATATATATCGCAAACCTAGACATATCTTCCCCTAGCAGAAGAAAACATACAGGTGTATCTCAATAAATTAGAATATCATCAAAAAGTTAATTTAGTTCAGAAATTCAATACAAAAAGTGAAATGCATATATTATATAGAGTCATTGCACACAGAGTGATCTAGTTCAAGTGTTTATGGCTTACAGCCAATGAAAACCCTAAAGTCATTTTCTCAGAAATTAATTACCACCTGAAAAGGGTTCCTAAGCATTTAAAATGGGCCCTTTGTCTGGTTCAGTAGGATACACAATCATTGGGAAGATTGCTGACTTGACAGAAGGCAGTCATTGACACCTTCCACAAGGCGGGTAAGTCACAAAAGGTCATTGCTAGAGAAGTTTGATTGTTCATGGAGTGCTGTATCCAAGCATATTAATATAGAAATGAGTGGAAGGAAAAAGTGTGGTAGAAAAAGGTGCACATGCAACTGGGATGACCACAGCCTTGACAGGATTGTTAAGAAAAGGCGATTCAACAATTTGGTGGAGATTCACAAGAAGTGGACTGCTGCTGGAGTCAGTGCTTCAAGAACCACCACACAGAGACGTATCAAGGACATTGGCTACAACTGTTGCTTTCCTTGTGTCAAATCACTCATTACAAAGAGACAACGCCAGAAGCATCTTACCTGGGCCAAGAAATAAAAGAACTGGACTGTTGCTCAGTGGTCCAAGGTGTTGTTTTCAGATGAAAGTAAATTTTGCATTTCATTTGGAAATCAAGGTCCCATAGTCTGGAGGAAGAGGCCACAATCCAAGCTGTTTGAGATCTAGTGTGAAGTTTCCACAGTCAGTGATGGTTTGGGGAACCATGTCATCTGCTGGTGTAGGTCCAGTATTTTTTATCAATTGGACTGATATCTAATTATATTTAAACAATGGGGGGAATTGATACATCGGAATATGATCGCAGCCATCTACCAGGAAATTTTAGAGCACTTTATGCTTCCCTCTGCCGACAAGCTTTTTGGAGGTGGAAATTTCATTTTCCAGCAGGACTTGTCACCTGTCCACACTGGCAAAAGTACCAATACCTGGTTTAATAGCCACACTATCACTGTGCTTGATTGGACAGCAAACTCGGCTGACCTAAACTCCATAGAGAATCTATGAGGTATTGTCAAGATGAAGATGAGAGACACCTGACTCAACAATACAGATGAGGTGAAGGCTACTATCAAAAGCAACCTGGGCTTCCATAACACCTCAGCAGTGCCACAGGCTGATCGCCTCCATGGCATGCTGTATTGATGCAGTAATTAATGTAAAAGGAGCCCCAACCAAGTATTGAGGGCATTTACTGTACATATTTTTTCAGTAGGCCAACATTTCTGAGTTTAAAATAATTTCTTCAGGTGGTCTTATATAATATTCTAATTTTCTGAGATAATGACTTTTGGGTTTTCATTTGCTGTAAGCCATAATCATCAACATTAACAGAAATAAACACTTGAAATAGATCACTCTGTATGTAATGACTCCATATAATAAATGTGTTTCCCTTTTTGTATTGAATTACTGAAATAAATGAACTTTTTGATGATATTCTAATTTATTGAGCTGCACCTGTATCTTGCTTTTCTAGCACAGATCCTTCTTTGTTCAAGGGTGTAAATAATCCAAGCACCAGTCCTATTTAAAAGGAAACCTTAAGCAGAACACTAAAACACATGCCCTGTCTGTTGATTTCCTGAGCTTGTCTCTCACATCACCACCAGTCCGACCCTGCATATTAACTTCAGTGGGCCGTTGTGCCCACAAGACTCTCATATAAAAATGTTGTTGTGGTTTTATTGGAAATGGTTACTGGGTCTATTTATTCCCTATTAATATTTTAACAACATTTATATCTCTTTTTATGGCAGTGATTATAGGCCTAAATCTCCCGAATCCCCTTTTTTAGTTGCTAATGAGTAAGAAAATGGCACCCTTTGATAGGTGAAAATGCATTCAATATCAGCTGAATATTATAGCTGATGGTCTACTGGATTGGTCACTACGTTTTAGCACCAGTCACAGCTGTTTAACCACCTAGATGCTGCTATGAATCATGATAACAGCATCTAGGCAGTTAAACCTATAGCCTTGATATTTGTTATGGCAATCCAAGGCTACGTAAAGGCCTTTTGGTACAGTGACCTGTTACACCCTGCAATATGAGTGGTCTACAGGCTGTGTCAGTGTTAAAAGTACCATAGTACATAAAACCAGCAAAGTAAAAAATATTCAAGTTTTGTAGTAATAAAAATGAAAAAAATTTCAATAACATGGATGCTGCCCAAAGAAGGAGCATGTCATTTCTTTTAACTGCCGCAGGATTTCTGAATCCTAAATCAGTTCAAAGAAAGTCTGAACAGTAATGTAATTGTGTCCATTTGTAGTGTTGCAGCTCTTTTTCAGGTGGAATCCATCTAAAATGAGTCATATTTATATTTCCTAAATCTGGTATTGCTGTAATCATCCTAACCCGAACACCAAATTAGTCTAATCACTTTATCCGCACAGTGAACAGTAACATAAGTGAATAAATAAAAACAATTCCTAAATTGCTAGGTTTTGGTTTTTTTCTGTGTCCAAAATAATCTGCAATTATAAAATATTATATACCCCAAAATCATACAATATAAACGTCAATACATCTCACAAATACATAGTCTTCATACAACTCTGTTGGCCAAAAAATACAAAGTTATACTGTTCGTAATATAATTATCAAAAAACAATATTTATAAAAATTTGTTTTTACTGTGCAGAAGTAGCAAAAAATCCCTATATAAATGTGGTTTTGCTGCAAAAATACCCACCCAAAGAATAAAGTTGTATCAATGATGCATAGCATAAAAAAAGAATAAAAACTATACTTAACTGCTTTTTATTTGTTCGTTCTGCCTCATAAAATGCTGTATAAGCGTAGGAAAACATTTATCCTGTGCTCTAGTCTGTGCACTTACCTCAGGGTGTCCATCAACATCCCCAAAAACAGGATTTAAATGAAACCCCCGACAGAATCATTCACTATAATAAGAAAGATGGAGTCACTTTTGAATCCTTCTGCCTTTGTTTTCCAGCATTGTTGCGCTTTTCAAACATAGAATTGTAGTCGACCACACTTTTCTGTGCTAAAAATATGCCTAAAAATACAGACAACACTGGACCAGATGATAGATGGAGTCCAAAGTGAATGTATCCTCATTTTTATAATAAATAATTCCGTTGTGTGTTTCAGCTAAATCTATTTTTTCTTTCAGATTTATCCAGAATAAAGGGGAACCTGCCCTTAACAGAGATCAAGAAATGTTAAGTACCCCAAAATTATACTAATAAAAATGTAAACTCGCCCCCCAAAAACAAACACCTATTTGGTCCATCATATGTCAATGAAATAATAGTGGTTTCCATAGTAGCACAAAAGCTCTGGTTCCACTCAGATAAAATCATGTGAAGTCTGTATTTCCAAAACCAAAAGACGCCTTTTTTTCAGATCCCTGCATTAGTGTCCTCATGTATGGCATTACTCTAATGAAAAATATCCACAATTTACAAGGTTCATGTTTCCACAAGGACAAGCTGAGCACAGTGTATTGACTGCTAAGACGACATATTTACAATTTTCAATGTGCAACATCCGATCCAAAGACCGCTTTACACGCTACGACATTGCTAAAGCGATGTCGTTTGGGTCACGAAATTTGTGACGCACATCCAGCCGCATTAGCGATGTCGTTACGTGTGACACCTCTGAGCGATTTTGAATCGTCGCAAAAACGTGCAAAATCGCTAATCGGTGACATGCCCCCCTATTCTCAATTATCGTTGCTGTTGTGTGTACGATGTAGTTCGTTGCTCCTGCGGCAGGACACATTGCTCTGTGTGACACCGCAGAAACGAGGAACCTCACCTTACCTGCGGCCGCCGGCAATGAGGAAGGAAGGAGGTGGGCGGGATGTTACGTCCCGCTCATCTTCGCCCCTCTGCTTCTATTGGGCAGCCGCTTAGTGACGTCGCTGTGACACCGAATGAACTGCCCCATTAGAAAGGAGGTGGTTTGCTGGTCACAGCGACATCGCTAGGCAGGTAAGTAGTGTGATGGGTCCACGCGATTCTGTGTGCCATCAGTGTGGAGTACGAAACTGGCAATGCCTAGTTTCCCGGTGAAAGACCTGGCTAGTTTCCTGCCAGCGTTAAGACATGGGATGGTGTTTCCGCGGCAGTCCTGTTTTGCATATTTTCCCAGGGGGTCTTGTTCTAGAATCACTGCGTTGAGAAACACGTGATGGTGTCTCCGTGGTGCTGGATGTTGATCTCCCTAAGGTCAATCATCCTTGCTTATGTAGTCTTTTACTAGGCATTGCTCCCACTAGCCAGTTTCCTACTCCACACTGATGAGGGGCAAATACCCCGAAACAGCTGTCTGTGGATGGATACCATGTTTTGGCATAGGCGGTTTCCTTGACTGGAGAATGCCCTTCCCGTGGTTGTTCCTTCCCGGTGAAAGACCTGGCTAGTTTCCTGCCAGAGTTGAGACATGTGATGGTGTTTCTGCGGCAGTCCTGTTTTGCATATTTTCCCAGGGGGCCTTGTTCTAGAATCACTGCGTTGAGAAACACGTGATGGTGTCTCCATGGTGCTGGATGTTGATCTCCCTAAGGTCAATCATCCTTGCTTATGTAGTCTTTACTAGGCATTGCTCCCTCTAGCCAGTTTCCTACTCCACACTGATGAGGGGCAAATACCCCGAAACAGCTGTCTGTGGATGGATACCATGTTTTGGCATAGGCGGTTTCCTTGACTGGAGACTGCCCTTCCCGTGGTTGTTCCTTCCCGGTGAAAGACCTGGCTAGTTTCCTGCCAGCGTTGAGACATGTGATGGTGTTTCCATGGCAGTCCTGTTTTGCATTTTTTCTCAGGGTGGGGAGACCTGTGCTTATTGTGCCCCCAGCCTTAAAAAGCAACCTGCAGCAGCCCAAGATTGCCACATCCGTTTGACTGCAACCAATCACCGATGCTTTTGGGTGGGGAAAGTAGGGCACCTGCAATGAATGACAAGTGGCCCCTTAAGAAGAATGAGTGGCCACGGGAGCAGTTACAGCTGAGGAGACTTACTGAGGAGACTAAGTATGAAGCGCTTGTTTTCTTTATTTTTCCTTTTTTTATTTCATGAGTTGACATATCCAAATCAATACTTGGAATCCCCTGAGAATTCCAGGCCCGGGCAGAGGTACATTTTAAACCTCGTGGAACCGGACTTTACAGTCCAGGTCCGCCCATCACTAGAGTTGAGCGCGGTTCGCGGTTCTCCAGTTCGCGGTTCGAGTGATTTTGAGGGCTGTTCTAGATCGAACTAGAACACGAGCTTTTTGCTAAAAGCTTGACAGTTCGAGTTACGTTCGAGAACAGTTCTAGCAGCAAAAGCAGGACTTTTTACAGCTACAGTGTGCAGGGAGCCATCGCTGGCAGCCTGTGGTAAGCTGGTAACCAAGATAAACATCGGGTATCCAAGCAAAGTGCTTTGGTTAGTAACCCGATATTTATCCTAGTTACGTGTGCAGGAAGCCGACACTACCCCGCTCAGCTCGCTCCGCCCCCCTCCTGCACGCGGCATGTACACACACACACACTCACTCACACTCACACTCACCTGTCCCCAGCCATGCAGTCCATGACACTGACGTCCTCAGCGCCACATAGCCCCGCTAGGCTCCACCCATTTCGCACTCCGCCGCCAGCACACATGGCCCCTCTAGGCTCCGCTCACCTGTCACTCTGCATACATGGTCCCGCTAGGCTCCGCCCACCTGTCACTCTGCACACACTTATTGGGCCCCCCAGCCTAAAAATGACACACTGCAGCAGCCCAGGATTGTCGCATCCATTAGATGTGACAATCCCAGAACTTTACCCGGCTCATCCAAATTGCCCTGGTGAATTGGAAATTGGGGTAATAAGGGATTAATAACATCCCACAGCTTCCACTAAGCCCTATATTAGTAATGGGAGGCATCTATGAGACCTCCCCATTACTTATCTGTGAATGAAATGAAATAAACACAAATATTGAAATATTTCTTTATTTGAAATATAATGCAAAAAAATGACCCTCTTTCTCTCCTTTATATAACCACAAAGCACCCAGGTGCAACATAATCCACACAAGTTGCCATGATGATTCCAGCTATGCTACATATGAAGTGACAGTGAGTGGGTGCAGAACATGATTGCCTGCTGTGAGCTTCAGACAGATAGTGAGCGGCACAATAGCATCACTAAGGGTATCTGTGGTCATAGCTGGAGGTTCCCACAAGTCTCTACCTGTGATCGCAGGTAACCTGACCTCACACAATCTCATTAAACTCAGTGACCTCCCCTTAGGTGGGAAAACTGAGGTCACAGACCTGCATCTCCTGGCAAGAAACCACATTTTCTTTGCCAAGAGATGCAGCTTTGGTGCTGAAATTTCTACAGCATAATCCTGCACCCATTATACAGCTCTTGTTAAAAAATCGCACCACTACTACATCATACCACATGTAGTTTTGTTGCATTATTTTCGCCAGGAAGTGTATTTGAGCCCCAAATCTACATCTCTTGGCAGGAAAATGCACAAAAACGGTTTTCACACAGTTTTGGTGTGGTTTTCTGCCAGGAGGTGCAAATTTGGTGCTTTACTTTTAAGGCAAACTTTATCAATGCATATCAGCATACAGCAAGATTGATGAACAAGTGGTTCAATGACAATGAAAGGTGGATTTACAAAACACTAACAAAAAATAAAAATGTATATTTTTAGGAGCAAAGCAGTAACAATACAGTGACATTACGAGAATCTGCATAACTAATCATATGATAAATAGTGATGAGCGAGTATGCTTGTTACTACTCGGCACTCGCACGAGTATCACTGTACTCGGGCTACTCGGCGGGGACCGAGTAATCTTGCGATACTCGTGCTGTACTCGTGGTCTTCATCCCTGCATGTTGGCGCTCTTTTGAGAGCCAGCCCTCATGCAGGGATTGGCTGGCAGACCACTGCAATGCCACAGCCCTGTTAGTTGTGGAATTGCAGTGATTGGCCGGCCTGCACAGTGTGACCGAGCCTTTATACCGGCGGGCGCGCTGTGCTCTGCACACAGCCATCCAGACAGTGAGTGCAGGGAGAGTGTTGCTGCTTCAGGGAAAGGTTTGCGGCCCTTTATAGCTATTTCCGTATCAGGGCTGCAAACAGTGTGACCAGAAGTCTTTCTCAGGACTATTATAGTTGTATACAGGTGTCGCGGGCGGAGGAGGGGACGCCATGCTCTCCCACTGCTGCTCGGGTCCGGCTGCCACGGCTGCTGCGGCCTGGCCTGCTGCTGCTCGGTGGCTCGAGCGATGAGCCAGATCCCGGGGACTCTAGCGGCGCTCCTCGTCCGTGAGTGAAAGGGGGGTTTGTTGGGTGTGGGGATTGTTTGTTGGCCGTGACGCCACCCACGGTTGTGGTGATTTGTAGCACCACCGCTGCTCAATATGGGGATCCCGGGAGTGGTGATGCGGAGCAGCCAGGTGTTGTGTTGCCCTTCCGTGGGTAGGGGTTGGTGATCCCGGGGCCCAGTGATGGTGTGGAAGGTGCAGGGCCTGGTGGGCGCAGGGACGCGGGGGCAGCGCTGTGTCTTGCAGCACTGTGGTACTCACTCAGCCTGAGACGTTGACACAGTTTTACGGTCAACCACACGGCTGGAAAGACAGTTCCCACGGACGGCTGCACTTGCTCTCCCAGTAGGTAACGGTGATGTCCCTTTGACCTGCACCTAGTGTTTCTGTGTTGGTAGCGATGGGTTCCCACCGGTAACCCGCTCCCCGGCTTGGATATTGGCCGGAGGAGCCCTCTCTTGCCCGCAGACGCTGGCCCTGAGGAAATGGTGCCCTGGCGGTGGCGGTGTTCCTCCTTAATGGTTGGACTTTTGCCTTCAGTCGGGACTTGGTTGTTGGGGGATCGACGTCCCCTTCACTGACGGATTCGGCAGATTATGGCGACTCCTAGCCTTGCCGGGGTCCGAGAGGCCCCTGCCCTGGTGCTGACTGTCCTTCGTATACTGCTCCAGACCGCCGGGCCACTACCCGTCCGCGGTCCTTCCAGCAACCTCCGAGCAGTCCCCCTCCAGACGATCACCGCTGTTGCTGACCTTGCTGACCTGTCCTGCACTTAGCTGGACTAACTTCAGGTCTTTCTACGCTCACTTTTGCTCCTTTTCTTCTTTGCTCCACTACCACTTCACTTTCACTTAGTTGTTTACTCCTATCCATCCCTAGCTGGACTCTACTCGAGCCCTGCCTGGGCTAAACTTCCACTCCTTCCACTTCCTCCTCCAAACTCTATCTGCCTGGTTCTTCCCGCCTCCAGGGCTGTGTACTCCTCGGTGGGCGGAGCCAACCGCCTGGCCCACCCCCTGGTGTGAACATCAGCCCCTGGAGGAAGGCAACAAGGATTTCAGTAGCTTTGGTGCGCCTAACTGGGATGTAGGGTGTGGTGGTGTGATGACCTGTGACCCCTGGCTTGCCCAGGGCATCACACAGGCAGGCAGGGTATAGCCAGGTCGGAGTACAGTAGCAGAGTCCTTCTCAGGACTATTGTTGCTGTATACAGGCAGGGTATAGCCAGGTCGGAATACAGGCTAGTGACCAGAAGAGTCCTTGTCAGGACTATTGTAGCAGTATACAGGCAGGCAGGCAGGGTATATAGCCATTCCTAGTGGTGACCGTATACCAGCCTTCATCATATCTAGGACTGGTGTACACAGTCTAAGGCCCCCTTCACACGTCCGTGAAAAACACGCACGTGTGTTACGGGCCGTTTTTCGGGTCCGTGTCCCGTTTTTGTGTCCGTTTTTATGGTCCGTGTGGCACCTGTGTGAATTGCGTATGCTAGCCGTGTTTGTGTGCAGAACGTCCGTGTGTGCGTGTGGAATTAACGTGTATGTGTACATGGAATGTCCGTGTGGAATGTCCGTGTGTGTGATGCACAATGTCGTTTATAAATGTCGGCTGACAGCAGACAGAGTTGCGCGATGAGAATGAACTCGGGTGAACTTCACCCGACTTCATCCTCATACCGCGTCTCTGTCTGTGTCGAGTACTGATTAGCGGTCACCTGTGAAGGATTCACCGGTGACCGCTAATCCCCCAAGTGACTGAAGTTTCCCCCCCTCTCTCATACTCACCGTTCCTCGATCTCCGGCGCAGCGCTGCACGGCATTCACACTGCTGCGGCGGCTTTTACTATTTTGAAAAAGCCGGCCGCTCATTAAACAATCTCCTATTCCCTGCTTTCCCCGCCCACCGGCGCCTATGATTGGTTGCAGTGAGACACGCCCCCACGCTGAGTGACAGGTGTCACACTGCACCCAATCACAGCAGCCGGTGGGCGTGTCTATACTGCAGTAAAATAAATAATTAAAAAAAAACGGCGTGCGGTTCCCCCCAATTTTAATGCCAGCCAGATGAAGCCATACGGCTGAAGGCTGGTATTCTCAGGATGGGGAGCTCCACGTTATGGGGAGCCCCCCAGCCTAACAATTTCAGTCAGCAGCCGCCCAGAATTGCCGCATACATTATATGCGACAGTTCTGGGGCTGTACCCGGCTCTTGTGAAGGGGGCCTAAAACAGTCCAGATAGTGTCAGACTTCTCAGTAATTGTCGCTCCTAAAAACCTGTTAGGTTCTTAGTGCGTCCGTGCTTGCATTTGAAAACCGCACGTGTGTGCCTGTCGGTGGCAGCGTACAGGTGCACGATTTGCACAAACTATTATATAACGCACAAGTCTAGTGTATAATACACGTCAGTCAGCAGTGTCTGATAGTGTCAGACTTCTCAGTAATTGTCGCTCCTAAAAACCTGTTAGGTTCTTAGTGCGTCCGTGCTTGCATTTAAAAAACGCACGTGTGTGCCTGTCGGTGGCAGCGTACAGGTGCACGATTTGCACAAACTTGGATATAACGCACAAGTCTAGTGAATACACGTCAGCACAGCATTGCAAAATGCGCAAGGGCGTTGGCAAGCAACAAGGAAGTGGACGTGATGGTGGTGCAGGCAGAGGCAGAGGTCGTGGGCAAGCTCTAATTTCGCCACAACAAAGGGCCACATCTAGTCGCTCGCACGTCCTGTCCCAAATTCTTGGGGACCGCAGCAGTACACCGCTCTTGAACCAAGACCAGTGTCAACAGGTTGTTAGTTGGATAGCGGATAATGCTTCCAGTCAGATTGGCACCACCACAAACACGGTCAAGTGTCAGTAGCCGTGATACTGCACCGCACATTTCAGATGACCTGATCCTCCTTCCTACCACAAGGCTGAGTACACGTCCTCGGACATTACTGATCCCACACTTGGACACTCGGAAGAGCTGTTCACGTTTCCATTCGCACATTCTGGCCTCTCGCCAGCTCATGTTGAAGTGGGTCATGAGGAGATCGTATGTACAGATGCCCGAATATTTGAGCAGCCACGTTCTCACGAAGTTGGCAACGTGTCTCAACAAGGGGTGGACGATGATGAGACACAATTGTCAGGAAGTCAAGAGGAGGAGCAGGGTGCGGAAGAGGAAGACGACGTGGTGGATGATCCAGTAACTGACCCAACCTGGCAGGAGGATATGCAGAGCGAGGACAGCAGTGCACAGGGGGAAGGAGGCGTAGCATCCCAACAGGCAATAAGAAGCAGGGTGGTGGCTCCAGGCAGAAGTCAGGCAACCGTTCCCCGGAACAACAACACGACACAAGGTGCATGTACAAATGTTAGGTCTTCCCGAGTCTGGCAGTTTTTTAAGTTGGCTCCAGATGATCCTAAAAAGGCCATTTGCAACACCTGCCGTGCCAGCATCAGCAGGGGTACCAAAACTAGCAGCCTGACCACAACCAGCATGATCAGGCACATGTCACCCAAGCACCCGACTTTGTGGGAAGTCGAGGAGCAGTGCTTGCTGATGTCACTGCTACGTCTTCGCTTGTTGTGCATGCGAGCCAATCCCCTGTCCATGCTGCCTGCGAACAAGCCTCCTCCGGTCCTGCACCTGCAGTTGCCTACGCAGAAATAACACCATCATCAAGCACGTCCTTGTAACAGCGCAGCGTTCAGTTATCCATTCAGCAAACCTTTGAACGCAGGCGCAAATACACTGCCAACGCCCCACATGCCACAGTTCTAAATGCTAACATGTCGCGACTGCTTGCGCTGGAAATGTTGGCTTTTAGGCTGGTGGAGACAGAAGCATTTCGCGACCTGATGGCGGCAGCTGTCCCACGTTACTCGGTCCCCAGCCGCCACTATTTCTCCCGGTGTGCCGTCCCCGCGTTGCATAACCACGTGTCACAAAACATCACACGTGCCCTGAACAACGCTGTTTCACTCAAAGTCCACCTAACCACAGACACGTGGACAAGTGCTTGTGGGCAAGGCCGCTACATCTCGTTGACGGCACACTGGGTTAATATTGTGGAAGCTGGGACCCAGTCTGAGCGAGGGACGGAACACGTCCTTCCCACACCAAGGTTTGCAGGCCCTACCTCAGTCAGGGTTTCACCCACACTCTACAGCTCCGGAATGTCATGCTCTTCAGCCTCCTCCTCCTCCTGCGCATCCTCATCCACTTTACCCTCCACACCAGTCCCAAGCTGGAAGCACTGCAGCACTGCATCGGCGAAGCGGCAACAGGCTGTGCTGAAGCTAATCTGCATAGGTGACAAACCCCACAATGCAGAAGAGGTGTGGACAGCTCTGAAACAGCATGCAGATCACTGGCTCACACCTCTGAACCTAAAGCCAGGAAAGGTCGTGTGTGACAATGGCCGGAACCTGGTGGCGGCTTTGAGGCGAGGCCAGCTGACACATGTTCCATGCGTGGCCCATGTGCTCAACCTCGTGGTTCAGCGGTTTCTAAAGTCATACCCAGAGCTGTCTGATCTGCTGGTAAAAGTTCGCCGCCTGTCTGCACATTTTCGAAAGTCACCTACTGCTTCAGCCGGCCTTGCCGGCTTTCAGCGCCGTTTGCATCTTCCGGCTCACAGACTGGTGTGTGATGTCACCACGCATTGGAATTCAACTCTGCACATGTTGGTCAGGATATGTGAGCAGAAGAGGGCAGTTGTTGAGTACCTGCACCACCTAAGCCGTCGGGAAATGGGTCAAACTCCACACATAACACCTGAGGAGTGGAGATGGATGTCCGACCTACGTACCATCCTCCAAAACTTTGAGGACTCCACCAAGATGGTGAGTGGTGATGACGCCATTATTAGCATCACCATACCGCTTCTCTGCCTTCTAAAACGGTCTCTGCTCAAAAACAAACATGATGCATTGCAGGCGGAGCGCGATGAGTTGCAGCAAGAAACAGTAGTGGGTGTGGGTGATAACACACAGCCCAGCCTCGTCTCATCACAACATGCAGTGGAGGACTATGACAAGGAGGAGGATGAAGACATGGAGCAACTCTCCGGCCAAATTGAGGATATGACATGCACACCAGTCATATCCTCGGTTCAGCGTGGCTGGCCAGAGGACAGGGTAGATGATGAGGAGGAGGAGGAGAACAGCATGTTCAGTCATCGTGTTGGTCAGGCTACTGAAGTCCTGGCCGTTAAGAGTCTGGCGCACATGGCTGACTTTATGGTAAGCTGCCTGTCTCGTGACCCTCGCGTTAAGAACATCTTGGCCGACAATCATTACTGGTTGGTAACACTGTTAGGGGCACTTTGCACACTGCGACATCGCAGGTGCGATGTCGGTGGGGTCAAATTGAAAATGACGCACTTCCGGCATCGCATGCGACATCGCAGTGTGTAAAGGCTGGATGATACGATTAACGAGCGCAAAAGCGTCGTAATCGTATCATCGGTGCAGCGTCGGCGTAATCCATGATTACGCTGACGCGACGGTCCGATGTTGTTCCTCGCTCCTGCAAACATCGCTGTGTGTGAAGTCGCAGGAGCGAGGAACGTCTCCTACCGGCCTCACTGCGGCTTCCGTAGGATATGCGGAAGGAAGGAGGTGGGCAGGATGTTGACATCCTGCTCATCTCCGCCCCTCCGCTCTTATTGGCCGCCTGCCGTGTGACGTCGCAGTGACGCCGCACGACCCGCCCCCTTAACAAGGAGGCGGGTCGCCGGCCACAGGGACGTCGCACGGCAGGTGAGTGTGTGTGTGAAGCTGGCGTAGCGATAACTTTCGCTACGCCAGCTATCACCACATATCGCTGCTGCGACGGGGGCGGGCACTATCGCACTCGGCATCGCAGCATCGGGCTGCGATGTCATAGTGTGCAAAGCCCGCCTTAGACCCACGCTACAAGGAGAACTTTATGTCTCTTATTCCCGAGGCGGAGAGGTCAACCAAAATGCAGCAGTTCCGGAAGGCCATAGTCACGGAAGTAGGCAAAGCATTCCCCTCACAAAACGCTAGCGGCATAGGTCAGGAATCAGTGGACAACCAAGGCGTACAGCCGAGAGAGGCACAAGTCCAATCCGCCAGAGGTAGGGAAACAGTCTTTAAGATGTGGGACAGTTTTCTCAGCCCCTCACGTACCACAGCCCCTGAGGTGCGGGGTAGTGCCACAAGAAATCCTAAGTTTGCCCAGATGCTCAAGGAGTACCTTGCAGATCGAACAACTGTACTCCGACATTCCTCTGTGCCTTACAATTATTGGGTATCGAAGGTGGACACGTGGCATGAATTGGCTCTCTACGCCTTGGAAGTCCTGGCCTGCCATGCCGCTAGCGTTTTGTCAGAGCGTGTTTTTAGTGCCGCAGGTGGAATCATTACAGATAAACGCACCCGCCTGTCAACTGAAAATGCTGACAGGCTGACTCTGATCAAGATGAACAAGGGTTGGATTGGGCCAGACTTCACTACACCACCAGCAAATGAGAGCGGAATTTAAAGTTTGTAACGGGAATTTGCCAAGTACCTCCACTCACCCATGGGTACACACTTCTGGACTTTGGATAATCGCTGGACTGCTCCTCCTTCTCCTCATGCGCCACCATGATGACCGTTACAATAGTTAGGCCGTTGTTTCAGGTATACCCCCAGTGGTAAATTTTTTCGCCCATTCTTTCAGAATGGACATTACAATGACAGGAGACCCGCTCCTTTGCAATGGGAACAATGTTTTGAGGCCCTCATGCACGTCTCTATCCAGGGACAATGTGGAGCCTCCCAATTTTTGGCTGCCCTGCCAAAGGGCTATACTACAATAGACCCACTTCCTTACAATGGGCACTTCAGGTTTATAGGCCCTCATGCACGTCTCTATCCAGGGACAATGTGGAGCCTCCCAATTTTTGGCTGCCCTGTCTAAGGGCTATACTACAATAGACACACTTCCTTACAATGGGCACTTCAGGTTTACAGGCCCTCATGCACGTCTGTATGCAGGGGCATTGGTGAACCTCACAATTTTGGACTGCCCTGGCAAAGGAAAATACTACAAAGACTCACTTCCTCAAAATGGGCACATTAGACTCAAGAGGCCTTCATGTACGTCTCTTCTCAGGGACATCGGAGTGCCACACAATGTTTTACGTAAAATCTTTCATGTATTAATCTCAAAAAGTAACATACACCAGCTCTATCTCACTATTGGGTATGTGCCCTTAACATTTCTGCCATGAAAATTCATTTTGGTGTCATTTTTGAAGGTTTTCTGGTGAGTCCGTAAAAATGGCGTAAAACGCGGACAAAATTGTTCACAGCTGTGACTTTTGAGTGATAAATGCTTCAAGGGGTCTTCCCCATGCTGTTGCCATGTCATTTGAGCACTCTTCTGAGACTTTTGTGACATTTTTAGGGTTTCTACATGCTGCCAGGGGGTCATTTCATAAAAATACTCGGGTCTCCCATAGGATAACATGGGGCTCGGTGCTCGGGCCGAGTACACGAGTATCTTGGGATGCTCGGCCCGAGCCTCGAGCACCCGAGCTTTTTAGTACTCGCTCATCACTAATGATTAGAGTTGAGCGCGGTTCTAGGTTCGAGGTTCTCCAGTTCTAGGCTCGAGTGATTTTGGGGCCTGTTCTAGATCGAACTAGAACTCGAGCTTTTTGCAAAAGCTCGATAGTTCTAGAAACGTTCGATAATGGTTCTAGCAGCAAAAAAACAGCTAATTCCTAGCTGGCTTTCCGCTGTAATAGTGTAAGTCACTCTGTGACTCACACTATTATGAAATTTCAGTGTATAGTGTGCGTGAACAGCGCCTTCAGATCACTGCTGTTTGTATAATGGCGATCGCCATTTTTTTTTTTTCCTTGTCTTCCTTCCCTAAGCGCGCGCGTCTTGTGGGGCGGGCCAGTATGTCAGCCAATCCCAGACACACACACAGCTAAGTGGACTTTTAGCCAGAGAAGCAACGGCATGTGTGATAGGATGTCCATGTCACATGTCCCTGCATTATAAAACCGGACATTTTCCTCCAGCACGCCATTATCTGCCTTCTGCGTCCTTGGCGTCAGACATCACTGGCGCAGCTCCGTCCTTTGTCCTATCGCCGATACAGCTGTATGCGCTCCATACACAGCGCTGGACAGCTTAGGGATAGCACTTTCTATAAGTTCTTTTAAGGGCTCATACCGGCAGGGTCAGAGCCATAGGTGACAGGTCCTGAAAACAGAGACAGCGTCTGTGTAGCTAAGGTCAGGGATTTCGTCGCTGCATTTCCCCATTAGGAGGGAATAGAAAGGCAGGCTTCCTTTCCTCTACCCAGAGCCCCACAACCGTGGCACTGTACCCTCCTGTCCTCTGCACACTCCAACTCATTATAACAAAGCCAATTATACTAGCAAACACACAGTGTACCTAGTGGCATCCTAAACGTGGCTATTGGACTTTTGTCTAGTCACACTAGTGCAAAGACATTTGCAGCACGTCTGCCTGCATTGCACACTCCAACTCATAACTATGTGTTACGATGGGGACCCGGGGAAGCGTGCCAAGATGGTATATGGACAGCTTCCGCCGGTCAAGGTCCACTGTGCGGTGTAAGGGACCGCTGCTATGGTGGGAGAAGAGTGAGCGGGTTGCTGCTAGCGATCGTCTGGATTGTCACAGACGATCTGCGTACACCTGTCCGCCCTAACCCGTGAGGGTTGTATGGCACGGGGCTCACAACTCAGTGTACCTGTTGCACGGGGACGCACAGAGGTGCCTACGCACGTGTGCCAGCGGGAGTCACAGGAATATGGCACGAGGGTAGCACAGAGGTGCCCACGCACGTGTGCTTCAGAAACCAGGTGAGTCCGACAGAGATTCAAGGAGCTCACCTGGGACAGGAACACAGCCTGTTAAACGGAATACTGCCGGAGCAGCAAGGCAGGGGCAAGACCTGCAAAATACAATGATGTCTGTACAGTGGCGTGGCAGCACGCTGCCAGACATCCAAACATAGAAGGACGGTCGCGCGCCGCCATGATGGCAGGAGGGGTTTTTAAGGAGATGTAGCTCCAGCCAAGGGCGGGCGCAAGACGGATGTGACCCAATCATGATCTGTGACGTCCTGGCCCGGCCAGTCAGGATTCAGCACATCACCAGCCTCGTTATCTGGCCATGTGATACCAGTGAGCGAATCAGAAGACGTCACGTGGGGCACATGCTCAACCTCCTGCCTCTGGGTCATAAAGGCGGGATCTTCGGTTTCACAATGTGCAGAGCTAAGGGAAGTCTTGCTGCTTCCCTGAGCATCTATCCTTTGCAAACTGTGCAACCACTCCGACCCTCTGCGATGCCGAGCAGGAGGGCACGTGGCAGGCAAGGGATGGGAGACCACTCCATTCCTTACAAGGAGTAAACCACTAGGTGTCACCCTTCTGCTGCATCTAGGAGGAGGAAACTCCTGCAGTCTCCCAGGCCTTTGGCGCTGTTGAGCAGGAGGGCTCGCGGCAGACAAGGAATGGGTGACCACCTCATTCCTTGCAAGAGGAGAGCCACGAGATGTAACAACTAAGCCATTATACTAGCATACACTCAGTGTACCTAGTGGCATCCTAAATGTGGCTATTGGACTTTTGTCTAGTCACACTAGTGCAAAGATATTTGCAGCACATCTGCCTGCATTGCACACTCCAACTCATAACTAAGCCATTATACAAGCAAACACTCAGTGTACCTAGTGGCATCCTAAACGTGGCTATTGGACTTTTGTCTAGTCACACTAGTGCAAAGACATTTGCAGCACGTCTGCCTGCATTGCACACTCCAACTCATAACTAAGCCATTATACTAGCAAACACTCAGTGTACCTAGTGGCATCCTAAACGTGGCTATTGGACTTTTGTCTAGTCCCACTAGTGCAAAGACATTTGCAGCACGTCTGCCTGCATTGCACAGTCCAACTCATAACTAAGCCATTATACAAGCAAACACTCAGTGTACCTAGTGGCATCCTAAACGTGGCTATTGGACTTTTGTCTAGTCACACTAGTGCAAAGACATTTGCAGCACGTCTGCCTGCATTGCACACTCCAACTCATAACTAAGCCATTATACTAGGAAACACTCAGTGTACCTAGTGGCATCCTGAACGTGGCTATTGGACTTTTGTCTAGTCACACTAGTGCAAAGACATTTGCAGCACGTCTGCCTGCATTGCACACTCCAACTCATAGCTACTAATCCATTATACTAGCAATTTATGCTGCCAGTTTAAGGGCCGTAGTTGCATTGTCAGGGATATTTATTCTTTATTATTCTGCTGTTAATAAAGCTAGACCACCGCTGCAATCTACACCACCTCTCAATTTTTACTACCACATTTTCAGAGCACAATCTTGTCACAATCAACATGAGTGGCAAAATGACAGATGCTGGTGGAAAGTGGAAGAGGCGTGGTGGAAAAGGAAAAAAAGGGTTTGTCCGTGGGGAAGGTGGCAAAGCTCCATTATCATCTGCTGAAGATAGACCATCTACCAGCAAAAGTAAGATGTCTACTACTTACCGTGGACAATCCGATGTGCTCCCTTTTTTACGGACACGAACAACAGGAACAAAGGTAGATGATGGCCAAAAAAGGAAAATGCTTGAATGGATCTCAAGTGGTCCAACAAGTGCCCTCTCAGCCACTTCAAGTACCGCATCCAAAAAACAGCAGTCCTCTGAGTTGTCATCCAAATCAAACTTGCTTTCTCCCAGCTCTGAAGTCTCCATCAGCCCTGCACAGTATGGTGGAACTGAGATGGCTGAGTCTGCAGAGCGGTTCAGTCACACTATAGCCTGGGAATCAGAGGTCTGCTCCCAAGCTACAGTGAGTACAGAACATGAAATGGTCTGCAGTGATGCCCAGAACCTTTGTGACTCTGATTCAGGCCGTGAGGACCAAGTTTCTGAGCATAATGTTGACCCTTTGTCACAAACTGTATCACCTGTGGTTATAGACAATGAGGAACATACTGATGAAGATGAGACGCAGATACCCGATTGGGATGACAACTTAAATATTCGGTCAGGGCAAGAAGAGGCTCGGTCTGAGGGTGAGGGAGTGCAAACACAACAATTGATGATGAAGTTCTAGATCCCACCTACTGTCAACCCACAGTCAGGCACTCGAGGAGGTCAACAGAGGTGGTGGAGGAGGATGCAACTGATGATGAAGTTACCTTGCGCCTTCCTGGACAGAGTCGGAGTACTGGTAGCACGTCTACAACTGCATCCTCAGCTACCACTCTGCCTCTGAGCACTAGTCGGGGTGGATCAACAGGTCGCATGCCCTCTAAGCCTTGCCTAGCCTGGTCCTTTTTTGACATAGCAAAAGATCGCCCAAATTATGTGATCTGTAAAATTTGTCATGGTTCTATTAGTAGAGGTCAAAACCTCAGCAGTTTGACAACTTCTTCCATGAATCGTCACATGAATAAATATCATATCTCCCGGTGGGAAGCTCACCTTGCTGCAATGCGGCCTAGCAGAGCGAACCATCCACCACCTGCCCCTTCCAGTGCATCCGCGCGCTCTTCATCTTCTAGGACTGTGGGGACAGCTGTCACACCTGTTTTTCCACGCACAACTTCCACCACTGTAACCGCAACAGGCACTTTGCTTGGTAGGTCGTCAGTTGGTTTGGAAGGGGAAACAAGTGAGTGTGTACAGCTCTCTCAGACATCGATAGCACCAACGTTGGATGAAGGCAACATCATGTCTACGCCTGCACTTTCCTCACAAACCTGCATTTTTCCAGGGACACCCTACTCAACACCGTCTACACACAGCAGCCAGATCTCTGTCCCTCAGATGTGGTCAAATAAAAGGCAACTTCCTGCGACCCATGACAAAGCTAAGAGGTTGACTCTATCCCTCTGTAAGCTCTTGGCTACCGAAATGCTGCCTTTCCGCCTGGTGGACACACAGGATTTTAGAGACCTTATGTCTGTCGCTGTGCCCCAGTACCAGATGCCTAGTCGCCACTACTTCTCTAAGAAAGGTGTGCCCGCGCTACACCAGCATGTCGCACACAACATCACCGCTTCCTTGAGAAACTCTGTGTGTGAACGGGTGCATTTCACCACCGATACTTGGACCAGTAAGCATGGACAGGGACGTTACATGTCGCTGACTGGGCACTGGGTAACTATGGTGATAGATGGTGAAGGGTCTGCTGCACAAGTCTTGCCGTCCCCACGACTTGTGTGTCAATCCTCTGTCTGTCCAAGTTCCGCCACTGCTTCTGCCTCCTCCACCTCATCTGGGTCCTCCACCTCCGCCCCAAGCCTGCCTGGTCAGGCCACCAGCATTCTCACTGCGCAGAAGGAATCACGCACGCCTCATTACTATGCTGGCAGCAGAGCGCAACGGCATCAGGCGGTCTTTAGCTTGACATGTCTTGGGAATAAGAGTCACACAGCTGAGGAGTTGTGGTCAGCTCTGCGGTCCGAGTTTAATAAATGGTTGTCTCCGCTCAACCTGCAGCCTGGTAAGGCCGTGTGCGACAATGCTGCAAAACTGGGTGCGGCCCTTCGCCTGGGCAAGGTGACACACGTGCCTTGTATGGCTCACGTGTTGAACCTTGTTGTCCAGCAATTTTTAACACACTATCCCGGCCTAGATGGCCTTCTGAACAGGGCACGAAAACTGTCTGCTCACTTCCGCCGTTCAACCGCCGCAGCTGAGCGACTTGCATCGCTCCAGAAGTCTTTCGGCCTGCCGGTTAATCGCCTGAAATGCGATGTGGCGACACGCTGGAATTCAACTCTCCACATGGACATGGAAGACTCAGCGGATGAGGGAGACCTTGGTCAAATTTCTGTTGAAAGAGGTTGGGGGGAGATGTCAGAGGAAGAAAGAACGGTTAGCACCTCTATGCCACAAACACAGGGTGGACTTGGTCCGCATGGCTGCGCAAGACACATGAGTGCCTTCTTGTTGCACTACTTCCAACATGACCCTCGTATTGTCAAAATTAGAAGTGATGATGACTACTGGATTGCCACACTATTAGATCCCCGGTACAAGTCCAAATTTTGTGACATAATTCCAGCCATAGAAAGGGACGCACGTATGCAGGAGTATCAGCAGAAGCTGTTACTCGATCTTAGCTCGGCTTTTCCACCAAACAACCGTGCAGGTGCAGGGAGTGATTCTCCCAGTTGTAACTTGCCAAACATGGGACGGTCTCGTCATCTTCAACAGTCTACCCGTACCAGTAGGACCGTATCTGGTGCTGGTAACAGCAATTTTATGGAATCTTTTCATAATTTTTTTAGACCCTCCTTTGCAAGGCCACCAGAGACAACAACTCTGACACATAGTCAACGGCTGGAGAGGATGATACAGGAGTATCTCCAAATGAACATCGATGCCATGACTTTGCAAATGGAGCCTTGCTCATTTTGGGCTTCAAATCTAGAAAAATGGCCAGAGCTATCCAGTTACGCCTTGGAGATTTTGTCGTGTCCAGCTGCCAGCGTTGTCTCTGAACGTGTCTTCAGTGCTGCTGGGTGTGTGCTGACAGATAAGCGCACGCGTCTGTCCAGTGACAATGTGGACAGACTGACGTTCATCAAAATGAACAAGTCATGGATCCAGAAGGAATTTACTACCCCTGTGTCATCCTGGGGAGAGTAAATGCTTGTGGATTTGGAATGTGCTTGATTCAAATCAAAACATCCTGTTTGCAACTAGGGCACAAGTGCTGCCACTGAAGGGGTGGGTGTGTGTGGGGCCCAATTTTTGGAAAAAAGGAAGACTCTGCTTGGAGTAACCCTTGCTTACATTGTTTTTAAAAGAAGCCAAGATGAACAGAGCTGGGATCAGGAAAGACTTTGCTACCTACCCCGGTGTCATCCTGGGGACGGTTAAAAATAGCGTATTTTTGAATGTGCTTGATGCCAATCTAGCTGTGAAGTGTACAACTGGGGCACAACTGCTGCCACTGAAGGGGTGGGTGTGTGTGTCGCCCAATTTTTGGAAAAAAGGGAGACTCCGCTTGGAGTAACCCTTGCTTACATTGTTTTTAAAAGAAGCCAAGATGAACAGAGCTGGGATCAGGAAAGACTTTGCTACCTACCCCGGTGTCATCCTGGGGACGGTTAAGAATAGCGTATTTTTGAATGTGCTTGATGCAAATCTAGGTGTGAAGTGTACAACTGGGGCACAACTGCTGCCACTGAAGGGGTGGGTGTGTGTGGGGCCCAATTTTTTGAAAAAAGGGAGACTCCGCTTGGAGTAACCCTTGCTTACATTGTTTTTAAAAGAAGCCAAGATGAACAGAGCTGGGATCAGGAAAGACTTTGCTACCTACCCCGGTGTCATCCTGGGGACGGTTAAGAATAGCGTATTTTTTAATTTGCTTGATGCAAATCTAGCTGTGAAGTGTACAACTGGGGCACAACTGCTGCCACTGAAGGGGTGGGTGTGTGTGGGGCCCAATTTTTGGAGAAAAGGGAGACTCCGCTTGGAGTAACCCTTGCTTGCTGTGTTTTTTAAAAGGAGCGAAGATGAACAGAGCTTGGATCAGGAAAGACTTTGCTACTTACCCCGGTGTCATCCTGGGGACGGTTAAGAATAGCGTATTTTTGAATGTGCTTGATGCAAATCTAGCTGTGAAGTGTACAACTGGGGCACAACTGCTGCCACTGAAGAGGTGGGTGTGTGTGGGGCCCAATTTTTGGAAAAAAGGGAGACTCCGCTTGGAGTAACACTTGCTTACATTGTTTTTAAAAGAAGCCAAGATGAACAGAGCTGGGATCAGGAAAGACTTTGCTATCTACCCCGGTGTCATCCTGGTTACGGTTAAGAATAGCGTATTTTTGAATGTGCTTGATGCAAATCTAGCTGTGAAGTGTACAACTGGGGCACAACTGCTGCCTCTGAAGGGGTGGGTGTGTGTGGGGCCCAATTTTTGAAAAAAAGGGAGACTCCGCTTGGAGTAACCCTTGCTTGCTGTGTTTTTTAAAAGGAACGAAGATGAACAGAGCTGGGATCAGGAAAGACTTTGCTACCTACCCCGGTGTCATCCTGGGGACGGTTAAGAATAGCGTATTTTTGAATGTGCTTGATGCAAATCTAGCTGTGAAGTGCACAACTGGGGCACAACTGCTGCCACTGAAGGGGTGGGTGTGTGTGGGGCCCAATTTTTGGAAAAAAGGGAGACTCCGCTTGGAGTAACCCTTGCTTACATTGTTTTTAAAAGAAGCCAAGATGAACAGAGCTGGGATCAGGAAAGACATTGCTACCTACCCCGGTGTCATCCTGGGGACGGTTAAGAATAGCGTATTTTTGAATGTGCTTGATGCAAATCTAGCTGTGAAGTGTACAACTGGGGCACAACTGCTGCCACTGAAGGGGTGGGTGTGTGTGGGGCCCAATTTTTTGAAAAAAGGGAGACTCCGCTTGGAGTAACCCTTGCTTGCTGTGTTTTTTAAAAGGAGCGAAGATGAACAGAGCTGGGATCAGGAAAGACTTTGCTACCTACCCCGGTGTCATCCTGGGGACGGTTAAGAATAGCGTATTTTTGAATGTGCTTGATGCAAATCTAGCTGTGAAGTGTACAACTGGGGCACAACTGCTGCCACTGAAGGGGTGGGTGTGTGTGGGGCCCAATTTTTGGAAAAAAGGGAGACTCCGCTTGGAGTAACCCTTGCTTACATTGTTTTTAAAAGAAGCCAAGATGAACAGAGCTGGGATCAGGAAAGACATTGCTACCTACCCCGGTGTCATCCTGGGGACGGTTAAGAATAGCGTATTTTTGAATGTGCTTGATGCAAATCTAGCTGTGAAGTGTACAACTGGGGCACAACTGCTGCCACTGAAGGGGTGGGTGTGTGTGGGGCCCAATTTTTGGAAAAAAGGGAGACTCCGCTTGGAGTAACCCTTGCTTACATTGTTTTTAAAAGAAGCCAAGATGAACAGAGCTGGGATCAGGAAAGACTTTGCTACCTACCCCGGTGTCATCCTGGGGACGGTTAAGAATAGCGTATTTTTGAATGTGCTTGATGCAAATCTAGCTGTGAAGTGTACAACTGGGGCACAACTGCTGCCACTGAAGGGGTGGGTGTGTGTGGGGCCCAATTTTTGGAAAAAAGGGAGACTCCGCTTGGAGTAACCCTTGCTTGCTGTGTTTTTTAAAAGGAGCGAAGATGAACAGAGCTGGGATCAGGAAAGACGTTGCTACCTACCCCGCTGTCATCCTGGGGACGGTTAAGAATAGCGTATTTTTGAATGTGCTTGATGCAAATCTACCTGTGAAGTGTACAACTGGGGCACAACTGCTGCCACTGAAGGGGTGGGTGTGTGTGGGGCCCAATTTTTGGAAAAAAGGAAGACTCCGCTTGGAGTAACCCTTGCTTACATTGTTTTTAAATGAAGCCAAGATGAACAGAGCTGGTATCAGGAAAGACTTTGCTACCTACCCCGGTGTCATCCTGGGGACGGTTAAGAATAGCGTATTTTTGAATGTGCTTGATGCAAATCTAGCTGTGAAGTGTACAACTGGGGCACAACTGCTGCCACTGAAGGGGTGGGTGTGTGTGGGGCCCAATTTTTGGAAAAAAGGGAGACTCCGCTTGGAGTAACCCTTGCTTGCTGTGTTTTTAAAAATGATCCTAGATGAACAGATCTGGGATCAGGAAAGACTTTGCTACCTAACCCGGGGTCATCCTGGAAACGGTTAAGTATGGCGTATTTTTAAATGTGCTTGATGGAAATCTACCTGTGAAGTGTACAACTGGGGCACAATTGCTTTTTTGGAAAAAAGGGAGACTCCGCTTGGAGTTTCCTTGCGGTGTTTTACATGATTTTAGAAGGGCGTGCCATACCTATATCTGTGTCTCCTCCTTTTTTTCCTTGTCCAGCTCTTTTGTTTTCGCATGAGTACATGTCCTTGTCACTTTCCCATGTGTTTGTGTTGTGTTGTGAGTTGTTTGTCACCTTTTGGACACCTTTGAGGGTGTTTTCTAGGTGTTTTTATGTGTTTGTGATTGCCTGCCATTGTTTCCTATGCGGTTCGAGTTCGGTTCGGCGAACCGACCTCGAGCCGAACCGGGACCGGTTCGCTCATCTCTAATCGTGACTAAGAGGGCCTCGTACCACAATATGTCCTCTTTGGTGATCCGGTAATCTAACTTTGAATCAGAACAAAAAAGCTACAACAACATCTATAAAAAATACTCAGATACTCATGATATACGCTGACTTCTTTATTTACTTCATTCAAATTGTGTAATATAGAAGTTTCCATTAGAAGTCAGGACAATATTTTATGTGGCCCTGATGATGATGATGTCAGGGGGCCTTGACTCATGAAGAGTCGTCCTTCAGCACTCAGGAAAGGAAAAACCCCCAGTGGAGGAAACCTTTAGGGAACCATGGCTAAAGGAGAGCCCTTCCCTTGGGCTTTATATGTCCAATGGTGAGAGCAGAGACCGAGCCCGGAATCTGCCTCTAGATGCAGCAGGAAAGTCACTTGTATTGTGACTACATCTGACTGCGGAAAGTCCACTATTATATCCATGTGTGAGCGCAGAAACCAAGCCCGGAATCTGCCTCTAGATGCAGCAGGAAAGTCACTTGTATTGTGACTACATCTGACTGCGGAAAGTCCGATAAAAGTCATATTCATGGGTGAGCGCAGAAACCGAGCCCGGAATCTGCCTCTAGATGCAGTAGGAAAGTCACTTGTCTGTGACTACATCTGACTGCGGAAAGTCCAGTAAATGTCATATTCATGGGTGAGCGCAGAATCCGAGCCCGGAATCTGCCTCTAGATGCAGCAGGAAAGTCACTTGTATTGTGACTACATCTGACTGCGGAAAGTCCGGTAAGTGTCATGTCCAGTGGGTGGAGGCAGAGACCGAGCCCGGAATCTGCCTCTTGAAGACCTCGCTTTGCCTCACCTGTAATACATGATCAAAAATAAGAAAAATAGTTAGAGATAAATAAATACATGGATGTATATGATAACGAGCAAGAATCATTATTCCTAGTATACGATAACGATCAGGACAGTCAGGAAGATTATGTCCTCCATCAGATCAGCGTCTCTCAAACTGTAAGGCTGGAGGCAGCTGGGGGAACAATTTCCTTAGAAGTGATGGTGTGCTGCACAGTCCGTTCTATGATTGCAGAAATATTTAATTTTGAAACATTGTTGGTCATTTTGTAGTTATTCTAACATTATATTATTACAGTGGAACCTTGGTTAACGAGAATAATTCGTTCTGGGAGTGTGATTGTTAACCAAGTTACTCGTTCAGCAAAGCAAGATTTCCCATAGGAAATCATTGCAATGCAGACAATTCATTCCACAACTTGTTAAATGTCCCATCCTGGTCCCCTAGTGTGCCATTCCACACATGTACAAACACACATAAACACACACAAACACGCACAAACACGCACAAACATGCACAGATTAGGCTCACCTTACCTTCCATTCCCTCACCGGTCTCCTGGAACTTGCAGTTCGCCCGTACAAGACGTGTATCGGGTAACCAAGGCGACCGATGCCGCACCTTCCGCACTCAGCGCGCTGACGTCAAAGGCAGGAGCCGCTTGCCTCTGATTGGCCAGCGCGCTGCTTTTGAGTAGCGCCTGACAGGGGAAGTTCCTCCCTCGTCGCGATGGTTACCAGATACACATCCTGTGGAGGGAGGACCTTCCCCTGTCAGGTACTACTCAAAGGCTGAAGGTCCGGCATCGGACCAGGAAGCCGGCGAGGGAACGGAAGGTAAGGTGAGCATAATATGTGTGTGTGCGCGTGCGTGTGTATTTGTTTGTGTGTGTTTGTGCATGCTTGTGTGTGCTTGTGTGGACTGCAAGAGCGGGTTAGAGCGCGGTGGATGTATGGAACCGGAAGTGTATGTGGTGAGTATTTTGCTTGTACAGCAAGGCTTTCTCGTAAACCGAGTTACAAATTTACAGAAAGCCTTGCTCGTTAGGCGAAATACTCGCTAACTGGGTTACTCGTTATGCGAGGTTCCACTGTATATTGGGTTTATGAGATAACACTGAGAAATATTTTTGATATTAGTATGGGCTTTAACTATGCATGGTGATGCCCAGGCACCACCTATGGTCTTTCTGGTGAGGCCCAGGCACAACCCATGGTCTGTCTGGTGAGGCCCAGGCACCACCCATGGTCTGTCTGGTGAGGCCCAGGCACCACCCATGGTCTGTCTGGTGAGGCCCAGGCACCCCTCATGGTCTGTCTGGTGATGCCTAGGCACTAGGCATTAGTTTGGTGTGTCTAATGAGGAATGAGTAGAAAAAATGGACAACTTCACTTTATGTTAAAACATAACATATATCATAAAACATATAGGCAGAATGCAAAGTCATAGGAACTTACCAGGGCAGGAGGTCTCCGTCCTTTGTTCTGAAGTACGCATAAAGGTCTACCAGAAAGCGCATGTTTACGCACTGGCAAGTGTTGGTGTTTGTTGGAGTAAGTAGAACATCTTCCATGTTGTCTTCTCCTTCTGTAAAACACATTGTTTATAAATATTAATGGACAATGATTCTACTTTATTCCCGGTGTGGAAACTATTAGAAATTATTAGAAATTGCTCAAAATGAAGAAAATAAACTTACCGTCAGAGGAGGTGACCAAATCCTCATCTGGCATGAGGATATCTACATCAGGGGGGCCAGACACAGGGATCTTGGTCTCCTCAAGGATATCTGTATTTTCAGTCTCGGGTCCATGAGGATCATCAGTAAGAATCTGTATTTTGTCCTCATGTTCTCCTGTAACACAGAATATTGAAATCAGCATTAATTAAATAAAAATCTTCTACCTGTTTCTTGTAGACAATTTCCTTTATATCTAGGATTCAGTCACTGACGGGATTTGGATTCAGAGACTATTTTTCTCTTAAAATATTGTTACTCCATTAAATACTGTCAGGGCCAGGTGGACGGGCAGACCCAGGAGGTGGATCCACTGGGCCGAACTCCTAGATGGTGGTAAGGGGTCCGGTAGCTGGAGCACTATAGACAGCAGAACAGTCCGTCCACACGAGTATAACGGAGAAGTCCCTGGGACCACGGAGTCACTGATGGTAGTCCGGGTGACGCAGCTCAGGTTCGGAAGCCGAGAAGATGTTAGGCGGGGTCCGGAACCTTTGGAGCGAGATGACGGGTCACCGCAGGGATCCGAGATGGTACGGACTGTCAGGATGGCAGATGGACAGCGTTCGGGGTTCGGGATTCGGCAGGACCGGATGGCGAAGCAGGCACGGCTCTACAAGAGAGATAGGTGAGTATATCACAGAGACACCAGGAGACCTGACTCCTAGCTTAAGAAACGCGAAGATCAGGCCCCGCCCCCTTGGACATTAAACCCCTTTATACCCTGTACCTGTTTTGCATCATTTCCTGTTAATGGACGCTGGCCCTTTAAGAAAGGGTCAATGACCGCGCGCGCGCCCTAATGCGCATGCGCGCTGCCCGAGTGCCAGAAGCCAGAGCAGGAAGCTGCGAGGAGGAAGCAGCAGGGCCGGCCTGGGGCTGTGAAGCCAACGGGCGCCGGGAGCGGGGACCAGGACGCTGGGGACGCGCCGGCAAAGGGTGCTGGAGAGCGGGGAGCGGCGGTGACCGGACCAAGGAACCGGGAAGCGAGGCAGGGGAGCCAGGGAGCGTGACAGGTGAGCCGGAGGGCAGCGCAGGGGACCCGGGGAGCGTGACAGTACCTCCACCCCCCACGCCCCCCTCCCCGCAACCGGGACAGGAAGGCACGGATCAGCGGAGTACCCACATTCTCCCGGGGCTCCCAGGACCTATCCTCAGGACCATACCCTGCCCAGTCCACCAGGAAGAACTGTCGACCCCGTACAGTCTTCATGGCCACGATATCCCTTACCGCATAGATGTCGTCATCGGCAATAGGAGGAGGAGCCGAACTGGCAGCAGCGGAGAAGGGACCAAGGACAACCGGCTTGAGCAGGGAGACGTGGAATGAGTTGGGTATCCTCATCGTGGCCGGGAGCTGTAGCTTGTAGGAGACCTCATTGATCTTGCTGAGGACTTTAAACGGCCCGATGTAGCGAGGACCCAGCTTGTAGGATGGTATCTTCAATCGGACGTACTTGGAAGCAAGCCAGACGAGATCTCCAGGAGAGAAACACGGAGGGTCCAGACGTCTCTTGTCTGCGTGTCTCTTCATCCGCAGGGAAGCACGCCCAAGGGACGCCTTGACAGAGTCCCAAATGGTTGCAAAGTCACGGGCTACAGCATCAGCAGCAGGGACATCCGAAGAAGGGGATACAGGCAATGGGACGGAGGGCTGAAGTCCGTAAACGACATGGAAGGGAGAGCTGGAGGACGACTCACTGATGTGGTGGTTATGGGAGAATTCAGCCCAAGGAAGAAGCGTGGACCAGTCGTCATGATGGGCGTTGACATAGTGACGTAAGAAAGAGGTCAAGATTTGATTGACCCTCTCCACTTGGCCGTTCGACTGAGGATGGTAGGCTGAAGAAAAGTCCAGAGTCACTCCCAGATGTTTGCAGAGAGCCCTCCAGAAGCGGGAGGTGAACTAAGTTCCTCTGTCGGATACGATGTGTGAAGGAAAGCCATGCAAGCGGAAGATGTGATGTATATAGGCGTCCGCGAGTTCCTGAGCAGAGGGCAATCCAGCCATAGAAACGAAATGAGCCATTTTAGAGAACCGATCCACCACGACCCATATGACGGTGTGTCCGGAGGACAATGGCAAGTCCGTAATAAAGTCCATCGCTATGTGTTGCCACGGAACTGAGGGTATCGGCAGAGGCAGAAGACGGCCATATGGCAGGTGTTTGGGCGTCTTGTTCCTGGCACAAGAGGAGCAGGCAGAGACAAAAGCAGCGACGTCCGTGCGAAGGGATGGCCACCAGTAATGACGTACAATCGCACCCCATGTTCTCTTCTGACCAGCATGACCGGCTGTTTTCGAGGCATGACCCCAGTGTAACACTTTTTGCCTGTCTGTCTCAGAGACATAGGTTTTCCCGGGCGGTATCTGGGCCAGGGTGACAGGGGCCACCGGAATGATTTTGCTAGGACAGATGATGGGTTGGGTAGTCTCCTCCTCCTGCTCCATGGGCATGAAAGACCTGGACAAGGCATCAGCGCGTACATTCTTGTCCGCGGGTCGGAAATGGAGCTGGAAATCAAACCTGGCAAAGAATAAGGACCACCTGGCTTGCCGTGGGTTCAGTCGCTGAGCGGACTGCAGGTATTCCAGGTTCTTGTGGTCCGTGTAAATAATCACAGGATACACTGCTCCTTCCAGAAGGTAGCGCCATTCCTCCAGAGCCAGTTTGACTGCCAAGAGCTCTCGGTCACCGATGGTGTAGTTGCGTTCAGGCGCTGAGAAGCTCTTGGAGAAGAATCCGCAAGTCACCATCTTCCCGGAGGAGGACTTCTGCATGAGCACTGCTCCGGCTCCCGAGGAGGAGGCATCCACCTCCAAGGTGAACTGGCGGTTTAACTCCGGACGGTGGAGTACAGGAGAGGAGGCAAATGCCCGCTTCAGAGAGCCAATCGCGGCGTCGGCCGCAGGTGACCAGTCCTTTGGATTAGCCTCCTTCTTGGTCAAAGCGGAGAGAGGAGCAGTCAGAGCAGAGAAGTGAGGGATGAACTGGCGGTAGTAGTTGGCGAATCCCAGGAAGCGTTGGATTGCCTTCAGTCCAGAAGGAGGAGGCCAGTTGAGAATGGAGGAGACCTTCTTTGGATCCATCTGCAGTCCGGTATCAGAGATGATGTACCCCAGGAAGGGGAGAGAAGACTGCTCAAAGACACACTTCTCGTACTTGGCGTACAGACGATTCTCTCTCAGTCTTTGTAGAACCAGCTGTACGTTCTCTCTGTGGGTCTGGAGGTCCGGAGAGAAGACAAGGATGTCATCCAGATACACTACCACACAGACGTAGAGAAGGTCCCGGAAAACGTCGTTCACCAGTTCTTGAAAGACGGCTGGGGCGTTACACAGACCGAAGGGCATCACACAGTATTCATAGTGCCCATCGCGCGTATTGAACGCGGTCTTCCATTCGTCCCCAGAGCGGATGCGTACCAGATTGTAAGCACCCCGAAGATCCAGCTTGGTGAACACACGAGCTCCTCTAAGCCGGTCAAACAATTCGGGGATGAGCGGCAGAGGGTACTTGTTTTTTACCGTGATTTGATTCAAACCCCGGTAGTCTATGCATGGGCGTAAGTCGCCCTCTTTCTTCTTGACGAAGAAGAAGCCTGCTCCAGCAGGAGAGGAGGATCTCCGAATGAATCCCCTTGCCAGGCTCTCTGTGATGTAAGTAGACATGGCCCTTGTTTCGGCTGGAGACAATGGATATATCCGTCCTCGAGGTGGTGTTGTTCCTGGGAGCAGGTCGATGGCACAATCGTAAGGACGATGTGGCGGAAGTACCTCGGATTCCTTTTTATCAAAGACGTCTGCAAAGGACCAATAGGCCGAGGGCAGCCCCGGTAGGTTCTCTGGAACCGGAGGTCGTCGGATGGGTTGTATGGTCTTCAGGCACTTCTCATGGCACGAAGAGCCCCATCGGGTGATTTCGCCAGTGCCCCAGCTGACTGATGGTTCGTGTGTCCGCAACCAGAGAAGTCCCAGCAGGATTTGATGGGACATGTGTGGGAGGACGTAGAAAGCGATGTTCTCGGTGTGCAGGGCACCGATACGCAGTTCCACCGGCTTGGTGATCCAGGAGATGGTGTCAGAGAGGGGTCTCCCATCCACAGAGGCAATCACGAGGGGCTTGTCGAGTGGAGTAACAGGCACCTGGTACTTGTCCACCGTGGCCTGCTGGATGAAATTGCCTGCTGCCCCGGAATCGAGGTATGCCTCAGCCGTGAACCGCGTCTCTCCCGTTGTCACTTGCACAGTCCACGTAACCGGGTCTGAGAGAGTCCCAGCACCTAGGGTGGCCTCTCCTACCAACCCTAGGCTTTGGAGTTTCCCGGCCTCTCTGGACAGGAGCGTAGCAGGTGTGTGTCCTCTCCGCAGTAAAAGCAGAGGCCCTTGGCGAGCCGCTCAGCTCGACGTTGTTCAGACTGCCGCACTCTGTCGATCTGCATGGGCTCGTGGACGGGGGCCCCAGCTGTCGATGACTGAAGTACGGAGGGCTTCTGCGGAGGAGAGGAATGCCGTACCGGACGTCTCTCACGGGACACTTCCTTGGATCGCTCCTGAAAGCGAATGTCCACTCGAGTCGCTAGGGCGATCAGGGCATCCAGGGTGGTCGGTACGTCACGACCCGCCAGCTCATCTTTAATTCGCCCCGAAAGTCCTTCCCAGAAGGCGGCAGTTAGGGCCTCGTTGTTCCACCCGAGTTCCGAAGCCAAGGTGCGAAACCGGATAGCGTATTGACCCACCATCAGCGTCCCCTGACGTAACCGGAGAAGAGACGAAGCAGACGCGGAGGCGCGTCCGGGCTCATCAAAGGTGCCACGGAATGCCTGCAGGAACTCCTGGATGTTCGTGGTCACAGGATCCCCCTTCTCCCACAAGGGGTTCATCCACGCCAGTGCCTCACCCTCTACATGGGACATGATGAAGGCGACCTTGGCTTGGTCGGAGGCAAACAAATGCGGCAGCTGGGTGAAATGGAGGGAGCATTGGTTTATGAATCCCCTGCAGGTCTTGGGGTCTCCAGCGTACCGGGGTGGTGAGGCCAAACGAAGTCTGGAAGTATCTGAAGATGTCGCCACGGGAGCTGGAGCCGTGGATTGACTAGTGAAAGCCCGGGATGTTGAAGACGTAACTGCCGCTTGTAGCTTGTTCAGGCGGGCGTCCACAGAAGACATGAATTGCAGCATGCGGGTCTGAGTCTCACGCTGGCGTTGCAGTTCCTCCTGTACGGCTGCTAGTGCTGCAGCGGGATCCATGGCCTGATCTTACTGTCAGGGCCAGGTGGACGGGCAGACCCAGGAGGTGGATCCACTGGGCCGAACTCCTAGATGGTGGTAAGGGGTCCGGTAGCTGGAGCACTATAGACAGCAGAACAGTCCGTGCACACGAGTATAACGGAGAAGTCCCTGGGACCACGGAGTCACTGATGGTAGTCCGGGTGACGCAGCTCAGGTTCGGAAGCCGAGAAGATGTCAGGCGGGGTCCGGAACCTTTGGAGCGAGATGACGGGTCACCGCAGGGATCCGAGATGGTACGGACTGTCAGGATGGCAGATGGACAGCGTTCGGGGTTCGGGATTCGGCAGGACCGGATGGCGAAGCAGGCACGGCTCTACAAGAGAGATAGGTGAGTATATCACAGAGACACCAGGAGACCTGACTCCTAGCTTAAGAAACACGAAGATCAGGCCCCGCCCCCTTGGACATTAAACCCCTTTATACCCTGTACCTGTTTTGCATCATTTCCTGTTAATGGACGCTGGCCCTTTAAGAAAGGGTCAATGACCGCGCGCGCGCCCTAATGCGCATGCGCGCGGCCCGAGTGCCAGAAGCCAGAGCAGGAAGCTGCGAGGAGGAAGCAGCAGGGCCGGCCTGGGGCTGTGAAGCCGACGGGCGCCGGGAGCGGGGACCAGGACGCTGGGGACGCGCCGGCAAAGGGTGCTGGAGAGCGGGGAGCGGCGGTGACCGGACCAAGGAACCGGGAAGCGAGGCAGGGGAGCCGGGGAGCGTGACAGGTGAGCCGGAGGGCAGCGCAGGGGACCCGGGGAGCGTGACAAATACATTTTGTAATATGGAAAGACACAAACCAGAATGTCCTCAGTGTAAGTAACTGACTTCATGTGTCCAGTCGGGGGTTGGAGACCCAGAAAATATTAGAAATTGCTTAAAATGAAGATATAATTAACTTACCGTCAGCGGAGGTGACCCAATCACAGCCGTCCATTACGGGTGTCCAGGCCCAATCACCGGATAGATATTCCTGGTGATACTCGGGCAGTTCTTGGGTATGTCTAAAGGGGAAGGAGTAGAAGAGTTTGAGAAGCCGTACTCTAGATAATAAATACTAAAATTATGCTAAAATGTTTACCTCTAAATTGCCCAATTTCTAATGTATCCCAGTACCTGTTTTTGTCAAAACTACATATTTCATAAAACATTTTATATATATATATATATATATATATATATATACACAGAAAAATACAGACATATAAGTGGTAAGAACTTACTGTGGTTGGAGGTCACAGTCCTTTTTGTCGTCAGACATAGAGCCTTCTGATCCAATCATGTCCGTTCCTTGTCCAAAAAGTGTCTTGTAACTTGGAAGTGGAGGAGGAGATGGAATTTTTACTATGTCCTCTTGATGTTCTGTAAAACACATTAGACCCGATACATTATTGGTGTTGCATTTTTTATTTAGTTTTCCTGGTATTTTTCAAAGGTGTTTTTGCACCACATTCTTGAAAATGGCGCAGGTGGTTCATAGATTTTGTGAAAAACAAACAAGAAGTCCTTTTTTGGCCTGTGACTTGGTTTGCCATTCTTTGCACACTTTACAAAATGATGTAAATATTGCGCCACAATTTCAGGCAAACATAAAATGTCTCCGGGAGGGGATGGAGTACGGAATAGATGATTGATGAATCAGAAAATAATATCTAGAAACCAAAAACCCGGCCCCTAATGGTGAACATAAAACCAGGCAAACACATTTAAAGTAGACTTTAAAAGGGCATAAAACAAAATGAGAATTAGGCAAAAAAATGGGAAAAACACCAAAAAACAGAAAAGTAATTGGCGCCAATAAGGTCAATTCTTCATAAGATTATCTGTTAATTTAATGAAAAATGATTCTACTTCATTGTCGGCCTAGGGCGAAGACCCAGAAAATATTAAGAAACTGATTCAGGCACCACTCGAGCATTGTTTTTCTCTCCGCTGGAGTGGTGCTTTAAATGTAAGTCCCCCGCGCTGTGTCTTATACCCACCTGCCGCCATCTTCATCTTTTTCCGGGGGCTCTCCAATCGGTAGCTCCAGTGTTTCATGGAGCGCACTGGAGGTCACAAGACAATGTAAGTCTATGAGAGCCTTGTTCTGGCTCTCAGGGGTACTTTGCACGCTGCGTCATCGCAAGCCGATGCTGCGATGCCGAGCGCGATAGTTCCCGCCCCCGTCGCAGCTGCGATATCTTGTGATTGCTGCCGTAGCAAACATTATCGCTACAGCAGCTTCATATGCACTTACCTGGCCGGTGACCCGCCTCCTTCCTAAGGGGGTGGGTCGTGCGGCGTCACAGCGACGTCACACGGGAGGCGGCCAATGGAAACATCCCGCCCACCTCCATCCTTCCGCATTGCAGCCAGGACGCAGGTAGAAGATGTTCCTCGCTCCTGCGGCTTCATACACAGCGATGTGTGCTACCACAGGAACGAGAAACAACATCGTACCTGTCGCTGCACCGGCATTATGGAAATGTCGGACCCTACACCGATGATACGATAACGACGCTTTTGCGCTCATTAATTGTATCAAAAAGGATTTACACACTACGATATCGCCTGCGACGCCGGATGTGCGTCACTTTCGATTTGACCCCACCGACATCGCACCTGCGATGTCATAGTGTGCAAAGCCCCCCTCAGTGTTGCATAATGTCTGAGTGGCGCAAAGCCACCGGAAGGGGAGTATAAGAATGGGGCAGGGACTTACATTTAAAGCGCCACCCCAGCGCTGAGAAAAATTCTGAAAGAAAATGTTCAAAGTGAAGATGAAATAAACTTACTGTCAGAGGCGGTGACCACGTCCTCATCTGGCATGCTGATTACATCAGGGGGGCCAGAGGCGGTGACCACGTCCTGATCTGGCATGCCGATTATTTCATCAGGGGGGCCAGAGGCGGTGACCACGTCCTCACCTGGCATGTCGATTATTACATCAGGGGGGCCAGGCACAGAAATCTTGGTCTCATCAAGGATGTCTCCATTTTCAGTCTTGGATCCATGAGGAGCTTCATCAATAACAATCTGTATTTTCCCCTCATGTTCTCCTGTAACACAGAATATTGAAAACAGCATTAATAAAATAAAAAGCTTCTGTGTTTCTTGTAGACCATTTCCTTTATGTCTCGGGTTCATTCACTGCCGGGATTTGGATTTGTAAATAATTTGTTTTCCTAAAATGTTATTTTTCTATTACCATATTTTTTGTTTATTAAGACGCACGCCAAATTTAGAGATAAAAAATGGTGAAAAAAAAATATATACTCCGGTGTTGTTTTACCAAAGAGGGGGTGGCAGCGGTGGTGGAGTGGAGTCAAAGGAAGCAGGGGCGGTGCTGGTGGGTCTGTGCTGGCAGCGGAAGCTGCGGTGAGTGTGTGGAGCAGGTGTGTCTCAGATGCTCTGTCGGCGGTCTGGGCTTCAAAGAAATGGCGCTCGTAGAGGCACATGCGCAGATGGAGCTCTCAGCTGAAAGCTCCATCTGCACACGCACTGACTCCAGGTGCCATCATTTGAAGCCAGAGCATCTGGAACACCCGCCGCATAGCCACCACAGCTTCCGCTGCCACCACAGCTTCCGCTGCCAGCACAGCCACCGCATCTCTCACAGCCAGCCACCCGCCCACACAGAGAGGCAGCCGGCAGTCGACAAAGAGAGGCACCTGACCATCCGCATTGACAGCCCCCAGAACCCCAGAAGCCAATTCTCCACATCCCGGTAAGCTATATTTGGATTTTAAGATGCACCCCTCATTTTCCTCCCAAATTTTTTAAAGGAAAAGTGCATTTTATAATCCGAAAAATACGGTAAATACATTTTGATATATTGAAAGAAACAAACCAGAATGTCCCCAGTGACAGTAATGGACGCCCCGGACTGCTTCCATGTAATGTAAAAGCCGACAATAACTGCCTGTATGTATATAGAGATTAACCCTTTCAGGAATAGGGAATTTTTAATTCTTACACTTTTGTCTACGTCCGTCCGGTTACATTGATACCAGTTTTGTGCTTTAATTGCAGATTATTGCATTTTTTTTTGTGCAGTGAGGGAACTAAAAATGCAATTCTCTCTATTTGATTTTTTTTTCTTTTTTTTATGGTATTTACTGATTAGATAATAAATTCTATATTTTAGTAGATCGGACTATTACAAATGTGGCCATACCAAATACGTATATTTTTATTTTTTTTCCTTTCTGTATTTTTAACAGAGAAGTGGGGAAGAATTGAACGTTTCGGTTTGTAATCATTTTTTGTGTTAAAATCTTTTTTTTTCTTTATTTCTTACAATATTTCTTCGTTCTCTCAGGGGACTTGAACCTGCAATGATTTAATTGCTTATACTATATCCTGTAATACCATGATACTGCAAGATCTAATGATAACCCTGTTCTCCTAGGGAGCTCAATATTTGGCTGAACCTCACAAGAGGACTAAGATGACAGCGACAGGGGTCTTTAAAGGACCCCTGGCTGCCATAGTAAACTATCAGTCACCCACGATAGCAATGCAAGGGATAATGGGAGCTATTTATTTGCAAAACATCAGCATTTAAATGGTTAACAGCTGTGTCGGGAACTGGACGCTAAAGGGTGCTTTACACGCTGCGACATCGCTAGCGATCTCTTTAGCAATGTAACATGCCAGATCGCACATATGATTTACCGAGATCGCACATGTGACCGGCGCTACAAAAAATGACCTATGTGTGATCTCAGCAAATCTTATCTGCGATCTGGCGTGTCACATCGATAACAAGATCGCTAGCGATGTCGCAGCGTGTAAAGTACCCTTAACTGCGGCTGTAAGAGATAAATGCCAGCTATAGAGTATAGCCAGTACCTGCCATGTGTAAGGGAGCTCAGCTCCTGAGCCCCCCGAATGTCAGCTATAGAGTATAGCCGGTACTTGCTGCGTGTGGAGGGAGCTCGGCTCCTGAGCCCCCCGAATGCCAGCTATAGAGTATAGCCGGTACCTGCCGCGTGTGGAGGGAGCTCGGCTCCTGAGGCCCCCGAATGCCAGCTATAGAGTATAGCCGGTACCTGCCGTGTGTATAGCTTGGCTGCTGAGCCCCCCGAATGCCAGCTATAGAGTGTAGCCGGTATCTGCCGCGTGTATAGCTCGGCTCCTGAGCCCTCCGAATGCCAGCTATAGATTATAGCCGGCACCTGCCATGTATGGAGGGAGCTCGACTCCTGAGCCCTCTGAATGCCAGCTACAGAGTATAGCCGGTACCTGCCGCGTGTATAGCTCGGCTCCTGAGCCCCACACACACCTGAGAAGCCGTTCCCCGGCTGTGATACAATGTCAGATGTATAAAGATGTATTTACCTTTTGGTTTGCTGCCGCTGCACTCTTTATCTTTGTAGGCATGCCAAACCTTTACTGTGTACTCATGTTCTGTAACACAGAATATTGAAATAAATCAGTATTAGTAAAATGTCTCCGGCCGTGATCCAATGTCTCATGTGTAAAGATGTATTTACCTCTTGGTCTGCCGCTGCACTCTCGCTTTTTGTAAGAATTCCATAGGCTGTAAAAGTCGCCGTAGTATTCTCTATCTTTGTCGGCGTGCCATAGACCTTCCTCATCTCTTCTGGATTTGTTGTTTTTCCGAAGTCTGTAAAATGGTAACATTGAAGTCATATTGTGAATTATAACGAAAAGTGATTTCTGCACAGGGTAATAACACGTGTTACATGACATGTTCTATCAGGAGAATTATCACCATTCAGTCACGTCAATCAACATTTATTCTTCATTATCTACATGAAAGTCTAATCTGCCCCATCAGTCCCCGGGCTCCAGTCTGGAGAGACCCTAGAAGTCTGCCCTGGAGCGGGGCCTGGTCCAGCCGCCTCTTCTGATTGGGAAGAGCCACAATGTCCTCTGTGGAGTGCGGCACATGTCCTGGTATTGGAGAAGAAGCACCGGATACAGACAGGGAGGAGGAAGTCCTCAGCGCTCAGCTCCGGGGGCCTCAGGCACTGACATGGCCTCTGGACCAGGGTCCTGCACATGGTTTTTTAGTCTACACATAAATGTCCCCAATACTGGAGTGACCTGAAGATGAGACATTTCTCCTCCAGACTCCAGTGTGGCCCATAAATCATTCCTTACTATACTTACCTATAGATGAGGGTAGAGATGGCAGCAGCCGTTATCACAATGACAAAGACAATGGCTGCGATAGCAATAATAACCATCAGATCCTGAGAATTATTGGTAAGGACGATGTTATCCCCTGAAAGAGAAAAAGAAAGAACAGAAGTGAGCAGATAACCCTTCACCAGATAAACTGTGCAATATCTTCACATAGAAATCTGCTTATTTCTTCTCTGATCTTTCATTCTCAAAATGCTGAATTCTGAGGTGAAATCTGTCTTCAGTGACTACAAATCTCCCATTACTGAGATAGGAGATGACAGGTGGTTCTCATAACCTTCTATGGAGATCTGTACCTCACGGTCAGGAGAACTTGCAGCAGAATGTCTGTCGGCCACTCGCTCCTCCTCCTCCATAGAATATGAAAAGCACCAACTGTCATCTCCTATCTCAGCAATGGGAAATTTGTATTCACTGAAGACAGATTTTACAAGTGAATTAAGAGTGAAAAATCAGAAGGAGAAAGAAGCAGATTATCTCTGATAAGAAATATTACAAAGTCGCTTGTTTCCATGTGTATTACTGATTTATAAAATAAATATTAAAATGGCGGTCCCTGTTTACCCCACAGTCAGTGTATATTTGGTAATGCACTCACCTCCCTGGATCCTGTTCTCCGGTATAGACCGCTGGTTGCGGTTTCCGATGGGGGCACCTATCACAGGCGCTAATAGCAAAATCAGAAATAGAAGTAGCTTAAAAAGCATTTTAGTATGGAGGAAAATCACTAATTGTGTAGTTAGCACAAGGAGTCTCTCCAGACAAAGCCTCAATCTGTAACATCACACATTATACACAAATTCCGTGACATCACAATTGGAATCCAACTGTGACATCACGGGGGGCGTGGCTACACATGGGTGATGTCATAATCGGGGCTCAACCACTAAACATGGAGCAGCTGCTTCCATCTCTGGATGTTTTCCTCAGGTTTCACTTCCACTAGAGTATAAATAATGGCTCCAATGTCCTGAATAGTGGGACGAGTGTTACGTGTATGTTATTCCATATGTCATACGGGTGCTATGTGAGTGTAACCCTTCACCAGAACTGTGTAATATCTTCACATAGAAATCTGATTATTTCTTCTCTGATCTTTCTATCTCAAAATGCTCAATTCTGAGGTGAAATCGGTCTTCAGTGACTACAAATCTCCCATTACTGAGATAGGAGATGACAGTTGGTTCTCATAATATTCTATAGAGATCTGTACCTTACGGTCAGGAGAACTTGCAGCAGAATGTCTGTCGGCCACTCGCTCCTCCTCCTCCATAGAATATGAAAAGCACCAACTGTCATCTCCTATCTCAGGAATGGGAAATTTGTATTCACTGAAGACAGATTTTACAAGTGAATTAAGAGTGAAAAATCAGAGAGAAGGAGAAAGAAGCAGATTATCTCTGATAAGAAATATTACAGTCGCTTATTTCCATGTGTATTACTGATTTATGAAATAAAAATTAAAATGGCGGTTCCTCTTTACCCCGAAGTCAGTGTATATCTGTTAATGCACTTACCTCCCTGGATCTTGTTCTCCGGTATAGACCGCTGGATGCGGTTTCTGATGGGGGCACCTTCCACAGGCGCTAATAGCAAAATCAGAAATAGAAGTAGCTTAAAAAGCATTTTAGTATGGAGGAAAATCACTAATCGTGTAGTTAGCACAATGAGTCTCTCCAGACAAAGCCTCAATCTGTAACATCACTCATTATAGGCACACATTCCGTGACATCACAATTGGAATCAAACTGTGACATCACGGGGGGCGTGGCTACACATGGTTGATGTCATAATTGGGCCTCAACCACTAAACATGGAGCAGCTGCTTCCATCTCTGGATGTTTTCCTCAGGTTTCACTTCCACTAGAGTATAAATAATGGCTCCGATATCCTGAATAGGGGGACGAGGGTCATGTGTATGTTATTCCATATGTCATACGAGTGCTATGCGAGTGTGTGATTGTTTTCTCGCCTATCATTGTCCTTCAGGGGCACTACATTACACTGACTGGTGTCCTCTGTTACACTATACATTGCATGTACAGATGGGTCATTAATTTCATTGATTACCATCAATGTTCTTTATATTTCCTGCCCAGTTTAGTAGCATAGTGTGGTTTATTGTAACCCTGTGCTAGACTTTTACATTGCAGGTTAATGATTATGCACATTATATATGCCCCGCTGTTATGTACAGTGACTACCAACATTTTACATTGTACACCAATTATCATGACATCTATATGCTGGTTATAATTATTTACTATGTAATTATCTATTTAGTGACATCCAATGGTTGTACAATGATATACAGCACATAATACTCTGTTTATTCTGCCTTGGGTTTCCTTGGAATATGCGTCCTACCTTGTTGTTTTGTGTCACATGTTACCTATTTACCTGTCCAATAAAGTTTTTTCATATTCATAAATTGGGCTTTGATCGCAATTTTCTTTGGTTTCTGTGTGTATATGTGGCACCTGACTCGCCCACCTCAGGGCTATGGGACACCCGGTGCCGGGCCAGACTAGTTTCGGGGGTCGTCAGTGGTGGCGGGGCCCGGCTCCCTGGCCCTGGTGGGTGTCAATTAATATAGCTGGTGACTTGGGGTGAATAAAGTTTATATTTGTCGTGACGCCACCTGTGGTTTGCGGCTATTAAGCCGCAGCTGCTGTATGAGGCCTCCGGGGTGATGGAATGGCAAAAATGGTGGTACTGCTCCCCACAGGTGGAGCGGTGCCCCGGGGACACTGTTGGTGCTCGTGAGAGTCTATGGTGTAAGGTGTAGTGCAGGGCCGACAGGCAGTGAAAGGACCGGACACAAACAACAGTCTCTTTACCTTCTCCTCTTTTACTTTGCAAACGGTTAGTCCTGGGAGACCGTTACAGGTGGTAGAGGGCTCCAGCCGGCCTGGAAGTAACTGAGGAATCTTTTTGGCCAGATGAGTATGAGGCCTACTCCTGTTCTTTCCTTACTGTTATAAGACCCTGCTCTCTGGATTGGCAATGGTCCTCTTGCTGCTGGGACCGGTGGTTCGTCCCTTTTTCTGTGTGGTAGGCTGCGCAGGCCCTCCCTGGTACTTCTCTGCTGGAGTCTACACCGGGCTCTTGGGATGCAGCTGTACCTTCAGAGTGCTTCTGGGCCAGGGGGCTTGCAGCTCTCCTGCCCTCCGGATTCGGCTGCCAGGGAAGGATTTTACACCCTGGCAACCACAGACTCCGATGTCCAAGTCTCTTCTGTGCCTCTCTGCTCCTCCTGCTTCACTGGGTCAAGCTATTCCAGCTCCAGGTGTGACGCCCTGGGCAAGCCAGGGGTCACAGGTCATCACACCACCACACCCTACACCCCAGTTAGGCACATCAGCTAACCCAAAATCCTTGTTGCCTTCCTCCAGGGGCTGATGTTCACACCAGGGGGTGGGCCAGGCGGTTGGCTCCGCCCACCAAGGAGTTCACAGCCCTGGAGGCGGGAGAACCAGGCAGATAGAGAAGGGAAGTGAAAGAGAGAGGAAGCAAGATAGAGTTTGGAGGAGGAAGTGGAAGGAGTGGAGTGTTAGAGTCAGCTCAGGGGGAGCTTGAGTGAGGAGCTAAGTGAAGGAGTAAACAGTGAAGTGTAAAGAGAGTGAAAAGTGACAGAAGTAAAGCCTGAAGTTGGTCCGGGTGTGTGCCAGGACAGTGTCAGCAAGGTCAGCAGACGGCGGTGATAGTCTGGAGGGGGACTGCTCGGAGGTTGCTGCAAGGACCGCGGACGGGTAGTGGCCCGGCGGTCTGGAGCAGTATACGAAGAACAGTCAGCACCAGGGCAGGGTCCTCTCGGACCGCGGCAAGGCTAGGAGTCGCCATAATTGGCCAAATCTGTCAGTCAAGGGGACGTCTGTCTCCAAACAACCAAGTCCCGATTGAAGGCAACAGTCCGACCGTTACAGAGAGACACCACCACCGCCAGGGCACCAGTTTCTCAGGGCCAGCGCCTGCGGGCAAAGTAGGGCTCCTCCGGCCCATATCCAAGCTGGGGAGCGGGTTACCGGTGGGAACCCATCGCTACCAACACAGGAACATCAGGTGCAGGAAAAGGAACATCACCGTCACCTACTGGGGAAAGCAAGTGCAGCCGTCCGTGGGAACCGTCTTTCCAGCCGTGTGCTTTACCGAAAACTGTGTCAATATCTCAGGCTGAGTGAGTACCACAGTGCCGCAAGGCACAGCGCTGCCCCCGCGTCCCTGCGCCCACTAAGCCCTGCATCTCCCACCTCATCACTGGGCCCCGGGATCACCAACCCCTACCCACGGAGGGGCAACACAACAACTTGCTGCTTCACACCATCACTCCCGGGATCCCCATACAGAGCAGCGGTGGTGTCAACAAATCACCACAACCGTGGGTGGCGTCACGGACAATAGACTATATCCCAAAAACCCAATCCCCTTTCACTCACGGGTGAGGAGTGCCGCTCGAGACCCCCGAGATCCGGCCCACCGCTCGAGCCACCACTGAGCAGCAGCGGCCGGACCCGAGCAGAGGGGTGAGCGCAGTGCTGACACCCTCCTCCCCGCCCGCGACAACTTGGCGTCACGAACAGGATCTTACTGCTCTGCCGTCTGGTAGAGGTGCGCCTTGTTACCGCCGGAGGTGTCCGGCAGGAAAATTTCAGAAGCTGCCATCTTTAGCGCGAAAAGTCCCCGCTCGAGCGTCTTCTCGAGTAGCCGAGGCGCGAAGGCCAAAACCCCGCCCCGATAGAGGAGTGGCTGAAGAGAAGCTAAGGGGGACAGAAACAAGATGTCTGCGCCCGACGGAGCCGCTGGAGGAGCGGCGGTCGCAGCCGCAGTGGCACCCGCGGATGGGAATGGGCCTGCCCAGGCCCCGGTTGCGCTAGCCGGAGGTGCCGCGGCCCCCGCACTCGCTCAGGTGATGCCGTTCTCCTTGCCCTATGCGCCCGGAGCTACCTGGCTGCCGCAGTATGACGGGAAACCTGATGCTTTACAGGTCTTTCCGGAAAAAGCTTAACCCGTTGCTGGAACTGTACCCCCTGACCGATAAGCAACGGGCGGCGGTAGTGCTGGGCCAGTTAACCGGCGCGGCTGAGCAGGAGGCGGAGACCTGGGCCGAGGGGGACCGGCTCTCTGTAGCCACCATCTTTGAGAAGCTACAGACTGCCTTTGAGACCCGGACTGAAGCTGAGCTGAGGATGCAGTTTTACCAGTGCCGGCAACGGGCTGTGGATAGCATTCGGGACTATGCTTTACGTCTGCAGACCGCCCTCCGCACGCTAAAGCGGGTGAGCCCTATCAACGAGGCAGATAGCAACAAGATGTTAGTAGAGCAATTTGTGCAGGGGATGAGATCCCCTGAGGATCGCAAACAACTCCGGCTGTGGGACCTAGAACACCCTGATGTGGACTATGCTGTGTTAAAGGAACGGGCCATTAAAGCACTACAGCCCCCAGCTTCAGAAGTCCTGGAGCCAGCCCCGTGGCCCGTCGAGATGGCCCCCGTTGTGGTGGCCCCTGCCCTATCAACCTCTCCAATACCTGCAACCCCAAGCAGCACAGTGGAAGAACTGGCAGCCCAGGTCCGTCGCATGGACGGAGACCTCGCCAAGATCCTTGCTGCACTACAACCTTTGACCAGATCTCAGCCTCCAGCACAGATACAGCTTGCTGACAGCCCCGAGGATGTCCCCTGGATGCAGCGGAGAAGTGCTAATAACCCGCGGAGCAGACTTCCAATCTGCTACAAGTGCCGTAAGCCTGGTCATTACTTCCGACAGTGCCCGTTAAACGAGCAACCCCTGGGGCCCCGGGCCAATCCTCAGGAGTAGAACATCGTGGCCCCCCGGACTGGCGGAACCGATATATCGGGGCCCGGGCCATCATTCCCGTGGCTGTGGACGGCATACCGGTGATGGCTCTCTTGGACACTGGATCACAGGTAACCACCATACCATACACGTTGTACCAGCGGTATTGGGGAATAGACGAGCTGGCACCCCTAGATACTAGTATAACGCTAATTGCTGCTAATGGACTCCCATTGACCCAAGTGGGGTATAAACAAGTGGCTATGACAGTGGGGCAAGCTGAACTGCAACACCAGGGTATGATTGTGATCATGAATGAACCCAGTGATCATAACCCGAAGATAGTGCTGGGAACCAATGTGATGGAGCACTACATGGCTGATGTGTTGACCCTATTGCAACAGCTGGCCGCCACAGCGGCGGGAAGCCGGCAGAGAGCTGTGCAGCGTGAGATCCGAGCCCTGATGTACCGCCAGCATGTAAACTCAACAGGAGGGGAGATTGGTGGAGTGAGAGTGATGGATGTTGCTCCGTTGACTGTGCCCCCTAGGAGTGAGATGATGATTTGGTGTAGGGCAGCAGTAGGGCCTCAGGGGCGTGACTACCCTGCCATGATGGAGCCCATACCCTCCGAGCACTGGCCCACTGTAATGGCCGCCCGAGGGGTGGTGGATGTAAAGAAGGGGAGAGTGCCTGTGAGGGTGTTGAACTGTGGGGAGGAAGAAGTTAGGCTTCCCCGGTATGCCACCATTGCCAAGCTGCTCACCCTGGATCCTCACACCATCCATGAAGCCAGTCCCTCAGCCTCCCCACCTACCACCAGCACTTCCCCGCCTCAAGGGGGGGTAAAGGAGTGGCACCAACAGCTACACGTGGGCACTGACGATACCCCTACACATCACCAAGCAGGGGTGTACAGGGTGGTGCAGGAGTATGAACAGGTTTTCAGTAAACACCCACTAGACTTTGGGCAGATCAAAGGGGTCCAACACCACATCCCCACCGGTGAACACCCCCCTATCAAAGAGAGGTACAGGCCTATTCCCCCTGCACATTACCAGTGTGCCAAAGATATGTTGAGGAATATGAAGGAGGCAGGGGTTATTCGGGACAGCTGTAGTCCCTAGGCCGCTCCGTTGGTACTGGTCAAGAAGAAGGATGGTACCATGCGGATGTGTGTGGACTACCGGAAGATCAATCAGATAACCCAAAAAGATGCCTACCCACTGCCTCGTATTGAAGAGTCTTTGGCCGCTCTGAGAACTGCAAATTACTTCTCTACCCTTGATCTCACCAGTGGGTACTGGCAAGTGGCCGTGGCCCCGGAGGACCAGGAGAAAACCGCCTTCACCACCCCGATGGGGCTCTGTGAATTCAATAGTATGAGGTTCGGGCTGTGCAATGCCCCAGGAACCTTCCAACGGCTGATGGAGTGCTGTCTGGGACACCTAAACTTCGAGACCGCCCTATTGTACTTGGATGACATGATTGTTTACTCCCAGACATATGAGGCCCATCTGGAGCACCTGGCTGAGGTGTTCGCGTCCCTTGCCAAATACGGGATGAAACTGAAGCCCTCTAAGTGTCACCTGCTGAAACCCAGAGTGCAATACCTAGGGCACGTGGTAAGTGCAGAAGGTGTCGCCCCCGACCCTGAGAAGATCACTGCCATCCAGGGCTGGCCGAGACCAACCACAGTGAGAGAAGTAAGGCAATATCTGGGTCTGGTGGGGTACTACCGGCGCTTTATCAAAGGGTACACGAAGATGGCTGCGCCCATGCAAGATCTCCTCGTGGGACAGACCAAAGGTGGTAGACCCATAGGGGCCCCACTGGTGTGGGAAGAAAAGCATGAAGAATCCTTCTGCCAGCTGAAAGCGGCCTTGACCGGGGAAGAGGTCCTAGCGTATCCTGACTATGGCTGTCCATTCATCCTCTACACCGACGCCAGCAATGTGGGACTAGGAGCAATCCTGTCCCAGGTCCAGGATGGGAAGGAGAAAGTGATTGCTTATGCTAGCCGGAAGCTTCGGCCAACTGAAAGGAACCCCGAGAACTACAGCTCCTTCAAGCTCGAGCTCCTGGCATTGGTATGGGCTATCACAGAGTGGTTTCGCCACTACTTGGCTGCAGCAAAATTCACCGCTTTCACGGATAACAACCAGTTGACTCACCTGGACACGGCCAAGCTGGGCGCATTGGAGCAGCGGTGGGTGGCCCGGCTAGCCAACTACGACTTCACCATCAAGTACCGAGCTGGTCGTGTCAACATTAATGCTGATGCACTCTCCCGAATGCCCCATTTGTCAGAAGAAGGGTGCGAGGATGATGACCTCGAGGAGATTGAGTTGCCTGCATTTCACCAGCCACCAACTGAGAAGGTACAAGTACACCAACAACGGGTGGATCTGGACCCACGGCCCAGTCAAGAGTGGCAGGAAGCTCAAAACCAGGCACCGGCTGTCCGCCTCGTCAAGACCCTGGTGGAACAAGGTGCTGTTGGAATGGACCCTGCCGCTCCAGCTGAAGCCCAGCGCTTGTGGAAGGAACGGAGACGGCTTTATCTACATCAAGGGAAGCTGTACCGTGAGCTGATCAACCCGAAGACCCATGAGAAAATCTGCCAGTTGGTTATTCCCCAAGATGAAGTGGCTGCTGTTTTGCGGGCATACCATGATGGTGCCGGACACTTCGGGTGTAAGAAGCTGGAGATGCTGTTGAGAGAGCGGTTCTACTGGAGTGGGATGCGGGAGTCGGTGGAAGCCTGGTGCCGAGAGTGTTGTCCTTGCACGTTGAGGATAAAGGACGAGACCAGCCAGAGGGCGCCCCTACATCCAATCATCACACACCAGCCGCTGGAACTGGTCGCCCTGGACCATGTCAAGCTCACCCCCAGCCGAAGTGGGTACGCCTACGCGTTGACCATCGTAGACTACTATTCAAGATTCATGGTGGTTGTCCCCGTCAAGGACCTAACTGGTCGAACTGCTGCTCGAGCGTTCCAGGCTTATTTCTGCCGACCACATGGATACCCAGAAAAGGTGCTTACTGACAAAGGCCCGGCTTTTGAAGCGGAGGTGTTCCACGAGTTCTGCCGGTTGTACGGCTGTAAGAAGATCCAGACCACCCCTTACCATGCCCAGACCAACGGCATGTGTGAGAAGATGAACCACTTGGTCCTGGGACTCCTTAAGACGTTGCCGCTGGAAGAGCGGAACCTGTGGCCGGAAAAGCTACCCGACTTGGTCGATATGTACAACAATATCCCGTCCAGCTCGACAAAGTGCACCCCAGCATATCTGATGAGGGCTCGGCCCGGCCGCCTGCCAGTGGACCTAGAAATGGGGTTGGAATCCCCAGAAGCCCTCCCTTCGACAGCTGAATGGGAAACTCGGCGGAGAGCACAATACCGGCAGATTCAGGAGTATGTGGAGAAGAACTTAAGTCGAAGTCGAGAACAGCAAGAGCAGCGATTCAACCAGAAAGCGTCTGCGGGCCCTTTCCAGCCTGGAGATGTGGTGTTAAAACGGAAGAGGAAGACCCACAAGTTGGATGACCAATGGGAACAGATCCCATACGTCATACAACCCACAGGATGGGAAGATGAAAAGGCCTACCAGATCAGTCGTGACCAAGGGGGCACTTTGGCCACGGTGTCCCGAGACCATCTAAAAAGGTGCCCACCCGCATTGAGGGCGACGGCTGAAGTACCGTTTCCTCCAACAGCAGAGAAGGCAAAAGAGGTGATCCACACTGTGATGGGTGACTTCCCAGCAGACTGGCCTACACAGAACGGCGCGGTGATTCTACCAGTGATACTGTTCCCACAACCTGTGGATGAAGAAGTGGTGGAAGCGGTCAACCGTGAGCCAGAACCAGTGCCAGTGCCCAGGGATGAATCTGTGCCCAGCTCCCCTACGCCTCCGCCTGCCCCACACGATAGCCGGGAGGAGGAACCGATTGTTCCCTCTGCCCCACTGCCTAGCCACACTGACACCGGACCCCGGAGGTCCACCCGTCCCAACCTAGGTAGACCCCCACTTAGGTACAGGGAAACCGTCCTTTAAAAAGGGGGGGGGGGAAGGTGTTTGTCTGAAGTAGAGTTGAGCGCGGTTCTAGGTTCGAGGTTCTCCAGTTCTAGGCTCGAGTGATTTTGGGGCCTGTTCTAGATCGAACTAGAACTCGAGCTTTTTGCAAAAGCTCGATATTCTAGAAACGTTCGATAATGGTTCTAGCAGCAAAAAAACAGCTAATTCCTAGCTGGCTTTCCGCTGTAATAGTGTAAGTCACTCTGTGACTCACACTATTATGAAATTTCAGTGTATAATGTGCGTGAACAGCGCCTTCAGATCACTGCTGTTTGTATAATGGCGATCGCCATTTTTTTTTTATTTTTTCCTTGTCGTCCTTCCCTAAGCGCGCGCGTGTAGTGGGGAGGGCCATTATGGCAGCCAATCCCAGACACACACACAGCTAAGTGGACTTTTAACCAGAGAAGCAACGGCATGTGTGATAGGATGTCCATGTCACATGTCCCTGCATTATAAAACCGGACATTTTCCTCCAGCACGCCATTATCTGCCTTCTGCGTCCTTGGTGTCAGACATCACTGGCGCAGCTCTGTCCTTTGTTCTATCGCCGATACTGCTGTATACGCTCCATACACAGCGCTAGACAGCTTAGGGAGAGCACTTTCTATCAGTCCTTTTAAGGGATCGTACCGGCAGGGTCAGAGCCATAGGTGACAGGTCCTGAAAACAGAGACAGCGTTTGTGTAGCTAAGGTCAGGGATTTCGTCGCTGCATTTCCCCATTAGGAGGGAATAGAAAGGCAGGCTTCCATTCCTCTACCCAGAGCCCCACAATCCTGGCACTGTACCCTCCTGTCCTCTGCACACTCCAACTCATTATAACTAAGCCATTATACTAGCAAACACTAAGTGTACCTAGTGGCATCCTAAACGTGGCTATTGGACTTTTGTATAGTCCCACTAGTGCAAAGATATTTGCAGCATGTCTGCCTGCATTGCACACTCAAACTCATTGTTACTAAGCCATTATACTAGCAAACACTGAGTGTACCTAGTTGCATCCTAAACGTGGCTATTGGACTTTTGTCTAGTCCCACTAGTGCAAAGATATTTGCAGCACGTCTGCCTGCATTGCACACTCAAACTCATTATAACTAAGCCATTATACTAGCAAACACTCAGTGTATCTAGTGGCATCCTAAACGTGGCTATTGGACTTTTGTCTAGTCCCACTAGTGCAAAGATATTTGCAGCACGTCTGCCTGCATTGCACACTCAAACTCATTATAACTAAGCCATTATACTAGCAAACACTCAGTGTACCTAGTGGCATCCTAAACGTGGCTATTGGACTTTTGTCTAGTCCCACTAGTGCAAAGATATTTGCAGCACGTCTGCCTGCATTGCACACACAAACTCATTGTTACTTACTAAGACATTATAATACCAAAAATTGAGTAAACTTAGTGGCATACAAGAAGTGGCTGTTGTACTCCATTAGTGCCCCACTGGTGCCACGCTATTTCTAGCACCTGTGCAGGACACCCTCCTGCTCTGTTTTTAATAAGCTATAATGATAGCAAAAAATACTGCCATTTAGTGGCATCATAGAACTGGCTGTTGTATTCCATTAGTGCCCCACTGGTGCCAAGCTATTTCTAGCACCTGTGCAGGACACCCTCCTGCTCTGTTTTTAATAAGCTATAATGATAGCAAAAAATACTGCCATTTAGTGGCATCATAGAACTGGCTGTTGTATTCCATTAGTGCCCCACTGGTGCCAAGCTATTTCTAGCACCTGTGCAGGACACCCTCCTGCTCTGTTTTTAATAGGCTATAATGATAGCAATAAATACTTCCATTTAGTGGCATACAAAAAGTGGCTGTTGGACTCCTTTATTGTGCCACTTGTGCCAAGCAATCTCAAGCACCTCTGCATTCTACCCTCATGCACATTTAGCTATGCTAATTTTATAGCAAACTCAGGGAATTCCTTGATCATTAGGAGGGATAGAAAGTGAGGCTTCTTTTACTGTCCTGGTACCCACAGAACACGGCCACTGTACCCATCTGTCCACTTTTGCCACGCTATTTAATTTGCCCAAAGAGCTGACTCTTTTTCAGCCATCCTAAAATTGTCTGGAATACTAAGTTAGTGTTCCTTTGCTGCCAAGCAAGGTACAACACATGTGCATTCTACTCTCCTTTCCATTTCTGGAATGCAATTATTAACTGCAGGTAGTCCAGCCAATCTGTGACGAAGGTGCAGGCGTGGATATAATGTAGCCTGCATCCAATGATGGTTCTCTCGATGTCTGACAGCTCAACAATACCTTCTGTTTCCACTTCCAAAACAAGTGATGACCTGCCAATCACACTCCCTGTTGCGGGTAAAAGAGTGGAAGTTCAGTGTGAAAAACCATGTGTGACTGCTGTCCCCACAGTCACAGAGGATGAAGAGCACGCAGATACACTTGATGGGGCAGGCGGTGGTTGCAAAGGCACGCTAGGCCGCATTGTAGCACAGTGTAATTCACATTGCGACTTATGCTTCATTTTAAGTTGTGTACAGGGTGTGCTACCCAGTATGTAGCAAAACCGGGCAACAGGAAAAGGACTCTAGGCAGTTGGGTTGATTAATGATTGTTTAACTTTACCAAAACAAACAATAAGAACCATGCATACAATTTAAATAATTGAACAATCTATTCTGTTGCCTACTACCTGCTAATCCCTCTGTGTAGCAGTAATTGTGTGTTTATGCGTGTGTGTGTGTGTGTGTGTGTGTGTGTGCGAACACGACTTACCAGTGGCGCATCACAAGAGCTTCCAAGTTACCTACCTAAACATAGACAAAACACATTACTCCCCCTGAATACCCTTGTTAGCTGAAGCCTCACAGATAATGCAGATGATAACAGTGTGAATGCAAACCACACAGCTCTGCAACACAGTCATGGAAATCTTGAAAAGCAACAGTCAATGCAAACATGTGTTGCTGTCCCTCTATGATTTAAACTGTATGTGACAATTTGACAGTGCAGAGGCAGCAAGTCTTATTGTCTATAAATAGTCGGCCTACCCAGAACAGATATGTGTTTTGCTAATAAAACAAAGTGTTGCGTGCCCGCATTATTGTCTGGGCACAGCCTACCGTACCCGGGTACTGTGATGTCCAGTTGCCAGAAATACAGACTTTACGCTCCTCTCACGGTAAACAGTATAGACAGCACTGTAAGAATGTTGGTCTGTGGCACAGAATGCTGCTCACTGGCATTACGGGGCTCATCATCAAAGTACAACATGACTCCCCTCACAATTGAACGAAGTGTTTCCACGGTGGCTCCTTGCTGTAACACACACCTTTAGCTTTTCCTTCTGTTCATAGACAGCATCTCCAAGTCCACACCCGAAGAGCAATTTGATATTGCTATAGTGACCAAACAAAGGCAGATCCAAAATAACTGCAGCCCCTTGTGTGTAGTCTGCAACAATGCATGCAATGGCAAATTAGCATGTTGCATTGACAGTGGCTAAAGCTGAGCAATACACCTTCACGCTATCAATTCATATCCATGTGACACTTCATGGAGGAACTACTCAAAGGTGTGAGTTTTTGCCTTCTACTTACAGATTGTTGACAAATCTTACAGATTCCATGACTTGGGTGATCCTTTGCGATGTCCAAAAATTCACAGGCTAGGCAAGGCTTACAGCCCATGCGACCTGCATAGCCAACACGACTTCTGCTCAGAGTCAAAGTTGTGGTCCAGGATTCAGTTGTTGACGTACTTCCAGTACTTTGTCTCTGGCCAGGAAGACGCAACGTAACCTCGTCGTCAGTAGCATCCTCCTCCACCTCCTCTGCTGACCTCATCGACTGGCTGACTTTGGTTTGACAGTAAGTGTGGTCTCCAACCTCATCAATAACCCTGTGTGTTTTCATTCCCCTCGTCCTGAGTCCTCCGAGACAACCTCTTCCTGCCCTGACCGAATAGTAAAGTTGTCACTCCAATCAGGTATCTGTGCTCCTCATCATGTTCCCCATTGTCTCCACTAGGAGGATTTACTTTTTGGAAATGAGGGTGTAGATTAGGCTCAGCACCTTCTTCATCGGGGCCTGGATCCCACTCACAAAGCTTCTGGCCATCTGCGCAGATCATTTCCCCTGTCTCATGGAACTCGCTACCTCAACACGTCAGATTATCTGCTACACCCGCAAGCTTCAAACTGAATCTGAAAACTCATCTGTTCAGAAATGACTATAACCTTCAATGACACCACCACCATACGTACTTGACGCTCAACCTAAACCACTCCTACTGTCTCCTCCCAAAAATCCTTTAGAATGTAATCCCTCAAGGGCAGGGCCCTCTTCCCTCTGTACCAGTCTGTCTATAGTTACTTGTATATGTATTCTGTATGTAACCCCCTTCTCATGTACAGCACCATGGAATCAATGGTGCTCTATAAATCAATAATAATAAAAATAATAATAACTTCCTTGTCTGTACTCATTGCAGCTTTGGAGCAGACCTCTGATTTCCAGGCTATAGTGCGACTGAACAGCTATGCAAACTCAACCATCTCTGTTACCCCATACTCAGCAGGGCTGGTGGAAACTTGAGAGCTGTTAGGAAGCAAGTGCGATTGGATTGACACCACAGAGGAATGGAGTATTTGGGATCTTGAAATTGGGGTGGAGGAGAGGCCACTTTATGGAGCACTTGAGATCCATTGAAGCAGCTGCTGTTTTGGCCTCATCTACATTTGTTAGCGATGGTTGTGTCAGTGAAAAAAAGGATCATATCAGATTATCCATGGGAAGAAGTACACCTGTTCTTTTGGATGGTATTTGTTGTTACAAAACCTGTAACCTGAAGCCTGCTGCGGTTTCATTTGCGCCCAGGCGTCAGCTGCCATTTAGGGCTGTGCCTTGGGTTGTCCAGCTGGCTACTTTCTCCTCCACGTCTAAGTGTGGAGAGGCAGCTAGTGCGCATGCGTGTGCCGATTTACCCCAGCCGCAGCCTAACTACAGTGTTTCGCCTAGTGAGTATGCTCTGCCTGACTGTGCCATTGCTAAGGCTAAGTCTTCATTTCGGGATACAGCGCATGCTCCCACACTTAGTGCGAAAAGCCTCTTTGCACAGGTACTTGCATTCCGTGCCGGGTCTAAGTCCTGTTTTGTGCCTAGACACCATGCTAAAGCTGATAGTCTTTTTTCAGAGACTGTATTTCATGCTACTGAGCATGCTCAGGCACTTACTGCATCAGAGACTAGGTCCGGTAATGAACTCTTTGGCCCTGCCCCTGATGTGGGGGTCCCATATAGACCACAGGGCATCAGGTGTCCTGACGATGTGGCCAGGCCACTCCCAAATGGCTTGTCACCGCATTATTGATGGTCAGACGATGACTGATGAGGTGTTTGGGTCATGGCAGCCATGAGGTCATCATTGAAGTTGCGGTTCCAAATAGGATGCTAGTTATGCCACTCATGACGTGTCACTCTGCTTTTGTCTCCAGGAGGTGCATTGTGGTTCACCCTGGTTTGGGGCGGACCCAGGTTATAAAAGGGGCTGGAGCCAACAAGGAGGTGCGCAGTCTTCTATTATGCTCCGAAAGAGCACACCTCCATGTGTTGAACCCATTGCGGCTTTAGGCCAGAGGTAGGCAGGGATAGGGTGTCGATGCAGGCCACCACCACAGTTGGTAACGCAGAACGGTTAAGACCAGCTACTGTCCTACCAGTCCTGCTTGTGCAGCCCAGTGGCATTAACAGGCCTGCTGCTGCTGATGCGCCTGCTGTTCACAGGTGTGGCCCCTACGCACACGGTCAGCGTACTCAATGGCCCCTGTGTTGTTAACAGGGAGTTCCTGGGCTGGGTGGGCATGTGGACCCTGTGACGCTAACAGGGCTCCCAGTCTCCAGATCCGAATGGCGTCTAACTCGGTTCAGGCTACTATTAGTTTCATAGCCACACAGCTCTATATCCTCCACCAAACCTTCCGGTTGCCAACCTCTCCTTTTCCATCTGGGAGCACGGTGGACACTGACTGCTGATGGGGATATATACCTTTCTCTTTCTTTTCTTATTAATTTTCGTTATATAGCGGTAACATAGTATATACCACCTTATCCAAATCTGCCAGTCCCACTGTAACAGATGGTGTTTCTTCAGCAAATGTTACTGTTGCTTAACCACCAAATCCACGGACCAAAACTTTTTTCCCCTTTCCAACACACCTGTTCCCCTTTCCACCAGCATCTGTCCTTTTTCAACTCATTTTGGTATATGACCAAAAGTGCAACTCTGCAGGGACACCGTACTCAACGCCATCTCAGTACAGCAGCCAGCCCTCGGTCCCTCAGATGTGGACAAGTAAAAGACCATTTCCTCCTACCCATGACAAAGCGTTGAGATTCACTCTGTGCAGCGCTGGTGTTTAGTGGAAAAGCAGATCTAAGATTGCGTACCACATTCTGCAGATACTCCTGTATACGTGCGTCCATTTCTATGGCAGGAATTATTTCGCCAAATGTTGTCTTGTACCGGGGATCTAACAGTGTGGCAACCCAGTAGTCAGGATTACTTCGAATTCGTACAATCCGAGGGTCATGTTGTAGGTAGTGCAGCAAGAAGGCGCTCATGTGTCTTGTGCATCCAGGAGGACCAAGTCCTTGGTGTGTTGGTGGCAGAGAGGTGAGAATCGTGCCTCCTTCCTCTGCCCTCTCCCCACATCCTCGCACAACCGAAATGTGAGCAAGCTCTCACTCATCTGCTGAGTCTTCCATGCCCATCGCCAGTTCGTCCTCCATTTCTTCATGGGCTCCTGCACCTTCCTCAACACTTTTTGCTGATACTATGCGCCCTTGTTAATCCCTCTCCCTCACCATGACTGCAGCCTAGGTGCCACTGACCATCTGGACCTCGTAGATCTTGTTATCCCTTCCGCATATGACTCCTCCTGTACTTCCTCCCCTTCCTCTTGTCCCAACACCTGACTCCGAATAATAATTACAGTGTGCTCCATCATGTAGATGACCAGAATTGTCATGCTGAGAATGGCATCGCCAGTGCTAAACATCTTCGTCGACATTTGTAAACTGTGTAGAAGGGTGCATAGGTCCTTGATCTGACACCACTCCAGCAGCGTGATCCGCACCACCTCTGGATCAAGTTATCCCAGGCTATATGTCATAACGTATGGCAGCAGGGTTCGGCGGTGCTGCCACAAACGCTGCAACATGTGCAGATTCAAATTCCTGCGTGTCGGCACATCGCATTTCAGGCGTTTAACCACCAGACCTAAAGACTTCTGTAGCGACGAAAGTTGTTGAACTGCTGTGTGCGCACGATGGAAGTGAGCACATAGCGAGCGTGCCCGCTGCACAAGGCCATGTAGGCCGGGATGGTGTTTTAAAAATTGCTGGAGAATTAGGTTCAACACGTGAGCCATACAAGGCACGTGTGTCACATTGCCCTGACGATGGCCCGCAGCCAGGTTTCCATCATTGCCGCACACGGCTGTTAAGTTACCAACGGAGTCCGCTGCGTCAATTTGTACTCCGGTCGCCAGGTGACAACGTGTTCCTTTCATGCTTAGTGCTGATGATGGGAGAGGAGTCCATGCCAGCGGCGCAGGTGGACGCAGGTTATGCTCACCCACTGGGCTGCATTACCTTGACAGATGCAGAATCTCTGGCTGAATGTAGCTGGTGGGTATCTCACAGATGAAGTACCATCATTCAGCTACAACCAATGGGAAGACACCCTTTTTTATGCCCATCCTGTCTGCAGACCACTGCCAGACATAGCTATGAACCTCTGGTTACTTTTACCCCCAGTTCAGTTTTATGATTTTGTGTGCTTGTTACCTGACTACGTTTCCTGCTTGCTGTTTATGTACCTTGTTGGCCGATCCGCATTTCACCTCTGCTTGTTTTCTGATTAAGTCCTGGCCGTCCCATTCTGTTCCTGTTCCTCAATTAATGTTTTGACCCTGCCTGACTACTATTCTCTGGAACTGCAGCCTTCCACAGGTATTGATCACCTTGGGCCCTGTGTAATTCCTAATCCCTGTATAGGAGTTAAAGGGTTTCAGGGTTCTAGGGGTCCTGCTTGGTGAGTGGCTTCCATCTAGCCTATCATTTACAGCCCATCTGAGTGTGTGGATCAAGGAAGGCGATACACCGTGCTCTTTGCAGAAGGCCATGTGGGCCAGGATAGTGCTTTAAAAATTGCTGGACAACCAGGTTCAACACGTGAGCCACACAAGGCACGTGTGTCACATTGTCACAGCGAAGGGCCGCACCCATGTTTGCATCATTGTCGCACCCGGCCTTCCCTGGCTGCTGGTTGAGTGGAGACAACCATTGATGAAACTCGGTCTCCAGAGCTAACTGTCCACAACTTCTCAGCGGTGTGACTCACATTTCCCATACATTTCAAAGTAAACCTTTGACCGCCTGATGGCATTGAGCTCTGCTGCCAGCATAGTAAGGAGGTGTGTGGTATTCCTTGTGCGCAGTTACAAGGAAGGGTGGCCTGACCACACAGGGTTTGGGCCAAGGTGGAGGACCCACACGAGGTTGAAGAGGCAGAAGCAGTGTATTAACTTCTACATACAGAAGAAGGATTGACACAACTCGTGGGGACGGCAAGACTTGTACAGCAGACCCTTCTCCATCTCTCCCCACAGTAACCCATTGCCCAGTCAGCGACATGTAACGCCCCTGTCCATGCTTACTGGGCCAATTATCTGTGGTGAAATGCACCCTGTCACACAGAGTTTCTCAAGGAATCAGTGATGTTTAGTGCGACATGCTGGTGTAGCGCGTGCACGCCTTTGTTGGAGAAGGAGTGGCGCCTGGGCATCGGCTCTTGGGGCAGTGCGATGGGCATAAGGTCTCAAAAATCCTCGGTTTAAAAGGTTGGAAAGGCAGCATTTTGGTAGCCAACAGTTTGCAGATGCTGAAAGTCAACCTCCAAGCCATGTCATGCCTTTCTAAAAGCATGTAAAACACAGCGAGGGGACTCCAACCACAGTCTCCCTCGTTTCCACTGACTGGCATCACTTGATCCCCCTTTTCAAAATGAAACAGATGCTTTGCATGAAGCACTCTCAAAAATACGCGTGCCTTTCCCGTCCCCTGGCTGACCCAGGGGAAGAAAAGTCCTCTGAGAGCCATGACTTGTTCATCTTGGTTCTTTTAGAAACACAGCGAGGGGACTCCAACCACAGTCTCCCTCGTTTCCACTAATTGGGCCACACACACACCCCACTTGACTGGCATCACTTGATCCCCCTTTTCAAAATGAAACAGATGCTTTGCATGAAGCACTCTCAAAAATACGCGTGCTTTTCGCCTCCCCTGGATGACCCAGGGGAAGAAAAGTCCTCTGAGAGCCATGACTTGTTCATCTTGGTTCTTTTAGAAACACAGCGAGGGGACTCCAACCACAGTCTCCCTCGTTTCCACTAATTGGGCCACACACACCCCACTTGACTGGCATCACTTGATCCCCCTTTTCAAAATGAAACAGATGCTTTGCATGAAGCACTCTCAAAAATACGCGTGCCTTTCCCGTCCCCTGGCTGACCCAGGGGAAGAAAAGTCCCCTGAGAGCCATGACTTGTTCATCTTGGTTCTTTTAGAAACACAGCGAGGGGACTCCAACCACAGTCTCCCTCATTTCCACTAATTGGGCCACACACACCCCACGTGACTGGCCTCACTTGATCCCCCTTTTCAAAATGAAACAGATGCTTTGCATGAAGCACTCTCAAAAATATGCGTGCCTTTCTCGTCCCCTGGCTGACCCAGGGGAAGAAAAGTCCTCTGAGAGCCATGTCCACATTGTCAGTGGACAGACGCGTGTGCTTATCTGCCAGCAGACCCCCAGCAGCACTGAAGACAGGTTCCGAGAGAACGCTGGCTGCAGGATATGACAAGATCCCCAAGGCGTACGTGGCAATCTCAGGCAATTTATCCAGATTGGAAGCCTAAAATGAGCAGGGCTCAAGTTGCACAGTAATGGCATCGATGTGTCCTCCTCTTTTTCCTTGTCCAGCTGTTTTGTTTTCGCATGAGTACATGTCCTTGTCACTTTCCCATGTGTTTGTGTTGTGTTGTGAGTTGTTTATCACCTTTTGGACACCTTTGAGGGTGTTTTCTAGGTGGTTTTATGTGTTTGTGATTGCCTGCCATTGTTTCCTATGCAGTTCGAGTTCGGTTCGTCGAACGTTCGACGAACCGAACTCGAACGGGGCCTCCGTTCGGCGAACCGACCTCGAGCCGAACCGGGACCGGTTCGCTCATCTCTACTAATGATAAATAGTTGCAAGCCAAATTAATGTATGAGGTAGCAAGAAGATTGTCTATAAAATGAAGATAGTCTGATGTTCAAAGCTATAGTGGATGGTGGGACATGGAACCTGAAAGACAAAAATTCAAAACATTGTTACTGTTATGCTCTTTAGTATAACAGAGTGATACATATTGCTTTACTTTTGAAAATAGACAGTAAAGGGAAACTTGTTCTTTTTGTCCAAAATGCTAGTGGACATTGAAGTGAGCTTACTTTAAGTCCTTGATACCTTCCATTTGTATAGAAGAGACAAGCTTTTATCTTGTTCTTGATGTTATCCCCATGAGATTTCTAACCAAATCCTTTCATTTTAATGAATCACATACTGATCCTTTCACATTCTTTCTTTTAAAAAAGTGATTATAGTGATTATATATTTCATCATTCCATTGATGTTGACATTTACATAAATCTTTGATAAATGTCATAATTTAAAACATGGCTTCATCAAAATGGCTGACTGGGACCTTGTGCAATGCATCAAGGAGTCTGTATTATTCAATTTTTGTCAGTAATAATTGTGTGTTGTTGAACTCTACAAGTGACTTGCAGTTAACGAATACGATTTGTGCCAAGGTTGATGAAAAGGCTTAATTAGCTCCTTTAGAGCTTATACTGCAAAATAGTTTTATTGATACAATCAACACATAAAATCACTACAAAATGTCTAATTGCAGAAGGGAATTAAGCAGTGCAATTCAATACAACTTTTTTAGTTTAATTCAATGTAACTTACTTGACTGTAGCCACATTGTAATTTTAAGAAATAAAGATAAGTTTGTTTCGGTGGAGTGAATGACTGATAAATAACCTCTCCAGTTCATACATATAGTACATGATTTTTCTTCTTTTCTAATGTGTTCCCACTGAATATCAAATTAACTATCTCCATTGTGGATGTCAAGCTTCATTGAAGAATTAAGGATACTTATCTAAGAGCAAGTTAGAAGAATTAGATTAACTTCCTAATCTTACATCCTTTACGTGGAAATGACACTTATAACATTTACTTTATGCAAATACTTAAAAGTACATTGAGAGCAATTTTAGATATTTTATTATACAATCTCTTCTGAAAACAGCCACATTGGTGTAATAATATGAATTTTAAGATATATTTCCTAAATAATATTTTTTAAGTTTAATTATATGGTTATTACCACTGAACTATTGACAACACAATCATTAGAGCTGACACTAATCCGTATACAAGACAATTATTATACTAGTAGAACTGGCAGTGTAAACAACAGGTCATAATCACATAAAATGTAAACATAATAATTTACTTTACTATTTAGTATTCGGTAAAAAGTCTTGACATTTTGCCAAAAAAATAAATATGACGAAACAGCATGCAAAATTTTGTTTTGTAAAAGGAAGGAATCCTGAAATAGTTTTTATGGTGCTCTGCTAAAGAAGTATGTATTGCTTTGTTTTACTACCATAATTCTTACTTATCATATAGCAATGGGATGAGATAAATATAGTATACATTATATAGGGCATACTATCTTCACGACAGATGATATGTGGTTTTGGTCCAAACTGTGCAGATATATCACAACAAATGCCTGAAGTTCACCTGTTATGGCTCACCTGCTGAGGTGGCTATTCTAAGCCATAGGTTATACCAAACGTTCAGGTAATGTGGAAAAGCAGATTAATTAATTAATTATTATTAATTATTATAGCGCCATTTATTCCATAGTGCCTTACATGTGAAAGGGGTATACATAATAGGGACAAGTACAATAATCATAAACAGTACAAGGCACAGACAGGTACAGGAGGATAGAAGTCCCTGCCTGCGAGGGCTCACAGTCTACAAGGGATGGGTGAGGATACAGTAGGCGTGGGTAGAGATGGTCGTGCGGCACTATATCAGACTGAGGATTCCGGCAAGTTGTAGGCCTGTCGGAAGAGGTGGGTATTCAGGTTCCTTTTGAAGCTTGTCAAAGTAGGCGAGAGTCTGATATGTTGAGGCAGAGCATTCCAGAGTATGGGGGAGGCACGGGAGAAATCTTGGATGCGATGGTGGGAAGAGGATGGCACCTGGATCAGTAGAAATTGATAGAGCAGTGTAATTCAGCAGAGCTGGATATGAATGGTGTATTTTGAAACAGCGTGGAACAGTACAGCTAAAAATGCTAGATTACAGCAAAGTTTGATATGCCATACAGTACATGGGACAGCATGAAACAGCAAAGTTGGATATGCTAAATGGCACCTGGAGCAATAAGGATTAGGAGAGCTGGCTATGCCAGATGTCATGTAGAACATCAGAGATCAATATACTGGATGGTATATTGAACATTGTGATATAGCAGAACAAAATATTGTGGACAGCACCTCGATCAGCAGAACTTGATAGAGCAGTGTAGCTTAGCAGAGCTGGATATGAAAGGTGCCTTGCAAAGCAGCATGAAAAAGTAGAGATGAAATTGCAAGATTGCACATGCAAGAGCAGATATGATATGCTGTAGAAAACATGGGACAGCAAGGAACAGCAAAGTTGAATATGCTAAATAGCACCTGGGGATTAGGAGAGGTGGCTATACCAGATTGCGTGTGGAGCACCAGAACTGAAAACACTGAATGGCATCTTGAACATTGTGATACAGTAGAGCTATATAAGCTGGACAGCATCTGATAGCGCTTAGAACAACTGAGCTGGATGTATGACAGCTGGACTATCCTTTATCAGTAGAGATGAATATGTTGGATGGCATGGGACAGCAGAGCTGGAAGCTATGGATGGCACATTGAAAAATGTGGAATAGGATATGCTAAAAGGCACCTTCAGCAAAGTGAACCAGCAGAACTAGATATAGCCGAAAGTGTATAGAACAGTAGATTTAGAAATCCTGGAGACAAGTGTAAAAGGGTAGAAAAGCAGGGCAGGATATGCTGAAGAACAGCTAAAACAGCATTGAAAACCAAAAGTGTATAGGGATAATAGTGGTGAATGCCATATTAGCCAATAACTCAGAGGTGTGTGGACACCTGTACTGCTCCAAGTAGGCGTCTTAGGAGCCTGACATCAAAGGTTTGCGCCAAATTTACCTTGATAACCTTAAATGCACAGGAGCAGAGGAAGCCTGCCGCCAAACAAGAAGGGAGATTATGACATTGAAACTGGGATCGATGAGTAGCCTACGGCAGCTTTCACACAATTGTAATGAGAACAGTTTAAGCTCCACCTGAGTTATCAAGCCAGCATGGTGTAACAATGAAAAACTATGTACTCAACTATGAATCCTCATAGTGCAAACAGATTCTTCATCTCCTTCTCATGTTGGGGACCAGCATGTGACCATTGGGAGTTGGAATATTAAATAAAAATGTCTGGACAAATGATTTGAGCAAAATCACTTACACATGTCATATTTCAACTTAAAATCAGTTATTTTAATTTTTATTTCATAAATCAATAGTACACAAGAAAGCAAGCAACTTTGTAATAAATTTGATCAAACAAATTTGCCTCTTTCTCCTCCTTCACTGATCATTTATTCAATTTATCAATTCCCAGGTAGAATCTGTCTTTAGTGAATACACATTTTTTTTTAAATTACTGAGATAGGATTTGACACTTGTTTTTTTTTTAATATTCTATCCAGAAAACAGGGGAGAGGCTTATCCCTTCTCCCTGCCCCACTCTTCTACAATATAAACTTGTCAGTAGCAACTGCCATTTCCTATCTCCGTAAAATAAAAATCTGTATTCACTGAAGACAGATTTTACCTGGGAATTGAGAATTATGAGAATCAATGATCAGTGAAGGAGGAGAAAGAAGCAGATTTCTATAATAAGATATATTACAAAGTTGCTTATTTTCATGTGTACTATTGATTTCTGGGAAAAAAAATGTTGGTTACACATGAATTTAGAATATAATGAAGTTTGATTGTGGTGTAAAGCTGAGATATTGTAAATATAAAATAAAGGTAATGTTATTAAAGCTGCAATACGTGACAGCAGTATCTAAGAGGTTAAAAAGGGATTAAAAGACCCCCATTTGCAGGCTCGGCCCCTCGCTAAGGTAATCGTGGGTGACGATCGTTGCCATGGTACCCTTAGGTCATCTGATGACCCACGGGTACGGTGGCTTGTAAGATCCTGCTATAAGCAGGTGCTGATGGGCAAAGTCAATGAGATACTGACAGGTCTCCTGCACTGCTGTACACCAGTACAGCAGTGTATGAGACAAGTTATAAAACTAAAACATATTCCTGTCCCACAGTGGCACTAATTGAAAAAGTAAAAAAGTAAAACACAATACATAAAAAGTAACAAAAAACAAACAAAAAAGTGCATGAAAATCACAAAAAAACCTTTTCGCCATTAAAAACGCAACTTTATGTGTTAAAATTAAAATGAACAAAGAAACATACACATAATTGGTATCAATGCATCCAGGACTACCCGATCAATAAAACTGCCAATGTATGTAAAGCGCTGTGGAATTAATAGCGCTATATAAATGAATAAAATTATTATTATTATTATTTATTTTCTATGGTGAATACTGTAAAAATAATAATAAAAAAAATGTCAAAAAATGAAAATGCTTTTTTTTCATCATAATGACAGACAAAAAGTGAATAATAATTGATCAAAATATCATATGTAAAAAAATGGTAGAAATCAAAATGTTAAACAATTCTGTGAAAAACAAGCCCTAAGAGAGCTCATTTGGGGAAAAAAACAGTTACAGCTCTCAAAATATAGGGATGCAAAAACAAATTTAATTTTTGTAAAATATAGTTTTCAGTGTGTAAAAGTAGCAAAGCATAAAAAAAAAGAATAAATTAGTCTTATCACTTTTACTGCACAGCAAAAATATATATAAAACAAACTATAAGTAAAGTGTTGCTTTTTGTTCAATCCCCATCTGAAAAATCTATCTATTTAAAAATCAATTTGCCAAAAAATAAAAAAAATAACAGCTCTCAGAATTTTGCGATGGAAAAACTATTTATTATAAACTAGTATTTTTATTGTGTGATTAAGTAAAATAAAAAAGTATATAAATCTGGTATAATTATAAACACACCAACCTGCAGAATAAATCCGTCTTATCATTAATACCGCATGGTGAACCGCTTAAAAATAAAAATAAGAACTAATTTTATACCGCTCTCTATTTCTTCATTCTGCTTCCCAAAAATCAGAATAGGGCTCGGCTGATATTTATCCTGCTCTCTCCGCTGAACACTTATGTTGCAGTTTTCTTGTAAATCCCCAAAACTTCCATTCAGACAGAAGCCTCATTGGCACCACTTACTCTGTTGTGGCAGGTGGCGACACTTAGGACTCCATCCGGTACAACATATGGGGGCACAATGTATGGGCACTAAACTGGCATATTAACAATTGTCCTAAAATAGAGCATGATGTGGATGCTACAAAATAGACACTGAAGCCATAGATAAATTAATTGAGAAGTGTAATTTCTACAGTGGGGTTTATCTGCTGTTCTGACACCATAGGGGCTTTAAAAATGTTGCACACAAACTATTACAGCAAAATCTGAGCTCTAAAAGCTATATAGCACTCTTTCCTGCTCAGCCTGTCGTGTGGCCAAACAGTCATTTCTAATGACATATAGGGCATCATAGCATATTGCACAATACATTTTAAAGTACATATTCACCTTTTAACCCTTGTGTAACTGACAAATTTGAAACTAATAAAAAAAAATACATCTTATTCAGTAAAATGTTATATATCCACATACCAATGTTATAATATTCTATGGGGCACTTGAGGGTTTAAAATACTCACTACACCCCTAGATGAATTCTTTACACAGTGACATTTAAAATACGAGGTCACTTGTGGGGTTTTGCTGATCTGACACCTCAATGGCTCACCAAATGGAGGACACAATCTATTTAAATGAAATCTTGGTTCTAACTACCCAGTGGTGCTCCTTCCCGTCTGATCACTGCTGTGTACTCAAATAGTAGTGTACAACAACAAATGAGGCACTGCCACATTCAGTAAAAGTTGCATAACAATTTGTCCTCTGTATTGTCTCTTTTTACCCTTTGTGGAATGAAAAAGATGAGGCTAAAAATTCAAGCTGAAAAACCCTACATTTTCATTGTCACAGCCCAATCTAATAAAATTCTGTGTACTGAAGCCAAAAAAGTCAGTTTCTTCAATTGGAGTCTAAATATATGTGAAACAAAGCTTATCAAGAATAGGACTACTTAACTCAAGATAATAGAATAAAAATTATTTTTTATTCATAAGAATATTAAAAACATATTCAAAAAGTCCTAAAATGAAAAAGATTCTACAGAAAAAAATTCCAATGGTGGAAGTAAATACCACATGTACCTAAATATGCTGGAGTTCAAGTGTGAAAACATTTACAAAGCTCGGGTGGGCAGACACAATTATAATCAAATGGCAATACAAAAAACAGAAAAGTGTTTCTGTTAAAAAGTATCACCTCTAGAGCAAAAATAAATTAAATTGCATGCATGCAGAGTACAAAAATATATTCATCAGCAAGAAGGTAAAAAAACAACAAAAACACTTAAAAAGCAATTATTTTCCCAGGTGGGATATGATGATAATTAAGTGTATGATCAGACATAATATTCCTTTAGTGCAATAAATCATATGGTCTGTCTGCATTCAAATAATAAAAACGGTAGTTACGCATGAGAAGACTAAGTAAATCCATCATTATCAGGACAGGGTGCACTATAGAGCAAAGGAAGATGGGAGCAATCAGGATATTTATCACTGAACTGCCTAATGTGCATTTCACTGCTTTAGCTTCCTCACTACTGTGTAGTTTGTGGATTAAAATGGTCATCAGACGAATAGATGAATAAATTATAGAGTTAGTTTGCCAAGAGGCCCTGGAAATGCAACATGGTGCCCACAATCTATTTCAGCCAAATTTGCTTTTCAAAATTCAAATGTTGTTCACTCCGTTCTGAATAGGGATGGGCGAACCCGAACTGTAAAGTTTGGGGTCCGTACCGATCACATGGTATTCGTGTACACGAGCCTGATCACAAGCTTTCCTGGGAAGCTTGCATACCGCCCCCGTGCGAGCAGCTGGGCTGCTGCCGCTTCTCGGATCCGGATAAGCGGTGGCTCAAGGGTTCTCCAGGCCAGGGGGTCGCGCAGCCACTCGATTAAAAGAAGGGGGGAAGATATGTACAGGGGGATTTTGGAAAGTTTGTGATGCCACCCACAGTGCGTGTTAAGGTGAGGGACTACTGCTGCTGTTGGGGAGCCCAGTGATAATGGTGCGAAAGCCTGATGTTTAACCCCTCCGTGGGTAGGGGGTTTGTGTCCCAGGGTCCGTTAATGATGGATCGTGTTTGGGTGCCATTGGGGGATAGGTACAGGGGTTTCCAAAGTACTCACTCAGTCCCAGAATTACACTGACAGCTTGTAAACCAAAGTTCTGAGCACCACTGTAGTCTACTGGGAGAATGCCTGGATCCGTGCCCTTGGTGTTGTTGTTGATCTGTGGCCCTATCCCTGGCACTTTAGTCTCGATTGGACCCGTTGGTATGAAACTCTCTCACCCATAAGGCTAACGGAGGGAGCTTGCTCTCAGGGTTCACACGTAGGATTTTTTTGGACTGTAGTGGGAAAGTCCTATCCCATCGGTGCGCTAGTACCCCGATTTTGGAGCGGGTTGGGGATGAAACTTGAAGTCTTCAGCCCCGTATGGTAAATTACCGGAACGCGTGAAGCTACTTTCCGGCCTAGGGTCCACGTACCCCGTCGTGCCCTGGCCCCTGCCCGATGATAGCTCAAAGCCGCCGGCTGCTCTCCTTGGCATCCGTGCCTCTTGACACTATCCCCTGAAACCAGGTTCCAGCTCCTTCCAGGCCCAGACCAACGTATCCCACCTAGTACACAGGAGCTCTCCTCCGTGACCTCTCCTCACGAGAGCCACTTCACCTCCTTTCTCCTTTTACTCTCCACTCTCAACTGTCACTGTCCTCACATTCTCTTCACCAACCCCCCGTATAGGACGCCCTATTCCCTTCAGGCCCCCAATGGTGTGTCTGGTAGGTAAAAGTGGGAAGTGTTCCTAGGATTTTGATTGACCAAGCTGTTAACAACACCAAAGGACTAGGATCCATAACAAAGGAGGGTAAATACTGTGCAGAAGGGCAGATTGCACAATACCCTGTGACAACCTGATAGGCCAGGGCATCACATTCCCCCTTGGTTAAAGATAGCTCGTCCTCGAGCTACAGGATGACAGAGGTTTATTTTGTTTTGCTGTAACTGGAAAGAAAATATAAATTAACATACTTTTATTTAACGGGTCCATCCCACACAGGGGAGGTAATGTACTTAACGTTACTAAAATACTACTTTACTTAGAGTTCGTCGCCCAATGGTGGGATGCTACCGGTTTTTATGGTAACGGAGGCTCAACCTACTCCGTTGCAGCCCCTTCCTGTGACAGTCCAGTCCCAACGTCCCGGATCCCAATAACCCGCCACCCAAACAACCTGTTTTCCCTGGAAACCTAAAGTGGGTCCGTGACCGGGTTAAGGTCCCGAGTGTTGTGATGTTCACGACTCTGGCTGGCGCAGGAGGTGCAACTATTATACAAGACACAAATTTGTGTTGGTCACGCCAGTACTGGGACCATGGTCCATTTTTAGTTAAAATATATAAAAAACTGAACGGCGTCCATGTACCGGTGTACACATTTTGACAATTTTTTCTAGAAAATCTGGTAACTTTCACTCTTTTCATTAAAACTGGTTGATTCACTAACATTTTCTATATGAAAAATAACAAACTGTGGAAAATAACAAACGAAACACCAATACCTAATATTGTATGGCATCGCAACTGTTAGTACTGTAACAAGTAACAATCATCACGCTCACTGGGTGGCAGGTAATCAACAGCAGCGGCTGGTACTACTCGCTCGTTGACCATGGTGAGCCGCTGCACATCTAGGGTGTACCAGCCCCGTTCACCCCAATGGCAGGTGTAGCTGACTACTTCTCCAGCCTACAGGTTACGATCCGGGTGACAACTGGGGAGATGCTCCTCGATATCTCGATGGGTAACAAACACTTTCTCTGAGATACTCGCCTCCCATAGAAAACCCCATCCCTTCTCAGGGTCAAACTGCCTGACATACTCTCTGCGCTGCGGCCCACGCACACAAAAGGTGGCCTTCCTCAGGTACTCTTTTTCTCTCCAGATCCAGGCAAGCATCTCCTGCCATTGTCGCTCTTGCATGGTCATCACTGACGTCGTCTGTTGCTGGTGTGGTTATCATTCCCAGTAGGGGGAATCAGCGTCCGGCCTCAGATCCCTAGCTGGCTCTGGCTTTACTTGAGTGCAGGCGGCCCTAACAGCCGTAGGGATGCTGCGTGGTAGCGGAACGGGCAGACATCTTGGTTCCGCTGCCGCTGGTGTAGACAGATTAACCAACTGCTCCGCAGCCGGGGTTGCAGGGTCCGGGTGCTCCGCCTCAGATGACGGGCCCAGTGATGCAGCCAGGTCTGGTCTGGCCGGTGTATGGGGGACTGCTGCCGTGGCTGGAATGAGGGTCTTGCTCTGGATCTATGCCGCTGGAGGCTCTGGTAGATATACTGAAGGGTCCGCTGCCGGGGTTGATGGGGGCAGCTCGGCATCTGTCGAGGACGGGGTAGTCGGCTGTGGAGCGCTCACCGCGAGCGGGGACGGTCCGGATCCCTCAGCCACTTTAGCTGGATTTGTGCAATCAGCAAGGACTGGGTAACCACTTACCCTCTCTTCACATGGGATTTCAGTCTCACGGGCTCGCACAGCCACCTCCAGGCTCCTCATCTCTTCCCTCCAGTGGTTCAGAATGAAGAGGAATAGCGTCCGCATCCTCCGGCACAGCTGCTCTGTTTCCTATTCTATCCATGCTACGGTCCCAGGCAAAGCACGCTCCGGGGACCAGTCTCGCTCCGCAATCTTGCCACTTCGTCTTCCAGGAACGTTGTGGCAGAGTCCTGGTGTCCCTGCTCCACTTCTGCTAGTAACACATTGTGTCCGCCCCCTTGGTCTTTTCGCAGCACTCTTTCACTAACCGTGGCCCTCTGGGAACTTCCGGTTCCGGCCCTCTTCAGGAAGACAAAGAGCGGGGCTTAATCTTTGGGCGCTTTCTCGGAGAAGATGGGGTTTTGGTGTTAAAAAAATGTCGGAAAATGGCGGAATTGGCGGGAAACAGAATTTTGACCCACGGTCTTCGGCTTTCAAGGCACACGTCATCCAGGTAAGTGGGTCCTGCTCGTATTCTATTCGTGACACCAGGTTTTTCGAGGTGTACCACCCCCGTGTGAGCAGCCGGGCTGCTGCCGCTCCTCGGATCCAGATCTGCGGTAGCTCGAGGGGTCTCTGGACCCAGGGATCGCACGGCCACTCGATTTAAAGAAGGGGGGAAATATGTACAGGGGGATTTTGGAAAGTTTGTGACGCCACCCATGGTGCGTGGTAAGGTGAGGAACCACCACTGCCACTGGGGAGCCCGGTGAGGATGGTGCGGCAGCCTGATGTTTAACCCCTCCGTGGGTAGGGGGGTTCGTGTCCCAGGGCCCGTTGATAATGGATGATGTTTGGGTGCCATTGGGGGATAGGTACAGGGGTTTCCAATGTACTCACTCAGTCCCAGAATAACCACACCGACAGCTTGTAAACCAAAGTTCTGAGCACCACTGTAGTCTGCGGGGAGCATGCCTGGATCCATACCCTTGGTGTTGTTGTTGATCAGTGGCCCTATCCCTGGCACTTTAGTCTTGATTGGACCCGTTGGTATGAAACTCTCTGGGTCCCACTCACCTGTAAGTCTAATGGAGGGAGCTTGCTCTCAGGGTTCACACGTAGGATTTCTTTGGACTGTAGTGGGAAAGTCCTATCCCATCTGTGCCCTAATACCCCGATTTTGGAGCGGGTTGGGGATGACACTTGAAGTCTTCAGCCCCGTCGGGTAAATTACCGGAACGAGTGAAGCTACCTTCCAGTCTAGGGTCCACGTACCCCGTCGTGCCCTGGCCCCTGCCCAGTGACAGATCAAGGCCGCCAGCTGCCCTCCTCGGCAGTCCGTGCCACTTGACACTGTCCCCTGAGATTGGGTTCCAGCTCCTACCAGGCCCAGACCAATGTCTGCCACATAGTACACAGGAGCTCTCCTCCGTGGCCTCTCCTCATGAGAGCCACTTCACCTCCTCTCTCCTTCACTCTCCACTCTCAACTCTCAACTGTCACTGTCCTCACTTTCTCCTCACCAACCCCCCATGGGGGCGGCCCTATTCCCTTCAGGCCCCCCAATGGTTTGTATGGTAGGTTCAAGTGGGAAGTGTTCCTAGGATTTTGATTGACCAAGCTGTTAACAACACCAAAGGACTAGGATCCATAACAAAGGAGGGTAAATACTGTGCAGAAGGGCAGATTACACAACACCCTGTGACGACCTGATAGGCCAGAGCGTCACACTTGTGTTACAGTTCTGGTCCAGTTCAGGTCTAGGGGCTGTAAAAAAAAAGCACATTATTAAAAAACATGATCAAACTTACAGGTCCCGTGAAGCGTCCTGCATACTCTGTCTCCCGGCCACTTCCATATCCTTCTGATCATTGCTGTGCCGCCGGGTAACCAGCATTGAGTTACATGACCTTCCATGACGTCATACCCATGTGACCAGTCACGCGTGAATGTTGTATTACCTCATTGGCTACAGACTGGTTACATGACTATGACGTCATCAAAGGTCCTGGTGCGCCGAGATGCCAGAGTCACATTGCATCCGGGCGCACAATCCCCCGACAGCAATGGGTCAACTGCATTTATTTCCACAGCTGAGGAGCTGCTGTCGGGACAGTGGGGTGATGCAATGCAAGAAGCAAGTGCAATCATCCCCTCACTGTCAGCCTGCTTCATAGCTCTGTGCAGAGTGATGAAGCAGAGCTGACATGGGTCTCTTTGCTTCTAACTCTGTATAGACACTGTCTGTGCACAGTGATTTTTTTTATAATAAAGATGGAGTCTCTAAATGTTTTTTTGTTTTATTTCCAATAAAAAAAAATTCTCTGTGTTGTGTTTTTTTTTACTATTTCCTAGGAATTCATTGTGGCCATGTATAATTTGGCATGACACCATGAATTTCAGACTCAGTACCATCTGAGAATACAAAGCTGGTATTAACACCTTTATTACCCAGCGAGCCACCTAGTACCAGGGCCGCTGACGAGCCGGGTAAAGCACCTGGAAATGACGCTAAGAAACAATGCACAATTTCCAGGGGCAGCTGTGGGCTGTGGAGAATCCCAGCCCCCAGCTGCCTGGCTTTACCTGACTGGTGATTAGAGTTGAGCGATGCTCAAGTCGAACGGTTCGCCAATTTCAAATTCAAGTGATTTTGGGCGGAGTTAGAGTCGTTCGACGAACTCGAACGATTTGCTTCAAGTTCCACAGTTCGAGTTACCGTTTGAGAACGGTTCAATCACCAAAAAGCGGAGCTAGTTACTAGCTGGCTTTTCACTGTAAAGCCAGCTTTACACCTTACAATTAGGTGTGCGATCTCGTATGCGATGTGACACGCCCAGGTCGCATATGCGATCTAATGAGATTGCACGTAGGTCGTTCATTTGCTGACACACGAGCGTTAGTAGTCTATGTTAAATTGATCAATTTTGTGTGCGATCCTTTAGATCATGTGTTCTGTGACGTATGCATTGGGCACCTTTTTTTTTTTTTTATTTATTGACTTGACAAGCATGTGTAATGTGTAGGGATGCGTTTTTACTATGTCATCTGCCATTCAGCTCTGCTACATGGCCGCTGACAGCAGACATAAACAGCCATGTAGCAGCGGTGAATGGTAGTTGACAGCAGACACAGAAAGAGCCGCACGATCAGAATGAACTCGGGTGAACCTCACCTGACTTCATTGTCATGCTGCGGCTCTGTCTGTGTCGCGTCCTGATTAGCGGTCACCTGTGAAGGACTCACCGGTGACCGCTAAACTCCTGAGTAACTGAATTAAGCAGCCCTCTCTCATATACTCACCGATCCCCGATCTCCGGCACTGCACGGCATTCACACTGCTGTTACTCCAAGCGGAGTCTCCCTTTTTTCCAAAAATTGGGCCACACAGACACCCTTCAGTGGCAGCACTTGTGCCCCAGTTGTAAACTTGACAGGTACATTAGCATCAAGCACATTCCAAATCCACAAGCCTTTATTCGCCACAGGATGACACAGGGGTAGTAAAGTCCTTGCGGATCCATGACTTGTTCATCTTGATGAACGTTAGTCTGTCCACATTGTCAGTGCACAGACGCGTGCGCTTATCTGTCGGCACACACCAAGCAGCACTGAAGACACGTTCTGAGACAACGCTGGCCGCTGGACATGACAAGATCTCCAAGGCATAAGTGGAGAGCTCAGGCCATTTTTCAAGATTTGAAGCCCAAAATGAGCAAGGCTCCATTTGCAAAGTCATGGCATCGATGTTCATTTGGAGATAATCCTGTATCATTCTCTCCAGCCGTTGACTATGTGTCAGACTTGTTGTCTCTGGAGGCCTTGCAAAGGATGGTCTAAAAAAATTATGAAACAATTCAAAAAAATTGCTGTCACCAGCACCAGATACGGTGCTGATGGTACGGTTAGACTGTTGATGACAAGACAGTCCCATGTTTGTCAAGTTACAACTGGGAGATTCACTCCGTGCACCATGGTGGTTTGGTGGAAAAGCCGAGCTAAGATCGAGTAACAGCTTCTGCTAATACTCCTGCATACGTGCGTCCCTTTCTATGGCTGGAATTTTGTCACAAAATTTGGACTTGTACCGGGGATCTAATAGTGTGGCAAGCCAGTAGTCATCATCACTTCTAATTTTGATAATACGAGTGTCATGTTGTAGGTAGTGCAGCAAGATGGCGCTCATGTGTCTTGCGCAGCCATGCGGACCAAGTCCGCGCTGGTTTTGTGGCATAGAGGTGCTAACCGTTCTTTTCTCCTCTGACATCTTCCCCCAACCTCTTTCAACTGAAATTTGACCAAGGTCTCCCTCATCCCCTGAGTTTTCCATGACCATGGACAGTTTGTCCTCCATTTCTTCATGTTCTCCTGCACCTTCCTCAACATTTCGCCTACTACCATGCGCCCTTGTTGATCCCTGTCCCCTATGGTCCCATGCCTGCCGCCTTGGTGATGATGAACGTCTGGACATTGGTGATGTTGTTGTCCCTTGCGCATATGAATCCTCCTGTACTTCCTTTCCTTCCTGTTGTCCCACCCCCTGACTCCGAATAGTGTTTAGTGTGTGCTCTAGCATGTAAATGACTGGAATTGTCATACTGATAATGGTATTGTCAGCGCTAAACATATTCTCACCATGTCGAAACTGTGCAGAAGGGTGCATAGGTCCTTGATCTGAGACCACTCCATGAGGGTGATCTGCCCCACATCTGCATCTCGTTGGCCCAGGCTATACGTCATGACGTATTACACCAGTGCTTGGCAGTACTGCCACAGTCGCTGTAACATGTGGAGAGTCGAATTCCAGCGTGTCGGCACATCGCATTTCAGGCGATGAACCGGCAGGCCAAAAGACTTCTGGAGCGATGCAAGTCGCTCAGCTGCGGCGGTTGAACGGCGGAAGTGAGCAGGCAGTTTTCGTGCCCTGTTTAGAAGGCCATCTAGGCCGGGATAGTGTGTTAAAAATTGCTGGACAACAAGGTTCTTGTCATGATTGACTTCTGGCTCAGCTGGAGCTGAGCCTTTTTTTTAGTTTCACTTCTGATGCAAGTCACGTTAGGGGTTAATCCGTTCTGCCTCGTTTTGGAGGTCAGGCTGCTTTATTACGGCACTGTTTCTCTTGGACTTCGCCAGTGATACTTCTGGCTCTGCTGTGTTCTGTTCTTGAGTGACCTGTTGTCTGCCCTGCCCCCTCCTGACCTCCGTGTTCACCTGACCTGTTAACCTCCTCTGTTGTCTGTTTCCATCCGTGTCTCTCCCGCTGTCTCCCTGTTCGTTCCTTATCTGTTTGCCTTAATTCTGTCTTGTGTTCCCACTCCCCCTTGCTTCTAGGCTCTGATTTCCCGGCTACTGACTATTTGCTTCCCTCTGACTATGTTTAGACTTTGCCCTTGTGTACTTTCAAGACCTCATGTTGTGACACGGCTTTCTTACGATTCTACTGCCATCTGGTGGGCTTGACTAGTATTACCTCTGCTAGGGAATTTCCTGCTAATACGTTTCCTCCACTTTTACGCCCCCTACTGGTTTACCAGCTAACTACCTTCTCAGATAGTTTCAGGAATCCTCTCAGTCCCACATTACTACGTTGTACTACTATTCTACATCTTAGAGTACAGCGTGACAGTTCGACACATGAGCCATACAAGGCACGTGTGTCAACATGCCCAGGCGATGGGCCGCACCCAGGTTTGCAGCATTGTCACACACGGCCTTACCTAGCTGCAGGTTGAGTGGAGACAACCATTTACCAAGCTCAGTCTCCAGAGCTGCCCACAACTCAGCCGCTGTGTGACTCTTATTTCCAAGACATTTCAAGATAAAGACCGCCTGATGCCGTTGCGCTCTGCTGCCAGCATAGTAATAAGGTGTGCGTGATTCCTTGTGTGCAGTTACAATGCTGGTGGCCTGACCAGGCAGGCTTGGGGCGGAAGTGGAGGACCTAGACGAGGTTGAGGAGGCAGAAGCAGTGGAGGAACTTGGACAGACAGAGGATTGATGCACAAGTCGTGGGGACAGCAAGACTTCTGCAGCAGACCCTTCACCATCCATCAACATAGTTACTGAGTGCCCAGTCAGCGACATGTAAAGTCCCTGTCCATGCTTACTGGTCCAAGTATCGGTGGTGAAATGCACCCACTCACACGCAGGGTTTCTCAAGGAAGCGGTGATGTTGTGTGCGACATGCTGGTGTAGCGCAGGCACACCTTTCTTAGAGAAGTAGTGGCGACTGGGCATCTGGTACTGGGGCACAGCGACGGACATAAGGTCTCCAAAATCCTGTGTGTCCACCAGGCGGAAAGGCAGCATTTCGGTAGCCAAGAGCTTACAGAGGGAAATGACCTTTAATTTGTCCACATCTGAGGGACAGAGATCTGGCTGCTGTGTGGAGATGGTGGTGAGTAGTGTGTCCCTGGAAAAATGCAAGTTTGTAAGGAAAGTGCAGTTGGAGACATGATGTTGCCTTCATCCAAAGTTGGTGCTGTCGATGTCTGATAGAGCTGTACACCCACACTTGTTTCACCTTCCAAACCAACTGACGACCTACCAAGCAAACTGACAGTTGCGGTTATAGTGAGGGAAGTTGTGCGTGGAAAACCAGGTGTGACAGCTGTCCCCATAGTCCTAGAAAATGAAGAGCACGCAGATGCACTGGAAGGGGCAGGCGGGGGATGGTCCGCTACGCCAGGCCGCATTGCAGCACTGTGAGCTTCCGACTGGGACACATGATATTTATTCATGTGACGATTCATGGAAGAAGTTGTCAAACTGCTGAGGTTTTGCCTCTACTTACAGATTCCCTACAAATTTTACAGATCACATGATTTGGGCGATCCTTTGCAAGGTCAAAAAAAAGGCCAGGCTAGGCAAGGCTTAGAGGACATGTGACCTGCTGATCCACCCTGATAGTGCTCAGAGGCAGAGTGGGGGCTGAGGATGCAGTTGTAGACGTGCTACCAGTACTCCTCCTCTGTCCAGGAAGGCGCAAGGTAACTTCGTCATCAGTTGCATTCTCCTCCAACGCCTCTGTAAACCTCCTCAAGTGCCTGACTGTGGGTTGACAATAGGTGGGATCTAGAACTTCCACATCAAGCGTTGTGTTTGCACTCCCCTCACCCTCAGACCTAGCCTCTTCCTGAACTGACCGAATATTTAAGTGGTCATCCCAATCTGGTATCTGAGTCTCATCGTCATCAGTATGTTCCTCATTGTCTCTAACAACAGGTGTTACAGTTTGTGAATAAGGGTCAACATTATGCTCAGAAACTTGGTCATCACGGCCTGAATCTAAATCATAAAGGTTCTAGGCATCACTGCAGACCATTTCCTGGTCTGTACTCACTGTAGCTTGGGAGCATACCTCTGATTTCCAGGCTATAGTGTGACTGAACAGCTCGGCAGACTCAGCCATCTCTGTTCCACCATACTGTGCAGGGCGGATGGAGACTTGAGAGCTGGGAGAAAGCAAGTGTGATTGAAATGACAACTCAGAGGACTGTTTTTTTTTGGATGCGGTAGTTGAAGTGGAGGAGTGGACACTTGTTGGAGCACTTGAGATCCATTCAAGCATGTGCTTTTTTTGTGCATCATCTACCTTTGTTACAGTTGTTCGGGTCCGTAAAAAAAGGGAGCACATCGGATTGTCCACGGAAAGTAGTAGACATCTTACTTTTGCTGGAAGATGGTCTATCTTCAGCAGATGATAATGGAGCTTTGCCACCTTCCCCACAGACAAAAACTTGTTTCCTTATCCAACATGCCTGTTCCCCTTTCCACCAGCATCTGTCATTTTGCCATTCATTTTGATAGCGACAAGATTGTCCACTTAAAATGTGGTGGTAAAAATTGAGAGGTGGTGTAGATTGCAGAGGTGGTCTAGCTTTATTGACAGCTGAAGAAACAACACTGACTATCCCTGACAATGCAACTTTGGCCCTTAAACTGGCAGCACAGTTTGCTATTATAATAGCTTTGTAAAAATGAGCAGGAGGGTGGAATTAATAGGTGCTGGAAATTGCTTGGCACAAGTGGGACACCAATGGAGTACAGCAGACACTTTTTGGATGCCACTAAGTTTCAGCAGTGTTTGCTATTATAATAGCTTAGTAAAAATGTGCAGGAGGGTGGAATGCAGAGGTGCTGGAAATTGCTTGGCACCAGTGGGACACTAATGGAGTAGAGCAGCCACGTTTTGGATGCCACTAAGTTTCAGCAGGGTTTGCTATAATAATAGCTTAGTAAAAATGTGCAGGAGGGTGGAATGCAGAGGTGCTGGAAATTGCTTGGCACCAGTGGGACACTAATGGAGTACAGCAGCCACTTTTTGGATGCCACTAAGTTTCAGCAGTGTTTGCTATTATAATAGCTTAGTAAAAATGTGCAGGAGGGTAGAATGCTGAGGTGCTGGAAATTGCTTGGCACCAGTAGGACTTTAATGGAGTACAGCAGCCACTTTTTGGATGCCACTAAGTTTCAGCAGTGTTTGCTATTATAATAGCTTTGTAAAAATGAGCAGGAGGGTGGAATGCAGAGGTGCTGGAAATTGCTTGGCACAAGTGGGACACCAATGGAGTACAGCAGCCACTTTTTGGATGCCACTAAGTTTAAGCAGTGTTTGCTATTATAATAGCTTAGTAAAAATGTGCAGGAGGGTGGAATGCAGAGGTGCTGGGAATTGCTTGGCACCAGTGGCACACTAATGGAGTAGAGCAGCCACTTTTTGGATGCCACTAAGTTTCAGCAGTGTTTGCTATAATAATAGCTTAGTAAAAATGTGCAGGAGGGTGGAATGCAGAGGTGCTGGAAATTGCTTGGCACCAGTGGGACACTAATGGAGTACAGCAGCCACTTTTTGGATGCCACTAAGTTTCAGCACTGTTTGCTAATAAAATAGCTTTGTAAAAATGAGCAGGAGGGTGGAATGCAGAGGTGCTGAAAATTGCTTGGCACCAGTGGGACACTAATGGAGTACAGCAGCCACTTTTTGGATGCCACTAAGTTTCAGCAGTGTTTGCTATTATAATAGCTTTGTAAAAATGAGCAGGAGGGTGCAATGCAGAGGTGCTGTAAATTGCTTAGCACCAGTGGGACACTAATGGAGTACAGCAGCCATTTTTTGGATGCCACTAAGTTTCAGCACTGTTTGCTATTAAAATAGCTTAGTAAAAATGTGCAGGAGGGTGGAATGCAGATGTGCTGGAAATTGCTTGGCATCAGTGGGACACTAATGGGGTACAGCAGCCACTTTTTGGATGTCACTAAGTTTCAGCAGTGTTTGCTATTATAATAGCTTAGTAAAAATGAGCAGGGGGGTGGAATGCAGAGGTGCTGGAAATTGCTTGGCACCAGTGGGACACTAATGGAGTACAGCAGCCACTTTTTGGATGGCACTAACTGGCAGCACTTTTTGCAATTAAAATGGCTTTGCAAAAATGTGCATGAGGGTACAATGCAGAGGTGGTAGAACTTCCTTGGCACAAAAGGGACCCTAATGTAGTCTAGCAGACACTTTGTGGATAACACTAGCTGGCAGCACTCTTTGCTAGTAAAATGGCTCTGCAAAAAAGGGCAGGAAGGTACAGTGGCCGGGTTGTGGGTCAGTGTAGAGGAAAGGAGGCCTCACTTTCTATCCCTCCTAATGGTGAAATGGAGCAAGGAATTCCCTGACCTTAGGTACACAGACGTTGTTATCTGAAGCTGTATACAGCGTTTCCACTGACCTGACTGTCACCTATGGCTCTGAGCCTGAGGAAATTAGCCCTGAAAAGGGCTGAAATAAACTTCTGTCCCTAATCTATAGAGCGCTGTGTGTATAGCGTACACAGCAGGACCGGCGATAGGAGCTGCGTGAGTGGTGACTGTCACCCAGACGCAGAAGGCAGATAATGGCATCCTGAGGGAAAATGGCTGTATTTAAATGCAAGGACATGTGACATTCACAGCCTATGACACATGCCCTTGCTTGTCTGGCAAAAAGTCCACTTAGCCGTGTGTGTGTCTGGGATTGGCTGACATGCTGGCCCGCCCCACTACATGCGCACTTAGAAAAAAAAAAAAAATGGCGATCGGCATTTTCTGAGCACCACAGATCTAAAACCTGTGTCCCCCGCACACTATATGCTGAAATTTGATAATAGTGTGAATCACACAGTGACTCACACTATTACAGTGAAAAGGCAGCTATTAATTAGCTAGGTTTTTTGCTGATAGAACCGTTCTCGAATGTAACTCGAGCTGCCGAACTTTTAGCAAAAAGCTCGAGTTCTAGTTCTATCTAGAACACCCCCCAAAATCACTCGAACCTAGAACTGGCGAACCTCGAACCATGAACCGCGCTCAACTCTAATCATGATATTATCAAAATTCAGCGTATAGTGTGCGGGGGGGACGGGGTTTAGTTCAGTGCTGCTGCTGAGTGCTGAAAGAATGGCCGATCGCCATTTTTTTTTTTTCCTAACAGCGTGTACAGTGGGGCGGGCCAGGCTGTCAGCCAATCACAAACACACACACAGCAAAGGTGATTTTTGCCATAAAAGCAAGGGCAAGTGTCATAGGCTGTGCATATCACATGTCCTTGCCTTATAAGACCCGGCCAGTTTCCCTGTCACCACCATTATCTGTCTGCTACGGGTGGGTGACAGTCACCGCTCCCGCTGCTGCTGCTGTGTACGCTATAGACATACAGTGCAATCTACACATCACTTTAGGGATTAGGGACTACTTGTATTTCAGACCTTTTCAGGGCTACATTACAGCCGTTCATAGCCATTTTTGCTAGGTAGGTCTGTGCTAGCGCTGTGCAGGGCTTTATATCACAGCTTCTGGCTACATCGGCTCAGGCAAATCCTTGGGCCATTGTTTCATTGGCAGGGATAGAAAGTGTGGCTTCCTCTGCTGACAAGCTAGCTACAGCACCTGTGCATTCTACACATCTCTCCATTTTTGCTTTGCAATTTTAATTGCAAAAAGTGCTGCCACTTTTAAGGGCATACTAAAATTGTCTGGGATACTAACTTATGGTTCCTCTGCTGTCAAGCAAGGTACACCACCTGTGCATTCTACACACCTGTCCATTTTTGCTACGCAATTTTAATTGCAAAAAGTGCTGACACTTTTAGGGGCATACTACAATTGTCTGGGATACTAACTTAGGGTTCCACTGCTGTCAAGCAAGGTACACCAACTGTGCATGCTACACACCTGTCCAATTTTTGCTATGCAATTTTAATTGCGAAAAGTGCTGACACTTTTAGGGCCATAGTTTCATTGTCTGTGACATTCAGTGTTGGTTCTTCAGCTGTCAATAAAGCTAGACCAACTCTGCATTGTGCACCACCTCTCCATTTTGTCTACGCAATTTTTAACTGCAGGTAGTACAGCCAATCTGTGACGAAGGTGCAGGCATGGATATAATGTTGCCTTCATCCAAAGGTGGTTCTCTCGATGTCTGAGAGAGCTAAACACCAGCAGCTATTTCCACTTCAAAAACAACTGACGATCTGCCAATCACACTGCCTGTTGCAGATAAAGGGGTGGAAGGTCAGCGTCAAAAAGCATGTGCGACTGCTGTCCCCACAGTCACAGAGTATGAAGAGCACGCAGATGCCATTGATGTGGCAGACGGTGATCGCACCGCCCCGCTAGGCCGCATTGTAGCATAGTGACTAGTGATGAGCGAGTACACTTGTCACTATTCGGTACTCGCACGAGTGTCACTGTACTCGGGCTACTCGGTGGGTACCGAGTAATTTCGCAATACTCGTGCTGTACTCGTGGTCTTCATCCCTGCATGTTGGCGCTCTTTTGAGAGCCAGCCCTCATGCAGGGATTGGCTGGCAGACCACTGCAATGCCACAGCCCTGTTAGTTGTGGAATTGCAGTGATTGGCCGGCCCGCACAGCGTGACCGAGCATTTATACCGGCGGGCGCGCTGTGCTCTGCACACAGCCATCTCGTATTCCCTGCTTTCCTCGCCCACAGGCGCCTATGATTGGTTGCAGTGAGACACGCCCCCACGCTGAGTGACAGGTGTCTCACTGCACCCAATCACAGCAGCCGGTGGGCGTGTGTATACTGTGCAGTGAAATAAATAATTAAATAATTAAAGAAACCGGCGTGCGGTCCCCCCAATTTTAATACCAGCCAGATAAAGCCATACGGCTGAAGGCTGGTATTCTCAGGATGGGGAGCCCCACGTTATGGGGAGCCCCCCAGCCTAACAATATCAGTCAGCAGCCGCCCAGAATTGCCGCATACATTAGATGCGACAGCTCTGGGACTGTACCCGGCTCTTCCCGATTTGCCCTAGTGCGTTGGCAAATCGGGGTAATAAGGAGTTATTGGCAGCCCATAGCTGCAAATAAGTCCTAGATTAATCATGTCAGGCGTCTCCCCGAGATACCTTCCATGATTAATCTGTAAATTACAGTAAATAAACACACAGACATGAAAAAATCATTTATTAGAAATAAAAAACACAAACCAATTCCCTCGTAACCAATTTAATAAGCCCCAAAAAGCCCTCCATGTCCGGCGTAATCCACGGACCTCCAGCGTCGCTTCCAGCTTTGCTGCATGCAGGTGACAGGAGCTGCAGAATACACAGCCGCTCCTGTCAGCTTCACACAGCAACTGAGGTGAGTAGCGCGATCAGCTGCTGTCAGTCAGGTAGCTCACGGCCACCGCTGTATCCAGCGGTGGCCGGGGATAACCTCAGTGACAGCTCAGCTGATCGCGCTACTCACCTCATTTGCTGCGTGGAGCTCACAGGAGCGGCGGTGTCTGCTGCAGCTCCTGTCACCTCCATGCAGCAGAGCTGGAAGCGACACTGGAGGTCCGTGGATTACGCCGGACATGGAGGGCTTTTTGGGGCTTATTAAATTGGTTACGAGGGAATTGGTTTGTGTTTTTTATTTCTAATAAATGATTTTTTCATGTGTGTGTGTGTGTTTATTTAAGGTAATTTACAGATTAATCATGGAAAGTATCTCGGGGAGACGCCTGACATGATTAATCTAGGACTTATTGGCAGCTATGGGCTGCCAATAACTCCTTATTACCCCGATTTGCCAACGCACCAGGGCAAATCGGGAAGAGCCGGGTACAGTCCCAGAACTGTCGCATCTAATGTATGCGGCAATTCTGGGCGGCTGCTGACTGATATTGTTAGGCTGGGGGGCTCCCCATAACGTGGGGCTCCCCATCCTGAGAATACCAGCCTTCAGCCGTATGGCTTTATCTGGCTGGTATTAAAATTGGGGGGACCGCACGCCATTTTTTTTAATTATTTAATTATTTATTTCACTGCACAGTATACACACGCCCACCGGTTGCTGTGATTGGGTGCAGTGAGACAACTGTCACTCAGCGTGGGGGCGTGTCTCACTGCAACCAATCATAGGCGCCGAAAGCAGGAAAGCAGGGAATACGAGATTGTTTAATGAGCGGCCGGCTTTTTCAAAAGAGGAAAAGCCGCCGGAGTTTAGTGAACAGCTGTGCAGCGCCGTGGCAGTGATCGGGGAACGGTAAGTATGAGAGAGGGGGGAGACTGACCGACAGACTGTGAGAGGGGGACAGACAAGACAGAGAGAGACTGACAGACAGACAGAGAGACCGACCGACGGACTGAGGGAGATAGAATGAAAAAAAAAAATGACCGACATCGCTAGTAAAAAGCACAAAACGTGCGTTTTTGACATCGGAGTGCCACACAATGTTTTCACGTAAAATCTTTCATGTAATCTCAAAAAGTAACATACACCAGCTCTAGCTCACTATTGGGTATGTGCCCTTAACATTTCCACCATGAAAATTCATTTTGGTGTCATTTTGGAAGGTTTTCTGGTGAGTCCGTAAAAATGGCGTAAAACTCGGACAAAACTGTTCACAGCTGTGACTTTTGAGTGATAAATGCTTCAAGGGGTCTTCCCCATGCTGTTGCCATGTCATTTGAGCACTCTTCTAAGACTTTTGTGACATTTTTAAGGTTTCTACATGCTGCCGGGGGTCATTTCATAAAAATACTCGGGTCTCCCATAGGATAACATTGGGCTCGGTGCTCGGGCCGAGTACACGAGTATCTTGGGATGCTCGGCCCGAGCCTCAAGCACTCAATAGCTCAATAGCTTAGTAAAAATGTGCAGGAGGGTGGAATGCAGAGGTGCTGGAAATTGCTTGGCACCAGTGGGACACTAATGGAGTACAGCAGCCACTTTTTGGATGCCACTAAGTTTCAGCACTGTTTGCTAATAAAATAGCTTTGTAAAAATGAGCAGGAGGGTGGAATGCAGAGGTGCTGGAAATTGCTTGGCACCAGTGGGACACTAATGGAGTACAGCAGCCACTTTTTGGATGCCACTAAGTTTCAGCAGTGTTTGCTATTATAATAGCTTTGTAAAAATGAGCAGGAGGGTGCAATGCAGAGGTGCTGTAAATTGCTTAGCACCAGTGGGACACTAATGGAGTACAGCAGCCACTTTCTGGATGCCACTAAGTTTCAGCACTGTTTGCTATTAAAATAGCTTAGTAAAAATGTGCAGGAGGGTGGAATGCAGATGTGCTGGAAATTGCTTGGCAGCAGTGGGACACTAATGGGGTACAGCAGCCACTTTTTGGATGTCACTAAGTTTCAGCAGTGTTTGCTATTATAATAGCTTAGTAAAAATGAGCAGGGGGGTGGAATGCAGAGGTGCTGGAAATTGCTTGGCACCAGTGGGACACTAATGGAGTACAGCAGCCACTTTTTGGATGGCACTAACTGGCAGCACTTTTTGCAATTAAAATGGCTTTGCAAAAATGTGCATGAGGGTACAATGCAGAGGTGGTAGAACTTCCTTGGCACAAAAGGGACCCTAATGTAGTCTAGCAGACACTTTGTGGATAACACTAGCTGGCAGCACTCTTTGCTAGTAAAATGGCTCTGCAAAAAAGGGCAGGAAGGTACAGTGGCCGGGTTGTGGGTCAGTGTAGAGGAACGGAAGCCTCACTTTCTATCCCTCCTAATGGTGAAATGGAGCAAGGAATTCCCTGACCTTAGGTACACAGACGTTGTTATCTGAAGCTGTATACAGCGTTTCCACTGACCTGACTGTCACCTATGGCTCTGAGCCTGAGGAAATTAGCCCTGAAAAGGGCTGAAATAAACTTCTGTCCCTAATCTATAGAGCGCTGTGTGTATAGCGTACACAGCAGGACCGGCGATAGGAGCTGCGTGAGTGGTGACTGTCACCCAGATGCAGAAGGCAGATAATGGCATCCTGAGGGAAAATGGCTGTATTTAAATGCAAGGACATGTGACATTCACAGCCTATGACACATGCCCTTGCTTGTCTGGCAAAAAGTCCACTTAGCCGTGTGTGTGTCTGGGATTGGCTGACATGCTGGCCCGCCCCACTACACGCGCACTTAGAAAAAAAAAAAAATGGCGATCGGCATTTTCTCAGCATCACAGATCTAAAACCTGTGTCCCCCGCACACTATATGCTGAAATTTGATAATAGTGTGAATCACAGAGTGACTCACACTATTACAGTGAAAAGGCAGCTGTTAATTAGCTAGGTTTTTTGCTGATAGAACCGTTCTCGAATGTAACTCGAGCTGCCGAACTTTTAGCAAAAAGCTCGAGTTCTAGTTCTATCTAGAACACCCCCCAAAATCACTCGAACCTAGAACTGGCGAACCTCGAGCCATGAACCGCGCTCAACTCTAATCATGATATTACCAAAATTCAGCGTATAGTGTGCGGGGGGGACGGGGTTTAGTTCAGTGCTGCTGCTGAGTGCTGAAAGAATGGCCGATCGCCATTTTTTTTTTTTCCTAACAGCGTGTACAGTGGGGCGGGCCAGGCTGTCAGCCAATCACAAACACACACAGCAAAGGTGATTTTTGCCATACAAGCAAGGGCAAGTGTCATAGGCTGTGCATATCACATGTCCTTGCCTTATAAGACCCGGCCAGTTTCCCCGTCACCACCATTATCTGTCTGCTACGGGTGGGTGACAGTCACCGCTCCCGCTGCTGCTGCTGTGTACGCTATAGACATACAGTGCAATCTACACATCACTTTAGGGATTAGGGACTACTTGTAATTTCAGATCTTTTCAGGGCTACATTACAGCCGTTCATAGCCATTTTTGCTAGGTAGGTCTGTGCTAGCGCTGTGCAGGGGTTTATATCACAGCTTCTGGCTACATCGGCTCAGGCAAATCCTTGGGCCATTGTTTCATTGGCAGGGATAGAAAGTGAGGCTTCCTCTGCTGACAAGCTAGCTACAGCACCTGTGCATTCTACACATCTCTCCATTTTTGCTTTGCAATTTTAATTGCAAAAAGTGCTACCACTTTTAAGGGCATACTAAAATTGTCTGGGATACTAACTTATGGTTCCTCTGCTGTCAAGCAAGGTACACCACCTGTGCATTCTACACACCTGTCCATTTTTGCTACGCAATTTTAATTGCAAAAAGTGCTGCCATTTTTAGGGGCATACTAAAATTGTCTGGGACTGGGATACTAACTTAGGGTTACTCTGCTGTCAAGCAAGGTACACCAACTGTACATTCTACACACCTGTCCATTTTTGCTACGCAATTTTAATTGCAAAAAGTGCGTCCACTTATAGGGGCATACTAAAATTGTCTGGGATACTAACTTATGGTTCCTCTCCTGTCAATCAAGGTACACGACCTGTGCATTCTACACACCTGTCCATTTTTGCCACGCAATTTTAATTGCAAAAAGTGCTGACACTTTTAGGGGCATACTACAATTGTCTGGGATACTAACTTAGGGTTCCACTGCTTTCAAGCAAGGTACACCAACTGTGCATGCTACACACCTGTCCAATTTTTGCTATGCAATTTTAATTGCGAAAAGTGCTGACACTTTTAGGGCCATAGTTTCATTGTCTGTGATATTCAGTGTTGGTTCTTCAGCTGTCAATAAAGCTAGACCAACTCTGCATTGTGCACCACCTCTCCATTTTGTCTACGCAATTTTTAACTGCAGGTAGTACAGCCAATCTGTGACGAAGGTGCAGGCATGGATATAATGTTGCCTTCATCCAAAGGTGGTTCTCTCGATGTCTGAGAGAGCTAAACACCAGCAGCTATTTCCACTTCAAAAACAACTGACGATCTGCCAATCACACTGCCTGTTGCAGATACAGGGGTGGAAGGTCAGCGTCAAAAAGCATGTGCGACTGCTGTCCCCACAGTCACAGAGTATGAAGAGCACGCAGATGCCATTGATGTGGCAGACGGTGATCGCACCGCCCCGCTAGGCCGCATTGTAGCATAGTGACTAGTGATGAGCGAGTACACTTGTCACTATTCGGTACTCGCACGAGTGTCACTGTACTCGGGCTACTCGGTGGGTACCGAGTAATTTCGCAATACTCGTGCTGTACTCGTGGTCTTCATCCCTGCATGTTGGCGCTCTTTTGAGAGCCAGCCCTCATGCAGGGATTGGCTGGCAGACCACTGCAATGCCACAGCCCTGTTAGTTGTGGAATTGCAGTGATTGGCCGGCCCGCACAGCGTGACCGAGCATTTATACCGGCGGGCGCGCTGTGCTCTGCACACAGCCATCTCGTATTCCCTGCTTTCCTCGCCCACAGGCGCCTATGATTGGTTGCAGTGAGACACGCCCCCACGCTGAGTGACAGGTATCTCACTGCACCCAATCACAGCAGCCGGTGGGCGTGTGTATACTGTGCAGTGAAATAAATAATTAAATAATTAAAGAAACCGGCGTGCGGTCCCCCCAATTTTAATACCAGCCAGATAAAGCCATACGGCTGAAGGCTGGTATTCTCAGGATGGGGAGCCCCACGTTATGGGGAGCCCCCCAGCCTAACAATATCAGTCAGCAGCCGCCCAGAATTGCCGCATACATTAGATGCGACAGTTCTGGGACTGTACCCGGCTCTTCCCGATTTGCCCTAGTGCGTTGGCAAATCGGGGTAATAAGGAGTTATTGGCAGCCCATAGCTGCAAATAAGTCCTAGATTAATCATGTCAGGCGTCTCCCCGAGATACCTTCCATGATTAATCTGTAAATTACAGTAAATAAACACACAGACATGAAAAAATCATTTATTAGAAATAAAAAACACAAACCAATTCCCTCGTAACCAATTTAATAAGCCCCAAAAAGCCCTCCATGTCCGGCGTAATCCACGGACCTCCAGCGTCGCTTCCAGCTTTGCTGCATGCAGGTGACAGGAGCTGCAGAATACACAGCCGCTCCTGTCAGCTTCACACAGCAACTGAGGTGAGTAGCGCGATCAGCTGCTGTCAGTCAGGTAGCTCACGGCCACCGCTGTATCCAGCGGTGGCCGGGGATAACCTCAGTGACAGCTCAGCTGATCGCGCTACTCACCTCATTTGCTGCGTGGAGCTCACAGGAGCGGCGGTGTCTGCTGCAGCTCCTGTCACCTCCATGCAGCAGAGCTGGAAGCGACACTGGAGGTCCGTGGATTACGCCGGACATGGAGGGCTTTTTGGGGCTTATTAAATTGGTTACGAGGGAATTGGTTTGTGTTTTTTATTTCTAATAAATGATTTTTTCATGTGTGTGTGTGTGTTTATTTAAGGTAATTTACAGATTAATCATGGAAAGTATCTCGGGGAGACGCCTGACATGATTAATCTAGGACTTATTGGCAGCTATGGGCTGCCAATAACTCCTTATTACCCCGATTTGCCAACGCACCAGGGCAAATCGGGAAGAGCTGTCGCATCTAATGTATGCGGCAATTCTGGGCGGCTGCTGACTGATATTGTTAGGCTGGGGGGCTCCCCATAACGTGGGGCTCCCCATCCTGAGAATACCAGCCTTCAGCCGTATGGCTTTATCTGGCTGGTATTAAAATTGGGGGGACCGCACGCCATTTTTTTTAATGATTTAATTATTTATTTCACTGCACAGTATACACACGCCCACCGGTTGCTGTGATTGGGTGCAGTGAGACACCTGTCACTCAGCGTGGGGGCGTGTCTCACTGCAACCAATCATAGGCGCCGAAAGCAGGAAAGCAGGGAATACGAGATTGTTTAATGAGCGGCCGGCTTTTTCAAAAGAGGAGTTTAGTGAACAGCTGTGCAGCGCCGTGGCAGTGATCGGGGAACGGTAAGTATGAGAGAGGGGGGAGACTGACCGACAGACTGTGAGAGGGGGACAGACAAGACAGAGAGACTGACAGACAGACAGAGAGACAGACCGACGGACTGAGGGAGATAGAATGAAAAAAAAAAATGACCGACATCGCTAGTAAAAAGCACAAAACGTGCGTTTTTGACATCGGAGTGCCACACAATGTTTTCACGTAAAATCTTTCATGTAATCTCAAAAAGTAACATACACCAGCTCTAGCTCACTATTGGGTATGTGCCCTTAACATTTCCGCCATGAAAATTCATTTTGGTGTCATTTTGGAAGGTTTTCTGGTGAGTCCGTAAAAATGGCGTAAAACTCGGACAAAATTGTTCACAGCTGTGACTTTTGAGTGATAAATGCTTCAAGGGGTCTTCCCCATGCTGTTGCCATGTCATTTGAGCACTCTTCTAAGACTTTTGTGACATTTTTAAGGTTTCTACATGCTGCCGGGGGTCATTTCATAAAAATACTCGGGTCTCCCATAGGATAACATTGGGCTCGGTGCTCGGGCCGAGTACACGAGTATCTTGGGATGCTCGGCCCGAGCCTCAAGCACCCGAGCCTTTTGGTACTCGCTCATCACTAATAGTGACTAATAGACTTATGCTTCATTTAAAGTCGTGTACAGGTTGGGCTCTCCAGTATACAGCAAAACCACACAACAGGAAAAGGACTCTAGACAGTTGGGTTGATAAATGATTGTTTAACTTTCCCAAAATAAACAATAAGGACCATGCATAAAACTGAAAGAATAGAACAATCTATTCACAAGTCCAAAAGTCTACACCCCTATGCTGCGACACTCGTAATGGCGATTTATACCCCCTTCTCACCAACCTTTTCCTAACCACGGTACTGTCTAAACTGTTGCCTAGTACCTAGCAATCCCTCTGCGTAGCAGTAGTAATTGTGTGTGTGTGTGTGTGTGTGTGTGTGCGTGTGTGTGTGTGCGTGTGCGTGTGTGTGTGCGTGTGTGTGTGTGTGTGTGTGTGTGTGCGAACACGGCTTACCAGTGGCGCATCACAAGAGCTTACAACTTATCTACCTAAACATAGACAAAACCCATTAACCGCCCTGAATACCCTTGTTAGCTGAAGCCTCACAGGTAAGGCAGATGATAACAGTGGTAAGTCAAACCACACAGCTCAGCAACACAACCTGGAAATCTTGTAAAGCAGCAGTCAATGCAAACATGTGTTGCTGTCCCTCTAGGATTTTAACTGTAAAGGTACCGTCACACATAACAAGATTGCTAGCGAGATCGCAGATGAGTCACGGTTTCCGTGACGCCGTAGTGATCCCGTTAGCGATCTTGTTATGTGTGACACCTACCAGCGATCAGGCCCCTGCTATGAGATCTCTAGTCATTGCAGAATGGTCCAGGCCATTTTCTTCAAAGACGATGTCCTGCTGTGCAGGATACATCGCTGTGTTTGACACGGTGTGACAGGGTCCCAGTGACTGCTGAGATCGTTATACAGGGCGCTACTGCGACCTGTATTGTTCCTGCATCACTGGTAAGATCTGACTGTGTGACATCTCACCTGCGACCTCTCAGCGACTTACCTGCGATCCCTATCAGGTCGCATCGTTTTCGGGATTGCTGGTAAGTCGTTGTGTGTGACTGGGCCTTAACTAACAAATTGACAGATCAGAGGCAGCAAGTCTAAGGCGGGCTTTGCACACTACGACATCGCAGGCTGATGCTGCGATGCCGAGTGCGATAGTGCCCGCCCCCGTCGCAGCAGCGATATGTGGTGATAGCTGGCGTAGCGAAAGTTATCGCTACGCCAGCTTCACACACACACTCACCTGCCGTGCGACGTCCCTGTGGCCGGCGACCCGCCTCCTTGTTAAGGGGGCGGGTCGTGCGGTGTCACTGCGACGTCACACGGCAGGCGGCCAATCAGAGCGGAGGGGCGGAGATGAGCAGGATGTAAACATCCTGCCCACCTCCTTCCTTCTGCATATCCTACGGAAGCCGCAGTGAGGCCGGTAGGAGATGTTCCTCGCTCCTGCGACTTCACACACAGCGATGTGTGCTGCCGCAGGAGCGAGGAACAACATCGGACCATTGCGTCAGCGTAATTATGGATTACGCCGACGCTGTACCGATGATACGATTACGACGCTTTTGCGCTCGTTAATCGTATCATCCAGGCTTTACACACTGCGATGTCGCATGCGATGTTGGAAGTGCGTCATTTTCAATTTGACCCCACCGACATCGCACCTGCGATGTCGCAGTGTGCAAAGTGCCCCTTAAGGCTGCTTTACACCAGACAATCTATCGTGCGATAGATCGTCGGGGTCACGGATTTTGTGACGCACATCCGGCATCGCTGGCGATGCCGGCCTGTGTGACACCTCCTAGCGACGCAGTATCGCTCACAAATCGTGAGTCGGGTACTGCTCGCTAGGTTCCATAATATCGTTTAATTTAGTTGACCATCGTTTCCGTGGTAGCACACGCCGCTCCGTGTGACACCACGGGAACGATGAGCAGCTCACCTGCCTCCCGCGGCCGCCGCCGGCTCTATGTGGAAGGAAGGAGGTGGGCGGGATGTTTACATCCCGCTCATCTCCGCCCCTCCGCTTCTATTGGCCGGCGGCCGTGTGACGTCGCTGTGACGCCGAACGTCCCTCCCACTCCAGGAAGTGGACGTTCGCCGCCCCCACAGCGAGGTCGCACGAGAGGTAAGTATGTGTGACGGGGGTTACTAACTTTGTGCGACACGGGCAGCAATTTTCCCGTGACGCAAAAAGGACGGGGGCGGGTACGATCGATTGTGAAATCGCATAATCGGTCGTACCGTGTAAAGCAGGCTTTATTGTCTGTATAGTCAGACTAAGCAGAACAGATATGTGTTTTGTTAACAAAACAAAGTGTTGCGTGCACGCATTACTGTCTGGGCCTAGCCTACCGTACCCGGGTACTGTGGTGTCCAGTTGCCATAAATACAGAGTTTGCGATCCTCTCACGGTAAACAGTAAAGACAGAACCGGAAGAATGTCTGTCTCTGGCACAGGATGCTGCTCACAGGCGTTACGGTCCTCCTCACCAAACTTCAAATGGGTTTTCTTTACAATTCACCGAAGTTTTTCCATGGTGGCTCTTTGCTGTAATGCACACCTTTAGCTTTTCCTTCAGTTCACAAACAACACATAGTCAAGTCTCCAAGTCCACAGCCGAAGACCGTTTTGCTATTGCTATAGTGACCAAACAGTCAAAGGCAGATGCAAAAAAACAGCTGCCCCTAGTAGGTAGTCTGCAACAATGCATACAATGAACGGCAAATAAGCATGTTGCATTCACAGTGGATAAAGCTCATCAATACACCCTCACGCTATCACTTCATATCCATGTGACAGTTCATGGACGAAGTACTCAAAGTAGTGAGTTTTTGGCCTCTACTTAGAGATTGGTGACAAATCTTACAGATTACATGACTTGGGTGATCTTTTGTGATGTGAAAAAAAGCCCCATGCTAGGCAAGGCTTACAACCCATGTGACCTGCAGAATAGATCCACCACGACTTCTGCTCAGAGGCAGAGTTGTGGCTGAGGATTCAGTTGTTGACGTGCTTTCAGTACTTTGTCTCTGTCCAGGAAGACGCAACCTAACCTCGTCGTCAGTAGCATCCTCCTCCACCTCCTCTGCTGACCTCATTGACTGGCTGACTGTGGTTTGACAGTAATTGGGGTCTCCAACCTCATCATCACCCTGTGTGTTTTCACTCCCCTCATCCTGACTCCTCCGAGCCAACCTCTTACTGCCCTGACCAAATAGTAAAGTTGTCGTTCCAATCAGGTATCGGAGTCTCATCAGCATGTTCCCCATTGTCTCCACCAGGAGTATTTATAGTTTGGGAATGAGGGTGTACATTATGCTCAGAACCTTCTTCATCGGGGCCTGGATCTGACTCACAAAGCTTCTGGGCATCAGTGCAGATCATTTCCTCGTCTGGACTCACTGCAGCTTTGGAGCAGACCTCTGATTCCCAGGCTATAGTGTGACTGAACAGCTCTGCAGACTCAACCATCTCTGTTACCCCATACTCATCAGGGCTGGTGGAAACTTGAGAGCTGTTAGGAAGCAAGTGTGATTGGGTTGACACCACAGAGGAATGGAGTATTTTGGATATTGAAGTTGAGGTGGAGGAGAGGCCACTTGATGGAGCACTTGAGATCCATTGAAGCACCTGCTCTTTTGTTGCCTCATCTACATTTGGTAGCGATGGTCGTGTCCGTGAAAAAAGGTATCATATCAGATTATCCATGGGAAGAAGTACACCTATTATTTTGGCTGGTAGTTGATGTTACGAATCGGTGCTGCCGTAGCCGCTAGCAGCCTGCTGTGGTTCCAGTTGCGCCCAGGCGTCAGCTGCCATTTTTGGCTGTGCCTCGGGTCGTTCAGCTGGCTGCTTCCTCCTCCATGTCTAAGTGTGGAGAGACGGCTAGTGCACATGCGTGTGCCGATTTATCCCAGACACAGCCTAAGGCGAGCTTTGCACGTTGCGACATCGCAAGCCGATGCTGCGATGTCGCACGCGATAGTCCCCGCCCCCATCGCAGGTACGATATCTTGTGATAGCTGGCGTAGCAAAAATTATCGCTACGCCAGCTTCACATGCACTCACCTGCCCTGCGACCGTCGCTCTGGCCGGCGACCTGCCTCCTTCCTAAGGGGGCGGGTCGTGCGGCGTCATAGCGACGTCCCACGGCAGGCGGCCAATAGCGGCGGAGAGGCGGAGATGAGCAGTATGTAAACATCCCGCCCACCTCCTTCCTTCCGTAGAGCCGCCGGCGGCAGGTAAGGTGAAGTTCCTCGCTCCTGCGGCGTAACACACAGCGATGTGTGCTGCCGCAGGAACGAGGAACAACATCGGACCTGTTGCGGCAGCATTATTAAGGAAAAGTCGAAGCCTGCAGCGATGATACGATAACGACGCTTTTGCACTCGTTCATCGTAACATCTAGAATTTACACACAACGATGTCGAAAGTGACGCCGGATGTGCGTCACTTTCGATTTGACCCCACCGACATCGCACGTGCGATGTTGCAACGTGCAAAGCTGCCCTAAGTCCAGCGTTTCGCCTAGTGAGCATGCGCAGCATGACTGTGCCATTCCTGCGGCTAAGTCCTCAGTTCGTGCTACTGAGCATGCTCTCACACTTAGTGAGAAAAGCCTCTTTGTACAGGTACTTGGACTCTGTGCCGTGTCTAAGTCCTGTATTGTGCCTACAGAGCATGTAGAAGCTGATAGTCTGTTTTCTGAGACTGTTGTTCAGGCTACTGAGCATGCTCAGGCACTTAGTGCATCAGAGGCTAGGTCCGTTAAGGAACTCACTGGCTATGTCCGTGAGGTGGCAGTCCATGCTAGTCCAGGTGGCATCAGGTGTCCTGATGATGTGGCCACTCCGGACTGGCTTGCAGAGGCCCGCCCCTATGATTTGGCACCTCATCATTGTTCGTAAGACGATGACTGGTGAGGTGTTTGGGAAGTGGCTGCCATGAGGTTATCATTGAAGTGGCGGTTCCAGATAGGCCGCTGGTTATGTCACTGATGACGTGGCACTCTGCTATTGGCTCTTGGAGGTGCACTGTGGTCCACCCTTGGTTGGGGCGGACCCAGGTTATAAAAGGGGCTGTAGACAACAAGGAGGTGTGCATTCTTCTATTATGCTCAGACAAAACACACGTCCATGTGTTGAATCCATTGCGGCTTTAGGCCAGAGGTCGGCAGGGATATGGCGTCGGTGCAGGATGCCACCACACTTGGTAACACAGAACAGTTACGACCAACTCCTGTCCTACCAGTCCTGCTAGTGCAGCACAGTGGCATTAACTGGGCTGCTGCTGCTGCTGCTGCGCCTGCTGTCCACAGGTGTGCCCCCTAAGCACACAGACAGTGTACCCAATGGACCCTGTGTTGTTAACAGGGAGTTCCTGGGCTGGGTGTGTGGACCCTGTGACGCTATCAGGGTTCACAATCTCCAGATTCAAGTGTTGTCTAACTAGGTTGAGACTACTATTAGTTTGAGAGCCACCCAGCTCTGTATCCTCTGCCTAACCTTCGGGTTGTCAGCATCTCCTTTTCCATCTGGGAGCACGGTGGACACCGACTGGCAATTGGGATATATACCACCTTATCCAAATCTGCCAGTCCCCCCGTAACAGATGGTGTTTCTTCAGCAGATGTTACTGTTGCTCTACCACCTACCCCACGGACACAAACTTTTTTTCCCTTTCCAACACGCCTGTTCCCCTTTCCACCAGCATCTGTCCTTTTTACACTCATTTTTTATATGACCAAATTTGCAACTCTGCAGGGACACCCTACTCAACGCCGTCTCAGCACAGCAGCCAGCCCTCGGTCCCTCAAATGTGGACAAGTAAAAGACCATTTCCTCTTAGCCATGACAAAGCGTTGAGATTCACTCTGTGCAGCACTGGTGTTTAGTGGAAAAGCAGATCTAAGATTGTGTACCAGCTTCTGCTGATACTCCTGCATACGTGCAACCCTTTCTATGGCAGGACTTATTTTACCAAATTTTTCTCGTGCCGGGGATCTAACAGTGTGGCAACCCAGTAGTCAGCATTACTTCGAATTGTGACAATCCAAGGGTCATGCTGTAGGCAGTGCAGCAAGAAGGCGCTCATGTGTCTTGCGCATCCAGGAGGACCAAGTCCTTGCTGTGTTGGTGGCGGAGAGGTGAGAATCATGCTTCCTTCCTCTGCCCTCTCCCCCAAACCTCGCACAACAGAAATGTGATCAAGCTCTCCCTCATCTACTGAGTCTTCCATGCCCATCACCAGTTCGTCCTCCATTTCTTACTGGGCTCCTGCACCTTCCTCAACAGTTTGGCTGCTACTATGCGCCCTTGTTAATCCTTCTCTCCCACCGTACCATGCCTGCTGCCTTGGTGCTGCTGACCATCTGGACCTTGTAGATCTTGTTAGCCCTTCCGCATATGACTCATCCTGTACTTCCTCCCTTTCCTCTTGTCCCACCACCTGACTCTGAATACTGTTTACAGTGTGCTCCAGCATGTAGATGACCGGAATTGTCATGCTGATAATGGCATCGTCAGCGCTAAAGATCTTTGTCGCCATTTGTAAACTGTGAAGAAGGGTGCATAGGTCCTTGATCTGAGACCACTCCAGCAGCGTGATCTGCCCCACCTCTTGATCTCGTTAGCCCAGGCTATACGCTATACACTGCAACATGTGCAGATTCAAATTCTTGTGTATCGGCACATCGCATTTCAGGCGGTGAACCGGCAGACTGAAAGACTTCTGGAGCGATGCAAGTTGTTCAGCTGTGGGGTGTGAATGGTGGAAGTGAGCACATAGCGAGCGTGCCCTCTGCAGAAGGCCATGTAGGCCGGGATAGTGGTTTAAAAATTGCTGGATAACCAGGTTGAACACGAGAGCCATACAAGGCACGTGTATAGTATTGTCACGGTGAAGGGCCGCACCCAGGTTTGCATCATTGTCACACATGGCCTTCCCTGGCTGCTGGTTGAGTGGAGACAACCATTGATGAAACTTGGTCTCCAGAGCTAACCGTCCACAACTCCTCAGTGGTGTGACTCACATTTCCCATACATTTCAAGGTAAAGATTTGACTGCCTGATGACGTTGAGCTCTGCTGCCAGCATAGTAAGGAGGTGTGTTGGATTCCTTGTGCACAGCTACAACGTGGGTGGCCTTACCAGACAGGTTTTGAGCAGAGGTTGAGGACCTAGATGAGGTTGAGGAGGCAGAAGCAGTGGAGGAACTTCTACATACAGAGGAAGGATTGACACACAACTCGTGGGGACGGAAAGACTTGTACAGCAGACCCTTCTCCATCTCTCATTATAGTTACCCAGTGCCCAGTCAGCGACATGTAACGCCCCTGTCCATGCTTACTGGCCCAAGTATCTGTGTTGAAATGCACCCTGTCACACACAGAGTTTCTCAAGGAAGCAGTGATGTTGTGTGCGACATGCTGGTGTAGTGCAGGCACGCCTCTCTTGGAGAAGGAGTGGCGACTGGGCATCTGCTCTTGGGGCACTGCGATGGGCATAAGGTCTCGAAAATCCTCTGTGTCCACCGGGTGGAAAGGCAGCATTTCTGTAGCCAGCAGCTATCAGATGCTGAAAGTCAAATTCTTAGGCATGTCATGCCCTTCTAAAATCATGTAAAACACAGCGAGGGGACTCCAACCACAGTCTCCCTCTTTTCCAAAAATTGGGCCACACACACCACTTCACTGGCATCAGTTGTCCCACAGTTGCAAACTTAAAATTGTTATTTGCATGAAGCACATTCAAAAATCCAGCAGCCTTTAGTCTCCCCAGGATGAAACAGGGGTAGAAAAGTCCTCTGTGATCCATGACTTCTTCATCTTGGTTCATTTTTTTAAAAAAAGGGAACTCCAACCACAGTCTCCCTCTTTTCCAAAAATTTGGCATCAGACACTACTTAAGTGACATCAATTGTCCCACAGTTGCAAACTTACTATGGTTATTTGCATGAAGCACATTAAAAAATCCACCAGATTTTAGTCTCCCCAGGATGACACAGGGGTAGAAAAGTGCTCTCTGATCCATGACTTCTTCTTCTTGGATCATTTAAAACATAGCAAGGGGACTCCAACCAGAGTCTCCTTTTTTTTCCAAAAATTGGGCCCCAGATAGCACTTAAGTGGCATCAATTGTCCCACAGATGCAAACTTAAAATGTTGATTTGCATAAAGCACTTAAAAATCCACAAGCCTTTACTCTCCCCAGGATGACACAGGGGTAGAAAAGTCCTTGCAGATCCATGATTTGTTCATCTTGATAAATGTTAGTCTGTCCACATTGTCACTGGACAGATGCATGCGCTTATCTGTCAGCACACAACCAGCAGCACTGAAGACACGATCCGAGAGAACGCTGGCTGCGGGACACGACCACATCCCCAAGACGTAAGTGGTGAGCTCAGGTCATTTTTTCCAGATTGGAAGCCCAAAATGAGCAAGGCTCAAGTTGCACAGTAATGGCATCGAAGTTAACTTGCAGATACTCCTATATCTGTGTCTCCTCCTCCTTTTACTCATCTAGCTCTTTTGTTTTCGCATGAGTATATGTACTTGTCACTTTTCCATGTGTTTGTGGTGTTTTGTGAGTTGTTTGTCACCTTTTGGATACCTTAGAAGGTGTTTTCTATGTGTTTGTATGTGTTTGTGTTTGCCTGCCATTGTTTTCAATGGGGTTCGAAGGAGTTCGTCGAACGTTTGTCAAACGTTCGTCGAACGCAGCCCCCGTTCGACGAACCAAACCGAACTCGAATGCTAGGGGGGAACTCGAATGCTAGGGGGTTGGCTCAACACTACTGGTGATCAAATTACGGCAGGAGCCTACGCATTTTTTTTTTCATTTTTTTAAATAAAAAAAAATTAATGGACTTCCCTGTATTTTGATCGCCTGCCAAGGTAAATAGGCAGCGAGGGGTGGCAGACCCTAGCTGTCTGCTTTATCTGCACTGAGAATCAAAAATACCGCGGAGCGCTATGTCATTGTTTTAATGTTTTTTTTATTTTTACAGTACTGTGATGTCAGACAATCACAGACCTGACACAGAATGTGTGGGTTCCCGCTGCATTTTCTATTGCTAGCTAAGAGTAATCCAAGCAGCTACTGGCTGTTAACCCCCACTGCTTGGTGTTACCTTCACTGACAATGGAGAATCCAGGAAAGCCCTTTTTTTTAAAGTTTTTTTGACAAAAAACTAAAAAAAAAGAAGTAACGTGGGCTTCACTATATTTTTGTATGCTATCCAGGTACAGCAGGCAGGTATGGGCTGCCCCAACCCCAGCTGCCTATTTGTACCTAGTTAGGAACCAGAAATATAGTGAAGCCCTTTTTTTAATTATTTTATGAATTTCACAAAATAATTTAAAAAAAAACCGACGTGGGCTTCACCCAATTTTTGTATCTAGCCAGGTACAACTAGGCAGCTGGGGATTGGAATCCACAGCCCAGGTTGGCGCAAGCTTTCTAGCCCACCCCATTGTGAATTGCTGTATCCAACTCTTCAGCAACCCTGGTGCCAGGTGGCACGCTGGGTAATAAGGGGTTAATACCAGCTTTGTTTTACCAGCTAGTATTAAGCCAGAGATTTTTAATGTCAGGCCAAGTTTGACCCGGCCATTAAGAATCGCCAATGAATGGTTAAAAAAAAAAACACACAGAGAAAAAATACTTTATTAGAAATAAATACACAGACACACTTAGGGACTCCCTCTCACCCCTGCACGATCCTGGTCGTCTTTCTTCTTCAATTGATGTAGCTTTGCTATATCAGACAGCACGGGGGGAAGAAAGAATGCTGTTGCTCCCCGCGCTGTCTAATAACTAAATGAGTGATCAGAGGCTGCGGGTTGGTAAGCGGTGACGTCATTGCCATAATAACCTAACAAATAGGGTACTATAGCAACAGGATCTCCGATCATCTGATTCCCGGGGCCGCTATTCACCAGCTCTGGCATTAGTGTGTGGCAGCCAACCCCTGAATCTACATCCAAAGCAGGGAAGTATAGTCCATGCAACACACAGGATTTGGGCTGGCATTTTAATTTAAAAAAAATTAAGAGATGCATGAGTGACCAGCGTAGGCCTCTTGATCCCAGAACCCTGGCACTACAGACAAAAGACAATTTTGAGACGCTACTTGGAGCCTCCACATTTCAAAAAATTAATGTCAGGCAACTGAAAAAAGTAGAAAAAATTGGCATGGACTACAATAGAGCAGTAGAGCAGCATAAATGCTTGGCCCTACCCCTGTAACAAGGCCTGAACCAACATTTCTACCTTCACCAGAGACAGCAAGATGACAGACAAGCATAGGCCTCTTGCTCACAGAACCCTGGCACTACAGACGAGACACAAGTTTGAGACTCATATTGGATATTGATATTTAGAAACATTGCAGGAAGACAGCGGCATCAATTCACACCACCCCCCATTTCCCCATAGTGTGTTTTCACACCAGGGAAATATAGTCCATGCAACACATAGGATTTGGGCTGGCATTTTAATTTAAAAAAATCAAGAGATGCATGCGTGACAGGTGTAGGGCTCTTGTTCACAGAACCCTGGTACTACAGATAAGACACAACTTGGAGACCCATATTGGAGTCTTGATATTTAAAAGCATTGCAAGCAGACAGCAGCATTAATTACACCCCCTTTCATTTCCCAATAATGTGTTTGCACACCAGGGAAATATGGTCCAGGATTGAGCTGGACCCAGGATCTGGGCTGGCATTTTAATTTTATAAAATCAAAAGACGCATGAGTTACAGTCGTAGGCCTCTTGCTCCCAGAACCTTGGCACTGCAGACAAAAGACAATTTGGAGACCCTACTTGGAGCCTCCACATTTCAAAAAATTACATTCAGGAAACAGGAAATGTGGCAACAATTGACAGACCACAAATAGCCCAATAGCACCATGGATGCTTGGGACCAACCCTGTAACCAGGCCTGAACCCACATTTCTACCTTTACCAGAGATAGCAAGATGACAGACAGGTGTAAGCCTCTTGCTCCAAGAAACCTGGCACTACTGACAAGACACAATTTGGAGACCCATATTGAAGTCTTGATGTTCAAAAAACGTTTCAGGCAGACAGTAGGACAGTCGCATCAATGTATGCATGCCAGGGAAGTATGGTCCATGCAACACACAGTATGTGGGCTGGCATTTTCATTTTAAAAAAATAAAGAGATAAATGGGTGGCAGGCGTAGGACTCTTGCTCACAGAACCCTGGCACTATACAAGACACAACTTGGAGACCCAGATTGGAGTCTTGATATTTAGAAACATTGCAGGCAGGCAGACAGAGGCATCAATTCCACCCACCCCCCATTTCCCTATAGTGTGCTTGCAAACCAGGGAAGTATAGTCCATGCAACAACTAGGATGTGGGCTGGAATTTTCATTTTAAAAATCAAGAGATGAATGGGTGACAGGCGTAGGCCTCTTGGTCACAGCACCATGGCATTACAGACAAGACACAACTTAATGATCCACATATAGGAGTCTTGATATTAAAATTTCTAGCCGTCTTGTGAGAGGACACAATACATATAGTGTGCTTAATGTTTAGTTATGGGAGAACTGGCTTAAGCTAGTGAGGGAAAAAATTGCTTACCAAAAGTTTAGAATACAGTGGTGGTAAAAGTGGGGGATTTTTGGTCCAGTGGAGAAAAGAGACTGATAATGTACTTTTTAGGTACTTATTGACTTGTTAGACAATATCACCCAGCTGAGTTAGAGATAGTAAAATTAATATTAGTGAGCACAGGATAGATAGATTTTGTCATGCTATAAAGAGTATAGTACATATACTCTGTTAAGGCTTGGTTAGAAAATAATAAACTAAAAATGGTGAGTAAAATAACCTCTTACCCGAGGTTTTATAGTGCAGTGGTGATAAGCGATTTGCGGTTATCAGGTGTTCTCATTTACTCATTTTCTCTTTTCTATCACATCGATGGGGGAAATATTTATACTCTCTTGATACAAGCCTTTGCTGCTGGCTATATTCCTTTGTGCATTCTGCAAAGGCAATCTAGTCCTGCTGCTAGAGATTTTACTTGTGTGAAAGAGACTTGTGTGGTATTTGCTCTGTCCTATATCATTTACATTTTACCTTAACTATACATTTCTGTTTTATGCTGCGTTTTAGAAGGATATCTTAGTTTGCATTTGCTATATCACCTTTTCCACTTGTGCACATGTTTTATGTTTCTTCACCTTGGGTCCCTGTCTATATCTGCATGGTTTTCCTATCTTGGTTTATAGTGTATATCAATCTTCCATCTGATTCTTAAAGGAGGTAAGAGGAACAACTTGATGGACTTTTATGGAGACAGGTACTAGTTGTGGGTTTCTACTGTTGCAACTAGGATTATTCCAGCCAGTGCGGGAGCTATTAGGGGCTGTGCAGTTTGGGATACTAGGCAGCACAGGAACCAGTAGATGCAGGTACAACTGAAATAGGTTTTATTTCCACTTTTACCTGCGTTGCTATGTTTATGTGCATAACAGTTAATAAACTTCTTAAATGGGGTTTTGAGCACTTTTAGGGGTACAGGTTTTAAAATGGTATCACTTTTGGGTATTTTCTGTCAAATAGGCCACTTAAAGTCACTCAAATGTGATGTTGGAAAAAAAGGAGAAATTGCTGATAAACATTTAATCCTTCTAATTTCTTAACAAAAAATCAATTATGGTTTAAAAAATGGTGCTGATGTAAAGAAGATATGTAGTAAATGTTATTTATTAACTATTTTGAGTGGTAGTATGGTTAAAGGGAATAATAATACAAAGTTTGAAAATTGTGACATTTTCTAACTTTTAGGCACATTCACCCAGTGACACACAAGGTTTGAATTCAGAATTTAGTTTTAGTTGCAGAATTAGCAATGAGAGGTGTAATGCAGACTCTCCTTGCTTGCACTGTGTGAATAATAAAAAGAAAAACAGCTGCTAAAGTGCAGTTATTTTAGTTTATAACAGATCAGTCTATTCACAGTCACACTGAGTTGACAATACAACTACAGGACATCTCTATATATCGCTTGAATCTTTGGATTAGTATTCACAGACTTAGGGTGACGCACATCCGGCATCGTTAGAGATGTCGTACTGTGTGACACCTCCGAACGACTGTTAACGAGCAAAAATATTCACCTTATCGTTGCTTGTTGACACGTCGTTCATTTTCATAATGTCGCTCCTCCTCCTGCGCGCCGGTCGTTCGGCATTCCCGAGGCAGCACACATCGCTATGTGTGACACCTCGGGAACGACAAACTACAGCTTACCTGCGGCCGCTGGTAATGAGGAAGGAAGGAGGTGGGCAGGATGTTAAGGCCGCTCATCTCCGCCCCTCCGCTTCTATTGGGCGGCCGCGTAGTGACGCCGCTGTGACGCCACACAAACCACCCCCTTAGAAAGGAGGCGGTTCGCCGGCAACAGTGACGTCGCTAGGCAGGTAGGTGTGTGTGACGGCTCCTAACGATTTTGTGCGCCATAGGCAGCGATTTGCCCATGACGCACAAACGACGGGGGCGGGTGCTTTCACCAGCGATATCGCTAGAGATATCGCTGCGTGTAAAGCTCCTTTTACTCGATAAAAATAGTGGTTTTCCTTTTTGGGACACAAAAGCCTTCCTTTTAGAATTTGTCTTTAAAATTAGGGCACAGAGCTTTAAGCTGCCTACATGTTTGCATTTGTAGTCTGGGAGCATTTAAAAAAAAATGCTGTTAATAAAGATGCTGCTGTGCGGTTACTGCACTGTATCACAGATCAATGAATGCACAGTGACTAAGCAGGTACAGCACTTCCCTATCTCACTTCAATCTGTGGATTATTAATCTCGGCATTATTACCACTTAAATTTTCAATGTAATTCACTAGTGCCACAGTATAATTAAATCCCATTTTGAGTTTTTTTTTGTCCATGTGTGAATGAGCTGTGCACTTTGACCCAGTGGCGTAACTAGAGTTTGATGGGCCCCGGTGCAAAGTTCAGACCTGGGCCCCCACTCCACATACACCGACACTTGGGGTACGGGATAATGACACTGACACTTGGGGTACAGGATAATGATGCTAACACTTGGCTCTTACCCACAGCACTTAGATTTCCCATGATCTGAAATCCCTCTATCAGCACCCAGCTTTCCTATTTTCTGATATCCATCTTGTCCTCGGCACCCAGCTTCCCCATGCTCTGCTATACATCTTTCCCTCAGCACCCAGCTTTCCCATATCAGAGCATGGGAAAGCTGGATGCTGAGAGAAGATGTATAGCAGAGCATGGGAAATCTGGGTGCTGAGGGAAAGAAAAAGGAAAAATTCTCAGCTCACCTGCATCAATACTGCTACTCCTTACGGGTGCCTTGGATCTCCCGGGGAGTCCCAACCGGTTATGTACGCCAAGGAAAAAATATAGAAGAAGGATCCAGCATGATTTTTCTTGTTAGATAAAAACATCAAAGCTTTATTTTGAATAGTTAAAAATAACAAAAACGTGAAGACCGAGGTGTTTAAGGAATCAAAATGGGAACTTAACGCGTTTCGGACTTCATTTTTATTATGATTAAGGACTCTGTATGTTTTTAAAAATGAAGTCCGAAACGCGTTAAGTTCCCATTTTGATTCCTTAAACACCTCGGTCTTCACGATTTTGTTATTCTTAACTATTCAAAATAAAGCTTTGATGTTTTTATCTAACAAGAAAAATCGTGCTGGATCCTTCATCTATATTTTTTCCTTGGCTGAGGGAAAGAGCCTTTTTCCCTCAGCACAAAACATTCCCATCCCCTGATTGTATCTTTGTCCCCTCTTGTATATAGTTCTCCAAATACAATAATGGCCCCAACATTGCCTTCCAAATAGTATAAAGGGTCCCACATAACCCTTCATATATTAGAATACACTTCCATAGTCCTCCATGTATTATAATGCATTTCCCATACTTCTCCATGCATTATAATTCACCCCATAGTACTCAATATATAATACTGCACCACAGTCATCCATATATTATAATGCACCCCCATAATCCTCCATGTATAAACTAGCCCTTCAATTATTATCATGAATTTCTCATAGTACTCCATATATTATACTGCACCACATAGTCCCCAATGTTTTATAATGCACCCCCATAGTCCATGTATAAGGTAGGCTCCATAGTCCTCTATATATTTTATAATGTAGCCCCCATAGTCCTATATGTATTATAACGCAACCCCATAAAACTTCATATTGTATTATGCATCACCATACTCATCCATGCATAATGCACCCCTATATTCCATGTATAAGGTGTCCTTTATTTTGTATTATGCAGCCCCCCAGACCTCCATATATAACAATGCAGCCAGCCTCCTCAGTCCTCCATGTTTAATAATGGAGCCATTCTCTCCAGGCCTCCATGTATAATGTAGCACCCAGCCTCTCCAGGCCTCCATGTATAACAATGCACCCAGCCTCCCCAGTCCTCCATGTATAATATAGCAGCCAGCCTCTCAAGACCTCTATCTATAATAATTCAGCCAGCCTCCCCAGTCCTCCATGTATAATAATGCATCCAGCCTCCCCAGTCCTTCATGTATAATAATATATCCAGCCTCCCCAGTCCTCCATGTATAATAATACAGCCTGCCTCCCCAGGCGTCCATGCATAAAATAGCAGCCAGCCTCTCCAGGCCTCCATGTATAATATAGCAGCCAGCCTCCCCAGGCCTCCATGTATAATAATGCAGCTAGCCTCCCCAGGTCTCCATATATAATAATGCAGCCAGCCTCCCCAGACCTCCATGTATAATAATGTAGCCAGCCTCCCCAGACCTCCAGCTATAATAATGCAGCCAGCCTCGCCAGTCCTTCATGTATAATAATGCATCCAGCATCCTCAGGCCTCCAAGTATAGTAATACAGCCAGCTTCCCCAGACCTCCATGTAAAATGTAATATGTATGTAATATAATATAGCAGCTAGCCTCTCCAGGCCTCCATGTATAATATAGCAGCCATCCTCTCCAGGCCTCCATGTATAAAATAGCAGCCAGCCTCCCCAGGCCTCCATGTATAATGCAGCCTCCCCAGGCCTCCATGTATAATGCAGCCTCTCCAGGCCTCCATTTATAATATAGCAGCCAGCCTCTCCAGGCCTCCATGTATAATATAGCAGCCAGCCTCTCCAGGCCTCCATGTTTAATATAGCAGCCATCCTCTCCAGGCCTCCATGTGCAATATAGCAGCCAGCCTCCCCAGGCCTCCATGTTTAATATAGCAGCCAGCCTCTCCAGGCCACCATGTATAATATAGCAGCCAGCTTCCAAAGTCCTCCATGTATAATGCAGCCTCCCCAGGCCTCCATGTATAATACAGCCAGCCTCTCCAGGACTTCATGTATAATATAGCAGCCAGCCTCTCCAGGCCTCCATGTATAATGCAGCCTCTCCAGGCCTCCATGTATAATATAGCAGCCAGCCTCTCCAGGCCTCCATGTTTAATATAGCAGCCAGCCTCTCCAGGCCTCCATGTAGAATATAGCAGCCAGCCTCCCCAGGCCTTCATGTATAATGCAGCCTCCCCAGGCCTCCATGTATAATGCAGCCTCCCCAGGCCTCCATGTATAATGCAGTATCTCCAGGCTTCCATGTATAATGCAGCCTCTCCAGGCCCCCATGAATAATGCAGCCTCTCTAGGCCCCCATATATAATAATGCAGCCTCCTCAGACCTCCATGTATAATGCAGCCTCTCCAGGCCTCCATGTATTAACAATGCAGCCTGCCCAGACCTCCATGTATAGTGCAACCTCTCCAGGCCTCCATGTATAATAATGAAGCCTGCCCAGACCTCCATGTATAATGCAGCCTCTCCAGGCCTCCATGTATAATGCAGCCTCTCCAGGCCTCCATGTATAATAATGCAGCTTCCCCAGACCTCCATGTATAATGCAGCCTCTCCAGGCCGCCATGTATAATGCAGCCTCTTCAGGCCTCCATGTATAATGCAGCCTCTCCAGGCCTCGATGTATAATGCAGCCTTCCCAAGCCTCCATGTTTAATGCAGCCTTCCCAAGCCTCTGACCACCATGTACTCAGTAATTTATATTAAAAAAACAAAAACAAAACAAGCACTCACCCTCTCTCTTCCTTCCACCGCTCTCTCTTCCTTCCACCGCTGCTGTCTTTACCTCTCTCCTTGTTCCCCAGCCGCTGCTCTGTCCTCACCACTTTCCTCTTCCACAGCTGCTTGATCTCCCCCCTCCTCGTTCTCCCGGTGCTGCGGTCGGTATCGTCCCGTCCTGCACTCTGTGCACTCAGCACATCACCGCGCAGGCACAGGGGGAGAATGATGATGCATAGCACGGCACCGGGCACGCTATGCTTCATCAGTACTGTGAGCGGTGATGGGGGAGCCGCCGCAGCCGCTAACACCAGGCAGGGGGCCCCGGTGCCACAGCTGACACCAGGCAGGGGGGCCCGGTGTCGGTAGCGGCACCGGGTTATATAGCGGCCACGTGGTGTATGACAGATCAGCGCAGCTCCTCTCTCACTGACAGGAGATGGTTACTGATCTGCCTGGCGGCCGCCGGGCCCCTAACCTCCCGGGCCTGGTCGCAATGGCGACCGCTGCGACCGTGGTAGTTTTGCCCCTGCTTTGACCCCTTGTTCCTAACCTGTAAAAGCTTAATATACACTCAAAAAGAAGAAAAACACAAGCGCTCAAAAAGGCGAGAGAAGACAGTAGTAGCTTCACAATAAATAGGTTTATTGAGAAGATTGGTCTCACAGTTAAAATGCTGCAAGCAGCGGACAGGGTCCACGTAGACCTGTTGAAGTAAAGGAAGTATCAATAACTGCTATGCTAATAATCGCAAAAAGGGGGGGAATATGCCAATATACCAATAAATGTAAATAAAGAATATAAATTATTAATTAAACAAGTATTTTAGGTACCTGCAGTTTTGGAGGCTGTTTATGTGGTCTTTTGGGGAGGAATTCTTCTCTTATCCTATATTCATTTTAATTTGTTATATTTATTTATTAATTTATTTATCTTTTCCTGTGCTAGTGGAACTCTGTTCACCATTTTTTCACCTACATTTCCTCCTCAAAGACAACACAAACAGCCTCCAAAACTGCAGGTACCTAAAATACTTGTTTAATTAATAATTTATATTTTTTAATTACATTTATTGGTATATTGGTATCTCCCCTTCCACCCCTTTTTATGTTATTAATTTTCCTTAAAATGCACTGCTTGGCTGAAGGTGATTGTCTTCCCTGATCGATTGCACATAACCATGCAACGTCTTAGCTAGACGACCTAATTGAGAACTCACCTTGTACATGTCTGATTAGCCAAATTTTTGACTCTTCAGCGTACATAATGGCACCTTTATCTGATCCACAGTGTTTGAATTTGCAGGACCTGTCAATTTCAGGAAATTTGGCTTAAAGTTGATTCTTGACTGATGGATTCAATCATCTCCACCCAGCAGCTCTGTTAGGCTATGTGTCCACGGTAGAATGTACCTGCGGATTTTTCTGCATGAAAATCCGCGACTTTCGCGGCAAATCCGCACCTTTTTTTTGCCGCGGATTTACCGCGAATTTGCCGCGGATTTTGATGTGGATTTTTTTTTTCCCCATTCTATACCCAAAATCCGCACCAAAATCCGCAACAATAATTGACATGCTGCAGATTTTTCCGGATCAAAATCCGCGGCAAATCCGCCGCGGAAAAATCCGCAGCATGGACACAGCATTTCCAAAATGCGATTGAAATGGCTTGGAAGTGCCGCTGCTGCCGATTTTCGGAAAATCCGCGGCAAATCCGCGGCAAATCCGCAAGAAATCCGCAAGAAATCCGCAGCGTGTGCACATAGCCTTATGCCAGGCCAAGACCTGCAATCATGTGATAACCAGGTCCTACAGAAGCATCGGCAGGGTGTAAAAAACAGACTGATTGGCTAAGCAAGTTGAAAAAGGGAGAAGCTTGCTGAGCACTAGGACTTTTGTATGATTCTCCATTGTAGACCTGGGAGAGACTGACAATGTAGAGCAGAGAACAGAGGCACACCGTGGGTGCTGACTAGAGATGAGCGAACCAGCCGTGGTTTGGCTCGAGCTCGGTTCGCCGAACTGAGGTCCCGTTCGAGTTCGGTTCGGCGAACGTTCGACGAACCGAACTCGAACCAATAGGAAATAATGGGAGGCAATCACAAACACATAAAAACGCATTATAAATGTACACATACAGTTAATAAACATTGCCATAACACTTACCGGTGCCCGCGATGCGTCCTGCACTCTGTCTCCTGTCACTATTCCTTCCGATGATCGCTGCGTCCTCCCGATAACCAGCACTGACAGGACCTTCCGTGACATCGTCAAAATAGCCATGTGACCAGTCACGTGGCTATTATCTCATTGGCTACAGACTGGTCACATGGCTTTGACGTCATGTCCTGTCCTAGGTCCTGTCATTGCACTCTCCGGTACACGTTGCACATTTGTGTATTGCCGTGTACCGGCGACATGCTCTAGCACACGGTCGACTCCCCGTTCCGTTAGGGACCAGCTGACACAGCCAGTCATTAACGGAGATCACCGTTGCCATAGCAACGCAGTTAGCGGTGACGTAACCGCTAACCGCGGCTTCGGGAATCACATGATCGGAGCACCGTTGCTATGGTAACGCGTCTGTCAGCGTTACCGCTGTTACCGCTAACAGCCAGCAGCACTGATCTCTCACGGAGTGAAGGCTGCACGGGAAGCAGCATCTTCCCCCATGCAGCAGTGATGGAGCAGAGCTGCATTTGTTGAACGAGAAAGACAGAAGACCATGGATCGTGGAGGGCTGACAGGGGGTAATAAAGATGGAGTCTCTAATGTGTCTGTATATTTATTTCTATTAAAGTATTTTTTCTCTGTGTGGTGTCTTTTTTTTAACCCTTTATTGGAGATTCTTAATGGCCGGGTCAAACGTGCCTGACATTAAGAATCTCTGGCTTAATACTAGCTAGTAAAACAAAGCTAGTATTAGCTCATTATTACTCAGCAAGCCACCAGGCTTCAGGGCTGTTGGAAGAGTTGGATACAGCGCTGGATGATGGTGCTTCTATGAAAGCGCCATTTTCTGGGGTGGCTGCGGACTGCAATTCGCAGCAGAGGCGCCCAGAAACCTCGGGCTAACCTGTACTGCGGATTCCAAACCCCAGCTGCCTAGTTGTACCTGGCTGGACACAAAAATGGGGCGAAGCCCACGTCATTTGTTTTTTAATTTAATTAATAAGTGAAATAATTAAACAAAAACTCCCTATATAAATTCCCTATATTTTTGGTTCCCAGCCGGGTACAAATAGGCAACTGGGGGTTGGAGGCAGCCCGTGGCTGCCTGCTGTACCTGGCTAGCATACAAAAATATGGCGAAGCCCACGTCATTTTTTTGGTGGGCAAAAAACTTCTGCATACAGTCCTGGATGGAGTATGCTGAGCCTTGTAGTTCTGCAGCTGCTGTCTGCTCTTCTCCATACAGACAGGACAGCAGCTGCAGAACTACAAGGCTAAGCATACTCCATCCTGGACTGTATGCAGAAGTTTTTTGCCCCCTGAAAAAATTATGTATGCTAGCCAGGTACAGCAGGCAGGTACGGCTGCCCCCAAGCCCCAGTTGCCTATTTGTACCCGGCTGGGAACCAAAAATAAAGGGAAGCCTTTTTTTTATTATTTCATGAATTTCATGAAATAATTAGAAAACAAATGACGTAGGCTTCGCCCCATTTTTGTGTCCAGCCAGGTACAACTAGGCAGCTGGGGATTGGAATCCGCAGCACAGGTTGGCCTGAGCTTTCTGGGCTCCACTGCTGTGAATTGCAGTCTGCAGCCGCCTCAGAAAATGGCACTTTCATAGAATCGCCATCTTCTGGCGCTGTATCCAACTCTTCCAGCACCTGCCTGCTATACCTGGCTAGCATACAAAAATATGGCGAAGCTCACATCCTTTTTTTGTAGTTTTTTGGCAAAAAAAATAAAAAATGCTTCCCTGGATTTTCCATTGCCAGTGAAGGTAACACCAAGCAGTGGGGGTTAGCAGCCAGTAGCTGCTTGGATTACCCTTAGCTAGCAATACAAAAAATGCAGCGGGAGCCCATATATATTTTGTTTAATTATTTATTTAAATAACTAAAAACAAAATTGGCTTCTCTGTATTTTGATTGCTGGACATCACAGTGCTGTAAAAATAAATCTTTAAAAAAAATGACGTAGCGCTCCGCGGTATTTTTGATTCTCAGCGCAGATAAAGCAGCCAGCTATGGGTTGCCACCCCCATCTGCCTGCCGTTACCTTGGTTGGCAATCAAAATACAGGGAAGCCCATTAATTTTTTTTCTATTTAAAAAATAGTTAAAAAAAAAATGACGTTGGGTCCCCCCATTTTTGATAGCCAGCTGGGGTAAAGCAGACGGCTGTAGCCTGAAAACCACAGCTGGCAGCTTTACTGTGGTTGGGGATCCAATGTGGAGGTTCCCCCAGGCTCTTTTTTTATAATTATTTTATAAATATTAATAATTACACAAAAAAAGTAGGGTCCCCCCAAATTGGATCACCAGCCAAGGTAAATTGGACAGCTGTGGTCTGGTATTCTCAGGGTGGGAAGTTCCATAGTTATTGGGCCTTCACAGCCTAAAAATAGCAGGCTGCAGGCACCCCAGACGTGGCGCATCCACTAGATGCGCCAATCCTGGCGCTTCACCCCAGCTCATCCCGTGCCCTGGTGCAGTGGCAAACGGGGTAATAAATCGGGTTGATACTAGCTGTAAAGTCACCTGAGATCAAGCCCAGCAGTTTGTGATGTCATGGCGTCTATTAGATACCCAACATCATAAACTGTCAGTACTAACAAAAAAAAATCGACAAAAGAAATTTATTTGAAAAAACAGTCCTCAAAACATTCCCTCTTTCACCAATTTATTGTAAGAAAAAAAATAAAGGGGTCCCACGACGACTCTGGATCGTCTAGAATATAAGGGGGAGACACTCAGGGAACGTATCCCCCATTTTCTAGGAGTGCAGACCCTTCATGTGAGGAGTGTGGGTGCAATGAATCTGCACTCACTCTCCCCGGGTCCACAGCAGCAGAGTCCATGTCGTAATGGTTGCTACCAAAGCTGCAATGCCCTGCTCATGAGGTAAGGGCATGCCTAATCAGGAGAACTATTCTACATTTCCAAATATTGGTATTTGCTGAAATTACTGCTATTCCACCTACTATATATTGGGGATAGGATCTTGGAGATGGAATACCCCTTTAAGTCCAGTTATCCAGCTGAATGAATACTTAACAACAGAACTCGCTATTTAGATGTGTTTTCTTGTGGCGTATAACGGACTCTCATGTTTGGTAGTCGTTCAGCAGGGAAACTATAAAAGGAAATCCCTCCATTTGGAAATGTAGTATATAGCTCTCCTGATCAATTATGTTCCTTACCTCATGAGCAGGGCATTGCAGTAATAATAATAATTTATTCATTTATATAGCGTTATTAATTCCATAGCGCTGTATGTCTTTTGAGTGTGGGAGGAAACCGGAGTACCCGGAAGAAACCCACGCAAACTCCTTGCAGATGGTGTCCTTGGTGGGAATTGAACCCAGGACCTTAGCGCTGCAAGACTGCAGTGCTAACCACTGAGCCACAGTGCCACCCATTTAGCTTACAGATGCATAACCACCACTCACTGTGTCTGAACACAGGAAGCTGAGCTGACAGCCGCTCTGTGCATGCGGCAGCATCTATTGTGAAGGAGAGGGCCGTGGGGGGATCAACGCTGCACAGGTACCGTGGGACACCGGGGAACACCGGTGGGGTTAGAGGGGGTGACCTGGCAGGGCCTGGGGAGGAGTTTTCTGTCGCATGTGTCATGGCACATGCAACAGAAATCAGAGGGGTAGGGTGAATGCGGCCGGCGCGCTGCTGTGTCCGCGGCCATCTTGGATTTCTGGGAGGGCATCAGGGGGGGTACTTTGGCGACACCGGGGGACCAGAGGGGACCGGGGAGGAGATTTATCATGTTTGTTCATGCCAGATGGGAGATAAATAATTTTTTACCGACACTGTCATTTACTGTAACGTGATCATCGGTATACGGTGTATACCTGTGATCACGTGAGCGGGGACCGGAAAAAACGTCCTGAATTATGATCTCCAGGGTCTCAGCTAGCCCTGAAATTCCGGAGATTTTCTGACGCTGGGGGGCGTTATTCACTTACTTCTGCCTGCTGTTTATAAACGGCACATCAGAATAAGGCTACATTCACACGACCGATCCATTTTTGTGGTCTGCAAAAAGCAGTCTGTTTTTTTTCACGGGTGCATCCGTGTGGCATCCGTTTCCATTCCGTAGACGGTCCGTATGTCATCTGTTTGTCATCCGTGTGCCTTCCGTTTTTTTTGTGTACTGCAAAGAAACTGAAGGAGGGAAAATACATAAATTTACCCAGGATCCATAGCTTCAACCTACATGAGACGGTCACATGTTCACTCCAGTGCCATTTTCTACTGCTTTTCACAGCGTAGAGCTCTCTGGTGATTTTCCTGTGCTTGTACACTTCATATCAGTCTTTTCTGTCATTATAATGGCAGAAAGACACATAATGTCCCACTCTCCTGCATTTTGTAATTTTGCACCCTTTGGTGACTTTCATGTGGCACTAAGGGGTGCTTAGCTTTGTTTTTAGCCAAAAAAATGAAAAAAAAATGACGTAGGGTTCCCCCTATTTTTGTAGCCAGCTAGGGTAAAGCAGGCGGCTGCAGCCTGCAGACTACAGCTGGCAGCTTCACCTTGGCTGGTAATCCAAAACTGAGGGCTCCCCACGCTGTTATTTTAAATTAAATAAATAATTAAAAAAAAAAAACACGTAGGGGTCCCCCCAAAATTGGATCACCAGCCAAGGTAAAGCAGACAGCTGGGGTCTGATATTCTCAGACTAGGGAGGTCCATGGTTATTGGACTCTCCCCAGCCTAAAAATAGGCCGCAGCCGCCCCAGAAGTGGCGCATCCATTAGATGCGCCAATCCTGGTGCTTCGCCCCAGCTCATCCCGTGCCCTGGTGCGTTGGCAAAAAGGGTAATATATGGGGTTAATACCAGATGTGTAATGTCTAGTGATGAGCGAGCATGCTTGTCACTACTCGGTACTCGCACGAGTATCGCTGTACTCGGGCTGCTCGGCGGGGACCGAGTAATCTCGCGATACTCGTGCTGTACTCGTGGTCTTCATTTCTGCATGTTGGCGCTCTTTTGAGAGCCAGCCCTCATACAGGGATTGGCTGGCAGACCACTGCAATGCCACAGCCCTGTTAGTTGTGGAATTGCAGTGATTGGCCGGCCTGCACAGCGTGACCGAGCCTTTATATCGGCCGGCGCGCTGTACTCTGCTCACAATTATCCAGACAGTCAGTGCAGGGAGAGTGTCGCTGATTCAGGGAAAGCTTTGCGGCCCTTTATAGTTAGTTCCGGAGCAGGGCTGCAAACAGTGTGACCAGAAGTCCTTCTCAGGACTATTCTAGTTGTATACAGGCAGGCAGGGTATAGCCAGGTCGGAGTACAGTAGCAGAGTCCTTCTCAGGACTATTGTTGCTATATACAGGCAGGGTATAGCCAGGTCGGAATACAGGCTAGTGACCAGAAGAGTCCTTGTCAGGACTATTGTAGCAGTATACAGGCAGGCAGGCAGGGTAGTGGTGACCGTATACCAGCCTTCATCATATCTGGGGCTGGTGTACACAGTGTAAAACAGTCCAGATAGTGTCAGACTTCTCAGTAATTGTCGCTCCTAAAAACCAGTTAGGTTCTTATTGCGTCCGTGCTTGCATTTAAAAACAGCACGTGTGTGGCAGTCAGTGGCAGCGTACAGGTGCGCGTTTTGCACAAACTATTATATAACGCACAAGTCTAGTGTATAATACACGTCAGTCAGCAGTGTCTGATAGTGTCAGACTTCTCAGTAATTGTCGCTCCTAAAAACCAGTTAGGTTCTTATTGCGTCCGTGCTTTCATTTAAAAACAGCACGTGTGTGGCAGTCAGTGGCAGCGTACAGGTGCGCGTTTTGCACAAACTATTATATAACGCACAAGTCTAGTGTATAATACACGTCAGTCAGCAGTGTCTGATAGTGTCAGACTTCTCAGTAATTGTCGCTCCTAAAAACCAGTTAGGTTCTTATTGCGTCCGTGCTTGCATTTAAAAACAGCACGTGTGTGGCAGTCGGTGGCAGGGGACAGGTGCGCGTTTTGCACAAACTATTATATAACGCACAAGTCTAGTGTATAATACACGTCAGTCAGCAGTGTCTGATAGTGTCAGACTTCTCAGTAATTGTCGCTCCTAAAAACCAGTTAGGTTCTTATTGCGTCCGTGCTTGCATTTAAAAACAGCACGTGTGTGGCAGTCGGTGGCAGGGGACAGGTGCGCGTTTTGCACAAACTATTATATAACGCACAAGTCTAGTGTATAATAATACACGTCAGTCAGCAGTGTCTGATAGTGTCAGACTTCTCAGTAATTGTCGCTCCTAAAAACCAGTTAGGTTCTTATTGCGTCCGTGGTTGCATTTAAAAACAGCACGTGTGTGTCTGTCGGTGGCAGAGTACAGGTGCTCGTTTTGCACAAACTATTATATAACGCACAAGTCTAGTGTATAATACACGTCAGTCAGCAGTGTCTGATAGAGTCAGACTTCTCAGTAATTGTCGCTCCTAAAAACCAGTTAGGTTCTTATTGCGTCCGTGGTTGCATTTAAAAACAGCACGTGTGTGGCAGTCGGTGACAGGGGACAGGTGCGCGTTTTGCACAAACTATTATATAACGCACAAGTCTAGTGTATAATACACGTCAGTCAGCAGTGTCTGATAGTGTCAGACTTCTCAGTAATTGTCGCTCCTAAAAACCAGTTAGGTTCTTATTGCGTCCGTGGTTGCATTTAAAAACAGCACGTGTGTGGCAGTCGGTGGCAGGGGACAGGTGCGCGTTTTGCACAAACTATTATATAACGCACAAGTCTAGTGTATAATAATACACGTCAGTCAGCAGTGTCTGATAGTGTCAGACTTCTCAGTAATTGTCGCTCCTAAAAACCAGTTAGGTTCTTATTGCGTCCGTGGTTGCATTTAAAAACAGCACGTGTGTGGCAGTCGGTGACAGGGGACAGGTGCGCGTTTTGCACAAACTATTATATAACGCACAAGTCTAGTGTATAATACACGTCAGTCAGCAGTGTCTGATAGTGTCAGACTTCTCAGTAATTGTCGCTCCTAAAAACCAGTTAGGTTCTTATTGCGTCCGTGGTTGCATTTAAAAACAGCACGTGTGTGGCAGTCGGTGGCAGGGGACAGGTGCGCGTTTTGCACAAACTATTATATAACGCACAAGTCTAGTGTATAATACACGTCAGTCAGCAGTGTCTGATAGTGTCAGACTTCTCAGTAATTGTCGCTCCTAAAAACCAGTTAGGTTCTTATTGCGTCCGTGCTTGCATTTAAAAACAGCATGTGTGTGGCAGTCGGTGGCAGTGTCAGGCTCCATATTGTCCCTGGATAGAGACGTGCATGAGGGCCTGTAAACATGAAGTGCCCATTGTAAGGAAGTGGGTCTATTGTAGTATAGCCCTTAGGCAGGGCAGCCAAAAATTGGGAGGCTCCACGTTGTCCCTGGATAGAGACGTGCATGAGGGCCTGTAAACCTGAAGTGCCCATTGGAAGGAAGTGGGTCTATTGTAGTATAGCCCTTAGGGTATGTGCGCACGTTGCTTTTTACCTGCTTTTTACCTGCTTTTTTGCTGCTTTTTCTTCTGCGCTGTTTAATGCCAAAATGGATGTGTTCTTCTATTCAAGCAAAGTCTATGGGAATTTGGGTTTCTTGTTCACACTATGTTGTTCAAAATGCTGCCTTTTTGTGGCAGAACTTTGGTCAAAAACTCAGCTTTGCAGTGCAAAACCCAAATGGCAAAAACAATTGACATGTTGCTTCTTTGAAAAGCTGAGTTTTTGACCAAAGTTCTGCCTCAAAAAGGCAGCATTTTGAACAACATAGTGTGAACAAGAAACCCAAATTCCCATAGACTTTGCTTGAATAGAAGAACACATCCATTTTGGCATTAAACAGCGCAGAAGAAAAAGCAGCAAAAAAGCAGGTAAAAAGCAGGTAAAAAGCAACGTGCGCACATACCCTTAGGCAGGGCAGCCAAAAATTGGGAGGCTCCACGTTGTCCCTGGGTAGAGACGTGCATGAGGGCCTGTAAACCTGAAGTGCCCATTGGAAGGAAGTGGGTCTATTGCAGTATAGCCCTTAGGCAGGGCAGCCAAAAATTGGGAGGCTCCACGTTGTCCCTGGGTAGAGACGTGCATGAGGGCCTCAAAACATTGTTCCCATTGCAAAGGAGCGGGTCTCCTGTCGTTGTAATGTCCATTCTGCAAAGAATGGGCGAAAAAATTTACCACTGGGGGTATACCTGAAACAAAGGCCTAAGTATTGCAATTTGTAACGGTCATCATCATGGTGGCGCCTGAGGAGAAGGAGGAGCAGTCCAGCGATTATCCAAAGTCCAGAAGTGTGTACCCATGGGTGAGTGGACGTACATGGCAAACTTTAAATTCCGCTCTCATTTGCTGGTGGTGTGGTGAAGTCTGGCACAATCCAACCCTTGTTCATCTTGATCAGAGTCAGCCTGTCAGCATTTTCAGTTGACAGGCGGGTGCGTTTATCTGTAATGATTCCACCTGCGGCACTAAAAACACGCTCTGACAAAACGCTAGCAGCAGGGCAGGCCAGGACTTCCAAGGCGTAGAGAGCCAATTCATATCACGTGTCCAGCTTGGATACCCAATAATTGTAAGGCACAGAGGAATGTCGGAGTACAGTTGTTCGATCTGCAAGGTACTCCTTCAGCATCTGGGCAAACTTAGGATTTCTTGTGGCACTACCCCGCACCTCAGGGGCTGTGGTACGTGAGGGGCTGAGAAAACTGTCCCACATCTTAAAGACTGTTCCCCTACCTCTGGCGGATTGGACTTGTGCCTCTCTCGGCTGTACGCCTCGGTTGTCCACTGATTCCTGACCTATGCCGCTAGCGTTTTGTGAGGGGAATGCTTTGCCTACTTCCGTGACTATGGCCTTCCGGAACTGCTGCATTTTGGTTGACCTCTCCTCCACGGGAATAAGAGACAAAAAGTTCTCCTTGTAGCGTGGGTCTAACAGTGTTACCAACCAGTAATGATTGTCGGCCAAGATGTTCTTAACGCGAGGGTCACGAGACAGGCAGCTTACCATAAAGTCAGCCATGTGTGCCAGACTCTTAACAGCCATCACTTCAGTATCCTGACCAACACGATGACTGAACATGCTGTCCTCCTCCTCCTCCTCCTCATCATCTACCCTGTCCTCTGGCCAGCCACGCTGAACCGAGGATATGACTGCATGTCATATCCTCAATTTGGCCAGAGAGTTGCTCCATGTCTTCATCCTCCTCCTCGTCATAGTCCTCCACTGCACGTTGTGATGAGACGAGGCTGGGCTGTGTGTTATCACCCACACCCACTACTGTTTCTTGCTCAAACTCATCGCGCTCCGCCTGCAATGCATCATGGTTGTTTTTTGAGCAGAGACCATTTTAGAAGGCAGAGAAGCGGTATGGTGACGCTAATAATGTCGTCATCGCCGCTCACCATCTTGGTGGAGTCCTCAAAGTTTTGGCGGATGGTGCATAGGTCGGACATCCATCTCCACTCCTCAGGTGTTATGTGTGGAGTTTGACCCATTTCCCGACGGCTTAGGTGATGCAGGTACTCAACAACTGCCCTCTTCTGCTCACATATCCTGACCAACTTGTGCAGAGTTGAATTCCAACGCGTGGGGACATCACACACCAGTCTGTGTGCCGGAAGATGCAAACGGCGTCTTAAGCCGGCAAGGCCGGCTGAAGCAGTAGGTGACTTTCGAAAATGTGCAGACAGGCGGCAAACTTTTACCAGCAGATCAGACAGCTCTGAGTATGACTTTAGAAACCGCTGAACCACGAGGTTGAGCACATGGGCCACGCATGGAACATGTGTCAGCTGGCCTCGCCTCAAAGCCGCCACCAGGTTCCGGCCATTGTCACACACGACCTTTCCTGGCTTTAGGTTCAGAGTTGTGAGCCAGTGATCTGCCTTCTGTTTCAGAGCTGTCCACACCTCTTCTGCATTGTGGGGTTTGTTGTCACCTATGCAGATTAGCTTCAGCACTGCCTGTTGCCGCTTCGCCGAGGCAGTGCTGCAGTGCTTCTGTGTCGCCCTGGACAAGCCAGGGGCCACAGAGCACAACACTTAAACACCCCACACTCCCTGCAGGCATATCATAGTCAAAACACAAAATCCTTGTTGCCTTCCCCAGGGGCTGTTGTCCACACCAGGGTGTGGAGCCAGGCGGTTGGTCTCCACCCACCGAGGAGGAGGGAAAACACAGGCAGTGAGAGTTAAGCTAAGGAAGTGGAAGGAGGAAAGTAGTAGAGAGGAGAAAAGTGACAGCAAAGAGCCTGAAGTTGGTCCGGGTGTGTGGCCCGGACAGGACAGCAAGGTTGGCAGGATGTGGTGACCGTCTGCAGTGGAGGCCGATTGGAGTCTGCCGTAAGGACCGTGGACGGGTGGTGACCCGGGCGTACCGGACCGGTATACAAAGAGAAGCCAGCACCATTGGCAGAGGACTTTCGGATCCCGGCAAGGCTTGGTGTCGCCGTGAATTTGCCAAATCCATTAGTGAAGGGAACCTCAGGGTTTCCAAACAGCCAAGTCCAGATAGAAGGCAACCGTACAACCGTGAAGGGGAGACACAGCCACCGCCAAGGGCAACCGTCTCCCAGGGCCAGCGCCTGTGGGCAAAAGGGGCTCCTCCGGCCCATATCCAGGTCGGGGAGCGGGTTACCGTTGGGAAACCATCACTACCAACACTTAACTTAGGTGCAGGGAGAGACAGTCATCACTAACCTGCAGGGAGGAACAACCGCAGCCGTCCGAGTGACCCGTCCATCCAGCCACTTGTTTAACCGTGAACTGTGTCATCATCATTGGGCTGAGTGAGTACCTCCGTGCCGTGCGGCACAGCGCTGCCCCTGCGACCCTGCACCTCATCAGGCCCCGCAACCCGCCTGTCATCCATGTCTACCCCATCACCAGGCCCCGGGACAACCAACCCCCCTACCCACGGAGGGGAGAAATAACAACAAAGCTGCTCCCTGTCACAGGCTCCCGGGATCCCCGTCCAGAGCAGCGGTGGTGTCCACACAATCACCACAACCGTGGGTGGCGTCACGGACAATATCCCCAAAACCCAAACCACCCCTTTTCACTCACGGGCGAGTAGCGCCGCTCGAGTCCCCGGGATCCGGCCATCGCTCGAGCCAACGAGCAGCAGCAGCCGTAGAGCAGCGTCAGCCGGACCCGAGCAGTGGGAGAGCGCACCGTGCCCTCCTCCGCCCGCGACACTTCCAGCTTGGGACTGGTGTGGAAGGTAAAGTGGATCAGGATGCGCAGGAGGAGGAGGAGGCTGAGGAGCATGACATTCCGGAGCTGTAGAGTGTGTGTGAAACCCTGACTGAGGTAGGGCCTGCAAAACTTGGTGTGTGAAGGACGTGTTACGTCCCTCGCTCAGACTGGGTCCCAGCTTGCACAATATTAACCCAGTGTGACGTCAACGAGATGTAGCGGCCTTGCCCACATGCACTTGTCCACGTGTCTGTGGTTAGGTGGACTTTGGCTGAAACAGCGTTGTTCAGGGCACGTGTGATGTTTTGTGACACGTGGTTATGCAATGCGGGGACGGCACACCGGGAGAAATAGTGGCGGCTGTGGACCGAGTAACGTGAGACAGCTGCCACCATCAGGTCGCGGAATGCTTCTGTCTCAACCAGCCTAAAAGGCAACATTTCCAGCGCAAGCAGTCGCGAAATGTTAGCATTTAGAACTGTGGCATGTGGGGTGTTGGCAGTGTATTTGCGCCTGCGTTCAAAGGTTTGCTGAATGGATAACTGAACGTTGCGCTGGGACAAGGACGTGCTTGATGATGGTGTTCTTTCTGCGTAGGCAACTGCAGGTGCAGGAGTGGAGGAGGCTTGTTCGCAGGCAGCATGGACAGGGGATTGGCTCGCATGCACAACCAGCGAAGACGTAGCAGTGACATCAGCAAGCACTGCTCCTGGACTCTGTTGTACTTCCCACAAAGTCGGGTGCTTGGCTGACATGTGCCTGATCATGCTGCTGGTGGTCAGGCTGCTAGTTTTGGTACCCCTGCTGATGCTGGCATGGCAGGTGTTGCAAATGGCCTTTTTAGAATCATCTGGAGCCAACTTAAAAAACTGCCAGTGTCAGAGTTCCGGGTTTTCCAGTTTTCTTTTGAAAGAGCTTGCCCTTTGTTAACATGGAGTTTTCTGTTCTGTTGCCCTACTTCCTGTCCATCTGTTTAAAAGCCGCCCCTAAAGCTTAGTCCAGTGCCTGAGTATACTGCTTCCTGTGTGCTCCTGCCCTGCTGCTTTTGGTTCCTGATTGTTATTCGGATCCTCTTGGAAAACAACCGACACCGACTCTGGACTTCATCTGGTATCATCTAGCTGTGCCCGGACTCCGTTTGCCGTCTTTGGTCGGCACTTCTGCCCGGTTCCTTCCGTTTAATACCACTCTGGACTCACATCACGTACGGACATTTTTGGACTTACCTATTGCCCTTTTGTGTCCCGGCTGCTGCGCATTTAGGGCTTCTGGGGTGATTGCCAGACAGTCCCTGTATAGGGGTTCGCTCTTGGTGGTCTCCCTGGGGGAGTCCGGTGCGCGGTCCCGGGAATTCCCTTTCGCTCCGTCCCTGGAAGGTATTTCCTGTATTTATGTTCTACTGTGTTTTTGTTCCGTTTATGTACATATTTGCTGGTTGCATATTATAAACGTCTTGCACCAAGAACTCGTCTCTGGTTGTCATTGCCCTAACGCAATCGAAATCCTCAATACATACAATAGTATTACAGCCAGACTCGGGAAGACCTAACATTTGTACAGGCACCTTGTGTCGTGTTGTTCCGGGGAACAGTTGCCTGACGTCTGCCTGGGGCCACCACTCTGCTTCTTACTGCCTGTTGTGATGCTACGCCTCCCTCCCCCTGTGCACTGCTGTCCTCGCTCTGCATATCCTCCTGCCAGGTTGGGTCATTTACTGGATCATCCACCACGTCGTCTTCCTCTTCCGCACCCTGCTCCTCCTCCTGACTTCCTGACAATTGTGTCTCATCATCGTCCACCCCTTGTTGAGACACGTTGCCAACTTCGTGAGAACGTGGCTGCTTAAATATTTGGGCATCTGTACATACAATCTCGTCATGGCCCACTTCAACAGGAGCTGGCAAGAGGCCAGAATTTGTGAATGGAAACGTGAACGAACAGCTCTTCCGAGTGTCCAAGTGTGGGATCAGTAATGTCCGTGGACGTGTACTCGGCCTGGTGGTAGGAAGGAGGATCAGGTTCTGAAATGTGCGGTGCAGTATCACGGCTACTGACACTTGACCGTGTGGAAGACAGAGTGTTTGTGGTGGTGCCAATCTGACTGGAAGCATTATCCGCTATCCAACTAACAACCTGTTGACACTGGTCTTGGTTCAAGAGCGGTGTACTGCTGCGGTCCCCAAGAATTTGGGACAGGACGTGCGAGCGACTAGATGTGGCCCTTTGTTGTGGCGAAATTAGAGCTTGCACACAACCTCGGTCTCTGCCTGCACCACCATCACGTCCACTTCCTTGTTCGTTGACAACGCCCTTGCGCATTTTGCAATGCTGTGCTGATGTGTATTCACTAGACTTGTGCGTTATATCCAAGTTTTTGCAAAACTCACACAAATGCAGCGGAAAGCTGCCACCAACAGGCACACATGTGCGGTTTTTAAATGCAAGCACGGAGGCACTAAGAACCTAACAGGTCTCTATCCAGGGACAACGTGGAGCCTCCCAATTTTTGGCTGCCCTGCCTAAGGGCTATACTACAATAGACCCACTTCCTTACAATGGGCACTTCAGGTTTACAGGCCATCATGCACGTCTCTATCCAGGGACAATGTGGAGCCTCCCAATTTTTGGCTGCCCTGCCTAAGGGCTATACTATAATACACCCACTTCCTTACAATGGGCACTTCAGGTTTACAGGCCATCATGCACGTCTCTATCCAGGGACAACGTGGAGCCTCCCAATTTTTGGCTGCCCTGCCTAAGGGCTATACTACAATAGACCCACTTCCTTACAATGGGCACTTCAGGTTTACAGGCCATCATGCACGTCTCTATCCAGGGACAACGTGGAGCCTCCCAATTTTTGGCTGCCCTGCCTAAGGGCTATACTATAATACACCCACTTCCTTACAATGGGCACTTCAGGTTTACAGGCCCTCATGCACGTCTCTATCCAGGGACAACGTGGAGCCTCCCAATTTTTGGCTGCCCTGCCTAAGGGCTATACTATAATACACCCACGTCCTTACAATGGGCACTTCAGGTTTACAGGCCATCATGCACGTCTCTATCCAGGGACAACGTGGAGCCTCCCAATTTTTGGCTGCCCTGCCTAAGGGCTATACTACAATAGACCCACTTCCTTACAATGGGCACTTCAGGTTTACAGGCCATCATGCACGTCTCTATCCAGGGACAACGTGGAGCCTCCCAATTTTTGGCTGCCCTGCCTAAGGGCTATACTATAATACACCCACTTCCTTACAATGGGCACTTCAGGTTTACAGGCCCTCATGCACGTCTCTATCCAGGGACAACGTGGAGCCTCCCAATTTTTGGCTGCCCTGCCTAAGGGCTATACTATAATACACCCACTTCCTTACAATGGGCACTTCAGGTTTACAGGCCATCATGCACGTCTCTATCCAGGGACAACGTGGAGCCTCCCAATTTTTGGCTGCCCTGCCTAAGGGCTATACTACAATAGACCCACTTCCTTACAATGGGCACTTCAGGTTTACAGGCCATCATGCACGTCTCTATCCAGGGACAACGTGGAGCCTCCCAATTTTTGGCTGCCCTGCCTAAGGGCTATACTATAATACACCCACTTCCTTACAATGGGCACTTCAGGTTTACAGGCCCTCATGCACGTCTCTATCCAGGGACAACGTGGAGCCTCCCAATTTTTGGCTGCCCTGCCTAAGGGCTATACTATAATACACCCACTTCCTTACAATGGGCACTTCAGGTTTACAGGCCCTCAAGCACGTCTCTATCCAGGGACAACGTGGAGCCTCCCAATTTTTGGCTGCCCTGCCTAAGGGCTATACTATAATACACCCACTTCCTTACAATGGGCACTTCAGGTTTACAGGCCCTCATGCACGTCTCTATCCAGGGACAACGTGGAGCCTCCCAATTTTTGGCTGCCCTGCCTAAGGGCTATACTATAATACACCCACTTCCTTACAATGGGCACTTCAGGTTTACAGGCCCTCATGCACGTCTCTATCCAGGGACAACGTGGAGCCTCCCAATTTTTGGCTGCCCTGCCTAAGGGCTATACTATAATACACCCACTTCCTGACAATGGACACTTAATGTTTTGAGGCCCTCATGCACGTCTGTATGCAGGGGCATTGGTGAACCTCACAATTTTGGACTGCCCTGGCAAAGGAAAATACTACAAAGACTCACTTCCTCAAAATGGGCACATTAGACTCAAGAGGCCTTCATGTACGTCTCTTCTCAGGGACATCATAGTGCCACACAATGTTTTCACGTAAAATCTTTCATGTATTAATCTCAAAAAGTAACATACACCAGCTCTATCTCACTATTGGGTATGTGCCCTTAACATTTCCGCCATGAAAAATCATTTTGGGGTCATTTTGGAAGGTTTTCTGGTGAGTCCGTAAAAATGGCGTAAAACGCGGACAAAATTGTTCACAGCTGTGACTTTTCAGTGATAAATGCTTCAAGGGGTCTTCCCCATGCTGTTGCCATGTCATTTGAGCACTCTTCTGAGACTTTTGTGCCATTTTTAGGGTTTCTCCATGCTGCCGGGGGGTCATTTCACAAAAATACTCGGGTCTCCCATAGGATAACATTGGGCTCGTTGCTCGGCCCGAGTACACGAGTATCTTGGGAGGCTCGGCCCGAGCTTCGAGCACCCGAGCTTTTTAGTACTCGCTCATCACTAGTAATGTCACCTGGCATCAAGCCCTGGGGTTGGTGAGGTCAGGCATCTATCAGATACCCGACATCACCAACCCAGTAAGTAATAAAAAAAATAGACGACAAACACATTTTTATTTGAAAAAACACTCCCCAATACATTCCCTCTTTAACCAATTTATTAGAAAGGAAAACAAATCCAGGTCTGGTGTAATCAAAGGGGTTGCCATGACGATCCACACTGTCCCAGTCAATGAAGAGCAGGATGTTCCCCATTGGCTGGGAGAGCAATGCAGTGACTTGAGCCAACATCAATGGGTCAGCCCAGGTCACTGCAGGTGATGACAAGTGCTGCTGTCAGCGAGGTACATTACCTGCGCTGATCTCCTGCACTGCTGACAGCACCTGTCACTGAGTTCAATGACCTTCACAGCCAAGTATTGCAAGAGGCCCGTGACGTCACCGCTAGTCAGTCTCGGGTCGTAAGCGAGAGAAGGTGATGTGACAAGCGGTGGCCATGGAGGACAGTGACAGCGCTGAGGTCGGGACTTCATCACCGCAGGTAAGCCGAGCGGGACCATGTGTGCAGACTGCCAGGTGTGCAGAGCCTAGCGGGACCATGTGTGCAGAGTGCCAGGTGGGTGGAGCCTAGCGGGGTAATGTGTGCAGAGTGCCAGGTGGGCGGAGCCTAGCGGGACCATGTGTGCAGAGTGCCAGGTGGGCGGAGCAAGCTGAGCGGGGAAGTGTCGGCTCCCTGTACACGTAACATGTATGCTAGCCAGGTACAGCAGGCAGGTACGGCTGCCCCCAAGCCCCAGTTGCCTATTTGTACCCGGCTGGGAACCAAAAATAAAGGGAAGCCTTTTTTTTATTATTTCATGATTTTCATGAAATAATTAGAAAACAAATGACGTAGGCTTCGCCCCATTTTTGTGTCCAGCCAGGTACAACTAGGCAGCTGGGGATTGGAATCCGCAGCACAGGTTGGCCTGAGCTTTCTGGGCCCCACTGCTGTGAATTGCAGTCTGCAGCCGCCTCAGAAAATGGCACTTTCATAGAATCGCCATCTTCTGGCGCTGTATCCAACTCTTCCAGCACCTGCCTGCTATACCTGGCTAGCATACAAAAATATGGCGAAGCTCACATCCTTTTTTTGTAGTTTTTTGGCAAAAAAAATAAAAAATGCTTCCCTGGATTTTCCATTGCCAGTGAAGGTAACACCAAGCAGTGGGGGTTAGCAGCCAGTAGCTGCTTGGATTACCCTTAGCTAGCAATACAAAAAATGCAGCGGGAGCCCATATATATTTTTTTTAATTATTTATTTAAATAACTAAAAACAAAATGGGCTTCCCTGTATTTTGATTGCTGGACATCACAGTGCTGTAAAAATAAATCTTTAAAAAAAATGACGTAGCGCTCCGCGGTATTTTTGATTCTCAGCGCAAATAAAGCAGCCAGCTATGGGTTGCCACCCCCATCTGCCTGCCGTTACCTTGGTTGGCAATCAAAATACAGGGAAGCCCATTAATTTTTTTCTATTTAAAAAATAGTTAAAAAAAAAATGACGTTGGGTCCCCCCATTTTTGATAGCCAGCTAGGGTAAAGCAGACGGCTGTAGCCTGAAAACCACAGCTGGCAGCTTTACCGTGGTTGGGGATCAAATGTGGAGGTCCCCCCAGGCTCTTTTTTTATAATTATTTTATAAATATTAATAATTACACAAAAAAAGTAGGGTCCCCCCCAAATTGGATCACCAGCCAAGGTAAATTGGACAGCTGTGGTCTGGTATTCTCAGGGTGGGAAGTTCCATAGTTATTGGGCCTTCACAGCCTAAAAATAGCAGGCTGCAGGCACCCCAGACGTGGCGCATCCACTAGATGCACCAATCCTGGCGCTTCACCCCAGCTCATCCCGTGCCCTGGTGCAGTGGCAAACGGGGTAATAAATCGGGTTGATACTAGCTGTAAAGTCACCTGAGATCAAGCCCAGCAGTTTGTGATGTCATGGCGTCTATTAGATACCCAACATCATAAACTGTCAGTACTAACAAAAAGAAATCGACAAAAGAAATTTATTTGAAAAAACAGTCCTCAAAACATTCCCTCTTTCACCAATTTATTGTAAGAAAAAAAATAAAGGGGTCCCACGACGACTCTGGATCATCTAGAATATGGGGGGAGACACTCAGGGAACGTATCCCCCATTTTCTAGGAGTGCAGACCCTTCATGTGAGGAGTGTGGGTGCAATGAATCTGCACTCACTCTCCCCGGGTCCACAGCAGCAGAGTCCATGTCGTAATGGTTGCTACCAAAGCTGCAATGCCCTGCTCATGAGGTAAGGGCATGCCTAATCAGGAGAACTATTCTACATTTCCAAATATTGTTATTTGCTGATATTACTGCTATTCCACCTACTATATATTGGGGATAGGATCTTGGAGATGGAATACCCCTTTAAGTCCAGTTATCCAGCTGAATGAATACTTAACAGAACTCGCTATTTAGATGTGTTTTCTTGTGGCGTATAACGGACTCTCATGTTTGGTAGTCGTTCAGCAGGGAAACTATAAAAGGAAATCCCTCCATTTGGAAATGTAGTATATAGCTCTCCTGATCAATTATGTACCTTACCTCATGAGCAGGGTATTGCAGTAATAATAATAATTTATTCATTTATATAGCGATATTAATTCCATAGCGCTGTATGTCTTTGGTGTGTGGAAGGAAACTGGAGTACCCGGAGGAAACCCACGCAAACTCCTTGCAGATGGTGTCCTTGGTGGGAATTGAACCCAGGACTTCAGCGCTGCAAGACTGCAGTGCTAACCACTGAGCCACAGTGCCGCCCATTTAGCTTACAGATGCATAACCACCACTCACTGTGTCTGAACACAGGAAGCTGAGCTGACAGCCGCTCTGTGCATGCGGCAGCATCTATTGTGAAGGAGAGGGCCGTGGGGGGAATCAACGCTGCACAGGTACCGTGGGACACCGGGGAACACCGGTGGGGTTAGAGGGGGTGACCTGGCAGGGCCTGGGGAGGAGTTTTCTGTCGCATGTGTCATGGCACATGCGACAGAAATCAGAGGGGTAGGGTGAATGCGGCCGGCACGCTGCTGTGTCCGCGGCCATCTTGGATTTCTGGGAGGGCATCAGGGGGGGCAATTTGGCGACACCGGGGGACCAGAGGGGACCGGGCAGGAGATTTATCATGTTTGTTCATGCCAGATGGGAGATAAATAATTTTTTACCGACACTGTCATTTACTGTAACGTGATCATCGGTATACGGTGTATACCTGTGATCACGTGAGCGGGGACCGGAAAAATCGTCCTGAATCATGATCTCCAGGGTCTCAGCTAGCCCTGAATTTCCGGAGATTTTCTGACGCTGGGGGGCGTTATTCACTTATTTCTGCCTGCTGTTTATAAACGGCAGATCAGAATAAGGCTACATTCACACGACCGATCCATTTTTGTGGTCTGCAAAAAACAGTCTGTTTTTTTTCACGGGTGCATCCGTGTGGCATCCGTTTCCGTTCCGTAGACGGTCCGTATGTCATCTGTTTGTCATCCGTGTGCCTTCCGTTTTTTTTTGTGTACTGCAAAGAAACTGAAGGAGGGAAAATACATAAATTTACCCAGGATCCATAGCTTCAACCTACATGAGACGGTCACGTGTTCACTCCAGTGCCATTTTCTACTGCTTTTCACAGCGTAGAGCTCTCTGGTGATTTTCCTGTGCTTGTACACTTCATATCAGTCTTTTCTGTCATTATAATGGCAGAAAGACACATAATGTCCCACTCTCCTGCATTTTGTAATTTTGCACCCTTTGGTGCCTTTCATGTGGCACTAAGGGGTGCTTAGCTTTGTTTTTAGCCAAAAAAATGAAAAAAAAAATGACGTAGGGTTCCCCCTATTTTTGTAGCCAGCTAGGGTAAAGCAGGCGGCTGCAGCCTGCAGACTACAGCTGGCAGCTTCACCTTGGCTGGTAATCCAAAACTGAAGGCTCCCCACGCTGTTATTTTAAATTAAATAAATAATTAAAAAAAAAAAACACGTAGGGGTCCCCCCAAAATTGGATCACCAGCCAAGGTAAAGCAGACAGCTGGGGTCTGATATTCTCAGACTAGGGAGGTCCATGGTTTTTGGACTCTCCCCAGCCTAAAAATAGCAGGCCGCAGCCGCCCCAGAAGTGGCGCATCCATTAGATGCGCCAATCCTGGTGCTTCGCCCCAGCTCATCCCGTGCCCTAGTGCGTTGGCAAAAAGGGTAATATATGGGGTTAATACCAGATGTGTAATGTCACCTGGCATCAAGCCCTGGGGTTGGTGAGGTCAGGCATCTATCAGATACCCGACATCACCAACCCAGTCAGTAATAAAAAAAAATAGACGACAAACACATTTTTATTTGAAAAAACACTCCCCAATACATTCCCTCTTTAACCAATTTATTAGAAAGAAAAACAAATCCAGGTCTGGTGTAATCCAAGGGGTTGCCATGACGATCCACACTGTCCCAGTCAATGAAGAGCAGGATGTTCCCCATTGGCTGGGAGAGCAATGCAGTGACTTGAGCCAACATCAATGGGTCAGCCCAGGTCCCTGCAGGGGATGACAAGTGCTGCTGTCAGCGAAGTACATTACCTGCGCTGATCTCCTGCACTGCTGACAGTACCTGTCACTGAGTTCAATGACCTTCACAGCCAAGTATTGCGAGAGGCCCTTGACGTCACCGCTAGTCAGTCTCGGGTCGTAAGCGAGAGAAGGTGATGTGACAAGCGGCGGCCATGGAGGACAGTGACAGCGCTGAGGTCGGGACTTCATCACCGCAGGTAAGCCGAGCAGGACCATGTGTGCAGAGTGCCAGGTGGGCAGAGCCTAGCGGGACCATGTGTGCAGAGTGCCAGGTGGGTGGAGCCTAGTGGGGTAATGTGTGGAGAGTGCCAGGTGGGCAGAGCCTAGTGGGACCATGTGTGCAGAGTGCCAGGTGGGCGGAGCCTAGCAGGGTAATTTGTGCAGAGTGCCAGGTGGGCGGAGCCTAGCGGGGCCATGTGTGCGGAGTGTCAGGTGGGCGGAGCCTAGCGGGACTATGTGTGCAGACTGCCAGGTGGGCGGAGCCTAGCGGGACCATGTGTGCAGAGTGCCAGGTGGGCGGAGCCTAGCGGGACCATGTGTGCAGAGTGCCCGGTAGGCGGAGCCTAGCGGGACTATGTGTGCAGAGTGCCAGGTGGGCGGAGCCTAGTGGGGTAATGTGTGCAGAGTGTCAGGTGGGCGGAGCCTAGCGGGACCATGTGTGCAGAGTGCCAGGTGGGCGGAGCCATGTGTGCTGGCGGCGGAGTGCGAAGTGGGTGGAGCCTAGCGGGGTCATGTGGCGCTGAGGACGTCAGTGTCGTGGACTGCATGGCTGGGGACAGGTGAGTTTGAGTGTGTGTGTGAGTGTGTGTGTGTGTATGTATGTGTACATGCCGCGTGCAGGAGGGGGCGGAGCGAGCTGAGCAGGGAAGTGTCAGCTCCCTGTACACGTAACTAGGATAAATATCGGGTTACTAACCAAAGCGCTTTGCTTGGATACCCGATGTTTATCTTGGTTACCAGCTTCTGGCAGGCTGCCAGCGATGGCTCCTGCACACTGTAGCTGTAAAAAGCCCTGCTTTTTGCTGCTAGAACCGTTCTCGAACGTAAGTAGAACTATCGAACTTTAGCAAAAAGCTCGAGTTCTCGTTCGATCTAGAACAGCCCCCAAAATCACTCGAACCGCGAACTGGAGAACCGCGAACCGCGCTCAACTCTAGTGCTGACAGCCCAGCCTCTCATTGTGTCAGGGGAGAAGATATTCCTAGAGCTGAACCACATTCAGACCAACCAGGTAACTTATCAGTTCATGTCCATTGCCCCTTCTCTCCCAAAAAAGGCTTCTGCCTCCACTCCATGCATTTCCAGGTGTCTGAACGCTGCAGCCCCAAGTTGGAGAACAGTGTAACCATAGAGTTGCTTCAACAAGGAGTGAATACATCCTACTGTGATTTGTAGTTCCACTACTATTAGAGAACTGTTGGTCCAGGGATGTTACTGGGTCTTGTTATGCTGTTAAGACGGTCATAACAGAGCTGATAATGAAATGATTTTCATTTGATTGTGTCCTTAACGTGCACCAATGATTCCCTTATGCATGCCAACATCCACAGCAACTGGGCCCCATCATTGAACTGTGTTAGTTGTACTGCTGCAGCCATTTGTGGGTTAAGTGTTATTAATAAGGATTATGTTTGCCATCACTTAAGAGAAAGTATTATTTTAAACTGCGGGCCAGCAGCATAGGTAGAATTGAAGAACTTAAGGTGGGGCAGTGGTACTGTTGTGCCCCCTAGGCATTGCCCTGTGCTATCACAACATCCAGGTCTGCTTCAAGCAAAGCACATCCTTTACCTTTAAGAGTGTCATATATCGTTTTTGTTTGTGAAATATCATTTGTTTGCTGTTCCTTGCTCTTTACTATGCCCTCTGCTTTTTACACCTTTTAAAACCTATACAATTAACCTTTTGGGTTGTTTAATAACATCTGAGTGTGTATAGGGCATGGATAGGGGTTTCTCAAGTCAGACTCCTGTATTTCCCTAGAGCTCCCAGCAAGATTCAAGTGAAGACACTTTGCCATACTTAGGTAAAACTATCGAACACTCTGTCCACAGATGTAGCTTAAAGGGGTTTTATATTAAATAAAAAAAAATAAATCACATAATTTGTGTGTTTGAACAAAGAAAATGTAACATATATATATATATATATATATATATATATATATATATATACACAGCTCTGGCAAAAATTAAGAGACCACTTCCAAATTTTCAGTTTAATCTTTGTGAAGGAGGTATGACTCACGCCGCAGAGTTATCCTGGAAAAACAATTGCTTCCTTCTGCTCAGGCAATGTTCCCCAACTCTGAGGACTGTTTTTTTCCAGCAGCACAATGCGCCATGCCACACAGCTAGGTCAATCAATTTGTGGATGAAGGAGCACCACATCGAAACCCTGTCATGGCCAACCCAATTTCCAGATCTGAACCCCATAGAAAACCTCTGAAATGTAATCAAGAGGAAGATGGATAGTCACAAGCCATCAAAGAAGAACTGCTTACCTTTTTGCGCCAGGAGTGGCATAAGGTCACCCAAAAGTAGTGTGAAAGACTGGTGGAAAGCATGCCAAGATGCATGAAATCTGTGACTAAAAATCATGGTTATTACACAAAATATTGATTTCTGAGCTCTTCCTCAGATAAAACAATAGTATTGTTGTTTCTAAATACTTATGAACTTGTTTTCTTTGCATTATTTGAGGTCTGAAAGCAATGCATTTTTTTTGTTATTTTGACCATTTCTCATTTTCAGAAAATAAATACAAATTTTTTTGCTTGGAAATTCGGAGACATATTGTCAGTAGTTTATAGAATAAAAGAACAATTTACATTTTACTCAATAATATACCTATAAAGAGAAAAATCCCATAAACTGAAAATCTGGAAGTGGTCTCTTAATTTTTGCCAGAGCTGTATATATCTATATATATATATATATATATATATATATATATATATATATATATATATATATATATATATACATATATATATATATATATATATATATATATATATATATATTTTATATATATATATAGCTATATATATATATATATATATATATATATATATATATATTGGGCATTACAGTGCTCAAAGGTTGGTTAGGGCTACACTCTTTGACTTTAGTTCATCACTTAGTAACTACTGCCTTTTGCTTTTCAGGCTTCATGTGAATCAGTGAATCTATTTTCAAGAATACATCTAAAAATGTCATATTAATTTCATGGTTCAGCAGAATAATTACTTCATCTATTAGGAGTAGATAATGTTATGATTTAATGATAAATATTGAAAAATAGAAGCGTCATGTATAGCCATATTATTAGTATACCACTCAATATGTAAAGAGCCAACTAATTTGTACGTCAGCATGATATCCATTTCTATAATGTCAGCACCAGAATGGCTCTTCATTGTGGTTGTAAGCAGCCTAGAATGAGCTTTTGTTCATTGATTGATTGATGAATTCATTGACTGTGATAACCTGACAGCATGAATAAGTGTTGTGAAATTTAACCAATTCAGTTCTAGCAAAAAAAGAAATACTATTTTTTTTTCAGCATGCAATATAATACTAATGGAAACTATCTACAGTCTTGGACCAAAGTGTTGCATACATTTCTTGAAATTGTTCAAGAAAAAAACATATTTCTCCCAGAATGGTATTGCAATTATACAGGTTTTGTTATACACATTTTTATTTTCTTAATGTGTTTTGGAACAACACAAAACACAGAAAAAAAAGGCAAATTGGACAAAAATGTACACAAAACTCCAAAAATGAAATGGACAAAATTGTTGCTACCCTTAACTTAAAGGGGTTATCCGGCTTATTTTGACTTTTTTTTTATTACCCTATTGGGCTACATTGGGGCAGGTAAGTAGATAGAGAGCACTTACTTGCCCCGCTATCAGCTCCTCTCCCCCGGCTCAGAGTGGTCATGTGACCGCTCCTACCGCGATTTTGCTGCTTCAGGTCATTTCATATCAACATGGGCAGGGCCATGTTGACGTGCAAATCTGGAACAGCATGTCACCTCCCTGCTGGGCGGCTACAGTGTGATGAGCTCCGCCCCCCTTCCCTGCACCCTCCCACATATCCCCCCGCACCCCTTACTCTCCCCGCAACCTCCCCCTGCACTGCTGTGGGGTCCATCACCTGGGGGAGGGGCCTGGCAGCAGCTGCCGCGGTGTCAGCACCAGCACCGGGCCCCCTGCTCAGGATCGCACATTCAAATGTACCGGCATCGCAGATCACAGATGCCGGTACATTTGAAAGTGCTGATGAGAAGCAGCGCTGCTTCTCTCACATCACTGTCCCGCTGTCTGTGCTCTCTTCAGCACAGCGGTGACGTCACTACTGTGCTGATATGTCCAGAGCACAGACAGCACGCAAAGGGGCAGGAGCAGCGGGGGACCGAGAACGGGTGAGTATGTACTCCCTACATGTGTTCCCTATGGGGATGGGGGGGTCAGTGCAGAGTGCCGCGTGCGGTACAGAGCCATATGTGTGTGTACGGTGCAGAGCCATATGTGTGCATGTGTGGTGCAGAGCCATATGTGTGCGGTGCAGAGCCTGATGTGCGTGTGCAGTGCAGAGCCTGATGTGCGTGTGCGGTGCAGAGCCCGATGTGCGTGTGCGGTGCAGAGCAGAGCCCGATGTGTGTGTGCGGTGCAGAGCCATATGTGTGCATGTGGTGTGCTGTTACACCTCGTGGCTCTGCTGTGGCAAGGAATGAGGCGGTCCCCCATTCCTTGTCTGCCACGAGTCCTCCTGCTCAGCAGCACCAAAGGTCTGGGAGACAGCGCAGTCTGCAGGAGTTGCCTCCTCAGAGACGCAGCAGAAGGGTGACACCTAGTGTTTCTCCTCTGGCAAGGAATGGAGCGGTCTCCTATACCTTGCCTGCCACGAGCTCTCCTGCTCAGCATCACAGAGGGTCTGAGAGGTTGCGCAGTGTGCAAAGGATTGATGGTCAGTGAAGCAGCAAGACTTCCCTTATCTCTGCACATTGTGAAACCGAGGATCCCGCCTTTATGGCCCAGAGGCAGGAAGATGAGCATGTGCCCCATGTGACGTCTTCTGATTCGCTCACTGATATCATACGGCCCGATAACGAGGCTGGTGAAGTGCTGAATCCTGACTGGCCGGGCCAAGACGTCACGAATCCTGATTGGGTCATGCCCATCTCGCGCCCGCCCTTGGGTGGAGCTACGCCTCCTTAAAAGCTCACCCTGCCTTCATGGCGGCGCGTGACCGTCCTTCTATGTTTGGATGTCTGGCAGCATGCTGCCACGCCACTGTAGAGACGTCATTGTCTTTTGTGGGCTTTGCCTTTGCTGCTCAGGCAGCACCTGGTTTGCAGGTCTTGCCCCTGCCTTGCTGCTCCGGCAGTATTCCGTTTAGCAGGCTGTGTTCCTGTCCCAGGTGAGCTCCTTGAGTCTCTGTTGGACTCACCTGTTTCTGAAGCACACGTGCGTGGGCACCTCTGTGCTACCCTCGTGCCATATTCCTGTGACTCCCGCTGGCACACGTGCGTAGGCACCTCTGTGCGTCCCCGTGCAATAGGTACACCGAACGAGAAGCCCTGAGTCATACAACCCTCACTGGTTAGGGCGGACCGGTGTACATAGATCGTCTGTGACATTCCAGACGATCACTAGTAGCAACCCGCTCACTCTTTCCTGACCATAGCAGTGGTCCCTTACACCGCACAGTGGACCTTGACCGGCGGAAGCTGTCCATTTCCCATCTTGGCACGCTTCCCCGGGTCCCCCTCGTAACAGTGTGCAGAGCCCGATGTGCGTGTGCGGTGCAGAGTCCGATATACGCGTGCGGTGCTGAGTCCGATGTGCGTGTGTGTGGTGCAGAACCATATGTGTGTGGTGCAGAGCCATATCTGTGTGTGTGGTGTGCAGAGCCATATGTGTGCGTGTGGTGTGCAGAGCCATATGTGCGTGTGCGGTGCAGGGCCCGATGTGGTGTGGGGTGCAGAGCCCGATGTGGTTTGGGGTGCAGGGCCCGATGTGGGGCTGTTATTTGCAATGCTGTAGTGATAACAGGTCAGTGCTGAGGCTGAATACTGACAGGGAATGTGTGTGCAGGGGGCGGGCAGGGGGCGGGGCTGGTCACTGAGGCCGGGCGGTGCCAGCTCTGACTGAGGTTTTGCACAGGAAGTGGTCAGTTTGCTAGAGCTGAATGTAAACAAAGAGCTGCAGAGAATAAAGGGTGAATTCAAGAGGAACAAAAGTTAGAAAACAAAAAATAACAATGTGGGGGTGCTTTATAAGACAATACAGCACAGATTAGCTTAACAAAAATTTTTGAGGTTATGTCGGACAACTCCTTTCATATTTGTTTGCGCGCCCTTTGGAATAAGTAACTGTAATCAATCTCTTCCTACAACCATTAACAAGCTTCTTATACCTCTCAACTAGAATTTTGGACCACTCTTCTTTTGAAAACTGCATTTTGATGAGCTATACTGTATGCATCTACTAGTTACTGTCCTCTGCTTTGCTATTTAATAATATCTTCAACTGCAATCTCAGAGAATACAAGGTTGTTTGCCAGCTCAGAGTTGTCTGAATTCCCCACCATGGTGAGTGTCTACATCAAAATCACTATCATGTAATTTATGTTTGCCTACACATGTGGTCAAAATTGTTGGTACCCCTCGTTTAATAAAATAAAAACCCACAATAGTCACAGAAATAACTTGAATCTGACAAATGTAATAATAAATAAAAAATCTATGAAAATGAACAAATGAAAGTCAGATGTTGCTTTTTAACCATGCTTCCACAGAGTTTTTTTTAAAAAATGAAACTCATGAAACAGGCCTGGACAGAAATGATGATACCCCTAAAAATAATGTGACAAAAGGGACATGTTAAATCAAGGTCTGTGCACTAACTAGCATCACAGGTGTCTACAGTCTTGTAATCAGTCAGTGGGCCTGTTTATAGGGCTACAGATACTCACTGTGCTGTTTGGTGACATGGTGTGTACCGCACTCATCATGGACCAGAGGAAGCAAAGGAAAGAGTTGTTTCAGGAGATTAGAAAGAAAATTACAGACAAGCATGTTAAAGGTAAAGGTTATAAGACCATCTACAAGCAGCTTGATGTTCCTATGACTACAGTTGCACATAATATTTAGAAACGTAAGATCCATGGGACTGTAGCCAACCTCCCTGAACGTGGCTGCTGGAGGAAAATTGATGACAAATCAAAGAAATGGATAATACAAATGGTAACAAAAGAGCCCAGAAGAACTTCTAACCTTCTAAAGAGATTAAAGGTGAACTTCAAGCTCAAGGAACATCAGTGTCAGATCGCACCATCCATTGTTGTTTGAGCCAAAGTGGATTTCATGAGAGATGACCAAGGAGGACACATTATTGAAAAAAATATATAAAATAGCCAGACTAGCTGCTTTGCTGCATAGGGCACAGGGTGTCTTGAATCTGTGCAGGGTACAATGAAATCTCAAGACTATCAATGGATTCTAGAGAGAAATGTGCTGCCCAGTGTCAGAAAGCTTTGTCTCAGTCGCAGGTCATGGGTCTTGCAACAGGATAATGACCTAAAACAAACAGCTAAAAACACCCAAGAATGGCTAAGAGGAAAACATTGGACTATTCTAAAATGGCCTTCTATGGCTGACATAAATCATATTGAGCATCTTTGGAAAGAGCTGAAACATGCCGTCTGGAAAAGGCAACCTTCAAACACTAGACAACTGGAGCAGTTTCCTCTTGAGCAGTGGCCAAAATACCTGTTGAGAGGTGCAGAAGTCTCATTGATAGTTACAGGAATCGTTTGATAGAAGTGATTGCTCAAAAGGTTGTGCAACAAAATATTAAGTTAAGGATACAATCAATTTTGTACAGGCCTATTTCATGAGTTTTATTTTTTTTTTTAATTCTGTGGAAGCATGGTTGAAAAGCAATGTCTGACTTTCATTTGTTTATTTTCATAGATTTTTTTATTTATCATTACTTTTGTCATATTCAAGTTATTTCTGTCACCATTGTGGGTTTGTCTTTCATTAAACGAGGGGTACCAACAATTCTGACCATGTGTGTATGGGTGAAATATTTCTATTTTATGAGCACCAACTGGAATGAAACAAAAACAACTGGATGCAAAAGGCAAAAAAAAGTTTTGAGAAAAAAAATCTATGACTTTTATGATTTCAGAATTTTGGTAAATCTCAGAGGCTTCCTTATTTGTAAAATAACAGCTTCTACACTTCCGATCAAGGCAGTGGGCCTCTTTGAAGCCGTGACATATACATTTGGCTTGTGCGGCACACTGATGCTGTTGAAATGAGCTGCGTGCACGTGCAAGATTTCCAGGAGCTGCAATGACGCCGGGCTTATGGAAATAATGTTATCACGCCCACAGGGGCATAATATCATGGGAAGAGGGCTGACTAATCTGATTAAACAATGGCTCTTCAACTAGTCAAGGCCCTAATTTGCATAAGAAAAACTGAGGTAATAAGTCCTTTTTTTTACACATTGATTTTAGAGAATGATTTTATAGAGGGTTGGTTAAAAAGGAAATTTTGATGTGCAATGTGAATGCTGCATGCTTGGATGGCATAAGGAACCTGAAAGATTCCCTTTAAGATCTTAAAATAGGTTTAATACAGTCCTAGAAGACCATATTGGTGGCACATATCTTTTTTCAGGCAATTAGATGATTTGGCGTATTGGGATTTCTGTTGAATCAAAGTCATATTTTAAACGTTTGATATAGTATTTGAAATGAATACTTATTGTGGTAGAGCTTTTCACAGCCGGACTGGTCTAACTGTAAAGAACCTTTCCCAAAGTAGCTACTAATATCCTTTTCTCCACACACAATGAATGTCCTCTTAGTACTTTGCAAGATCCTTGAAAGATTGAATTTGCCAATTTGCATGTATTTCCTTAGAATTCGATTTTAAAAGAAGTTATTCTCCAGAAGCATAATGTTCTCAATTTGCTTTTGTTTTACCCATCATGTGATGTTTCTTGTGTGGCACGTTTGTAATAAGACACGTTTTTAGAAGTCATTAGTTGAACGAATGGCAAGATTGCTTTCTAATTACTGATAGATTTCAGCTGGCATCATTACTTTATGGCTTTTTGCACCTCTGTTTATTCATATGTTTAATTCTTTTCTGTCATTACTCTTTATTACACATAACTAACTTTATGGACATCTATGGTTTGATTTCTATACCTGTGTGGATTGGATGGGTTGTTACTGACATCTGGTGAGAAATTCATGTCAATAACACGTTTAGAAATATATTTACTTAGAAAATTGGTGATATGTTCAATACTAATTTCAGCCGCTGTATTGTGATCGATTAAGAGTCTAACATTAAAATCCCATGATGATTTTTTGGTGAGTTTTTGAAGCTGCATATTTTCACAGCATCACACAGTTCCAGCAAAGTTAGTAGAACTTCTAGGCAATCACCCCAAAACACTGTGTCTGCAAATTGGGGTCCTGATCTGGCATAAATCCTAAGTCATATGAAAAGGCTTGTTAAAGGGCCACTTTTGACTTTTAAGATTGCTACTTACAATAGGTGGCGCTAGAGTTTGTCTCCTTCCTCCCTGGAGAGACAAGTAGAAATCTCAAGAAATTCTATATTCTTTTTTTTACACTATGTAGACTGACCTGCGGTGCATGTTTGAATTCCTCAATATGTAAATTTTCATAGAATCATAAAATGGTAAAATTGGAAGGGATTTTCAGGGTTATGTGGTCCAATCCCCTGCTCACAGCACATTTCACTATTTTGAGCAAGTAGACTGAGCTGTATGTGAGTATTTTGCCCTTAGAATTAGATGCAGAAAATCTGCAGATAAAAAATGTATATGTGTTTTACTCATAGATGTGTAAGCATTTTAAATAGGCATGTAATTCGCACATGACTGGTAATGAAGTTTTGTCAAACCTAAATAACATGGAATATTAACCCCTTCATGACCAGTCACGTAAATATATGTCATTGGTCGTGAATGGGCATTTATTTTGGGCTTGCAGAGTAAGACCTCATTATTCCCCGCACATGTCAGCTGATCTGATCATCCAACATGTGCAGCCAACAGGTACTGGTGGATCATCTGTCAAACTCTGACAGCGTGATCAAACGTGCTCCGGCGGGAATCGCTTCATTGCCCACAACCAGCAGCACTCCAGTGAAATGATCATGGGGCATGATAGGTTATAGTGACAGTGCGAGGTCAGCTGATGACTTCTGTCACTGTCATGATGTGCTTCCTGTGAATGACGGCAGACTACTGCCACTCACAGTAGATCAGCATTGCTGCTGATTAGAGAGATGCTGAAGCACCGTTCTGATCAAAAGAAGCAATCAGATAGTGCAGGATTCAAATCCCCTAAAGGCACTAATAAAATAAAAAAAAATAAAAAAATCTTTTTACCGATATGAAAAAAAACCCCTAAACGTTCAAATCACCCCCTTTTTTACCCCATTGAAAATAAAACAATTTAAAATTAAATAAAAAACCAGATATTTGTCATCGCCTCATTCAATAATGCCCAATCTATCAAAATATAAAATCAATTAATCTGATCTGTAAAGGGTGTGGCAAGAAAAAAATCAGAACGTCAAATTTAGTTTTTTGGTTGCCGCAACACTGCATTTAAAAGCAATAACAGGCGATGAAAACATCACATCTACACAAAAATTATATAACTAAAAATGTCAGTTCAAGACACGGAAAATAAGAGCTCATACAGCCCCAGATCGTGAAAAAATTAAGAACTCTATGGGTCTTGGAAAATGTCGACAAAAGAACAATTTTTTTATTTGATTTTTTTTTGACCACTTAGATAAAAGTAAAACTATTCATGTTTAGTATCTACAAACTCATACACATGTGAAGCATCATACTGCCTAGTTAGTTTTACCATATAGGGAAAAGGGTAAATAAAAAAACCCCATAAAACAATCATAGAATTGAACTTTTTTTGCAATTTCACAGCACTTGAATTTTTTTCATATTTTCCAGTACAATACGGGGTAGATTGAATGGTGTCATTCAAAAGTACAACTTGTTTTGCAAAAAAAAGAAAAGAAAATGCCTCATATGGCTATATTGATGAAAAAATGAAAAAGTTATGGTTCTTAGAAGAAAAGGGAAGGGAAGGGGAGGAAAAAACAAAAACAAAAACCAGAAAATTTCCCGAGGGTTATTGAGTTACAAAATAATTACAAGAGAAGTGATATTTTTAAATCATAATAGAAAAAAAAACAAACAAACTGTGGATATAAGGAGCGCAATAGGGTCTTACCAGTGTAAAAGATGGTGACTTTTTAATAGGAAAACTGCTCACCTGGAATGGTTGTGAAACTCACAACTAGTATAGAGACATATAACAGCTGCAGCCGATCCCACGTGCCAAAGGCAGAAGCAAGACAAGAACCAGGATAATTGTGGTATACTTCGCGCTGCTGTACAAAGAAACACTCCAAAAAATAAAAGCAATGTGGATGGTTTATTCTACACGTTTCGAAGAGATATCCCTTCTTCTTCCTCAGATCGGTAGATTTTCCTGACGAAGAAGGGCTATCTCTTCGAAAAGCGTAGAATAAACAATAAACAATAGTGATAGTTCTGCTTCACAATACTTTTTTTTTTTACTTTGTTTTTTTTTTACTGCACTATTCTATGTCCTGTTGTGTATAAATATGTGACTCTTCAGATTTTGTGTTATACCATGCCTGATGAAGAGACCTGAGTAGTCTCGAAAGCTGCTATTATTACCATCTTTTCAGATAGCCAATATAAGGTATCAACCACTGAGGACTTTAGTTCTTTTGAACAATTTTTTATAATAACACATTAAGATGTTTATTGTGTTATACGAAAAAATGTGACAAAGACACGTAAAAAAAACAGAATGAAAAGAATGCAAGTAACCTAATTCTGCTAATAAGTGATGAAATGCTGCAGAAAAGCTGCAATAGCAAAAATTCACCAAATCTCATTGCTGGAATGTAGTAAGTGTATTATTTCCATACTACTCTCTACTTAGGTGAAATTAGGCATCAACATCAATTCCAAATAAATGCAATAAGTTGACTGTGTAATGCCAGACATATCTTCTAGAGTGAGACACTCTATGTGACTTTAATTAATTAACTCAATAAGAATCTATATTGAAAATTACCCTCCAATGTTATGAAATTCCTCTTAAAACTTAGCATACATGAACATTGATTTTCTAAACTAAGCAACCCCTTAAGTGATGATTTATCCAATAACTACCAGATGACCTTTATTGATTGTGACATGGGTATGAAGCTGTAGTATGGATTAAATTAGCACCAATGAAAAAAATCCGAAATCATTCGCCCTCTAATATGAATGTGACACTGATATTAACAGCAAAAAAGGCATTATCCATCATCTATGCATAGCATAGTGGAAAATAGGTAGAGAGCACAGATGACAGCACAGATGACGGTCCCTTGGTGTGTTTTTTTTCATGCCGCCTGCTTTGTATGTGACAGTGACTTGATGTGGATGGAAAATGGGAATAAAGAAAAAACCCGTAGACTAATATCTAGTGGAGGGAGCACAATCCCCAAAGTCACAGAGTAACACAATGTCAGCTTTTTGTAATGCTGATGCAGGAAGATTGAAGTGTCAGAATCACCTTTCTTTTAAACAAAGTTCATACGTTCAACTTGTTTTAGAAGAATTTCAGTCACACTTGGCTCGCTTTTAATTTTATGCTCTTCTGTATTCTTGGTTTTCTCAAGAGTCTAGATAATAACCTATTTCATATTTTCATTATGAATTAAAATTTATATATAATCAGCTTATTTGCTAGTGCTGAATACTGATGGCTGAGAGGTTATATTACACCAGAGAGTTTTGTAGTGCTTTTGTTCATTTGAGAATTGATGAAGGTTTTATTGAGCAAATTAATGCATTTCTGGGAGCAGTGATTATTTTCAAGGAAGGTTTACTGTTTGGAGACTTATAAGGGAAGTAAAAGTTTTTGTCATTAACAATATTGGATGATAACGATAGAAAACAGTTGTCTGTTTGATGGACTGTGACCTTTATTGATTTTACAAGATTTGCTTGATGATCCTTAAACACCAGTAAAGTTTAAAATTTTCCTAGAAAGGAAGTATATGGCTGTGTCTTAACCAAGTGTCACTCTAGGTATGGGGAAGCACCAGGTGAACGGCGAAAGGGAAGGGAAAACCTTTGTCTAGGGAAGTGGGAGATGGTGACCCCCCTGACCAAACCAATTGCTGTGCCATGGGTTCCCTCATCACCCTAGATAGGTTCCACACGTATGCGCCAAGCTGGATACCTGGACCTATGCTGACCCTGATCTGGGCCCTTGGTAGGGAGCTCTTCGTCAACCTCACTAGGTACTAAAGGACACATAGGAATAACAAAAAAAAGGAAAACAACAAACAACCTATCTCCAGTTGACTCAAGGAGAGAAACTGCAGCAACCACCAAGATTCTACAAATGTATGTAAACCGGCTGCTAGCACTGAGGACTTGATAAAGATATATGAAACATCACCAGCACTGAGTAATAGGAGTGAGGGTATATAAAGACAAGAGAAGTACTGATGAACAGCAGCTGACAGGCTGAGGAAATCTTCAAGGTCCTAAAGGGAAAGCAGAAATAATAGAAGGTCAGGGAACCATTTCTGCAGCCAAACGCTGTGACATTCTATAGCTAGACAACTCAGGGCTATCTGTCACCCGTGACACATCCGTTACACCAGGCTTCCCAATACTGAAGATGAGTGGATTGGTAGATGGAGGAATGAATTCAAGTCAAATTTGCTAAAATATGCAGATTTATATAAATATGAAAAATTTGAGCTTCACACAAAACCAATTTATAGAAAAAAATTGGCAAAGCTGGTGAGTTCAAATTTCAGAGTATCCACTCATATCTACCCAAAACTTGTTCAGAAGTTTCCCAAAGACAGCAAAAATGTCACTTTAGTAGTCATAAACACATTCTGCTTTCTCTGGTGCTTTAAAAGGAGGCATGCAAAGCAGTCAACGAATCATTGTCAAAATATGATTCCTTACACATCTCTAGATAAATGTATTTAGACAGGCACTTGCTTTTGATAAAAAACTGACAAAATGCAAAAATGCTCTTGGTCAGTTGTTACATTACCTCAAAGTTTTGAACAACCTATATAGCACACATAGCATTTTGGTTTGTGGTGTTTTTCAGTGCAGTGGTATTTGTTTCAAAAAGCTATATGTTCTGCATTTCTTTGGTACTGTTTCTTGGCTTGTTTTTAGGAATTGAAACATTTCAGAACAAAAGTTTACAAACCTCTTCCCATCATGTGACATAATAGTATGTCACTTATTGGGTGCCATTGTACTTGAGCTAGGAAGCTGAGCTCGCATCATAACCGGGTGGTGCCGGCTGTGAAATCCAGCTGGCATATTGCAGTAACAGTTAGCTTTTAATTCTGCTGTTTAAGCACTTAAATGCTTCAATCAATCAATCACTGATGAAGGAGGGTGTTTAAATGATACAATTACCAAAGCATGCATCCTTGACTGTAATGTTAGTCGTTTTGCCTATATACTGAAATTTTTCTCTATCGCTGTATACACTGTGTGCAATCATTAGGTAATTTGAATTTTTAATTATTAATTTTCTTATTGGACAACTACAGTGGTGTCGGTCAATTCAAAAGTTTAATAAACCTGACACCTGTATAATTAAGAAAGTAAAGGTGAGGTTTTGTCTTTCTTGGGAGTTCATTTATGTGTGCATAATTATTGTTCAACTTAATGTGGAGAATTATTATGTATTTCAATGAAAAACACAAATTTTCACCTCTCAATAGTTAATTTTCATTTGTTAAAGTGAGAATAATATCTAAACAATTAAAGTTTTACAAAAATACATTTCTGACATTGCAAAACATTTCAGTTACCAATATTGCCACCTTTGTGTTCAATAGCAGTCATAAGCCTTTCATCAATGGAGTATGAGAGTTTCTAAAGCAGCTGACTATAACTTTTTGGGTAGCACCAACCACAGCCTCTTAGACACTGTTCAGACAGATGACTGTTTTCCTTCATTGTAAATCTCCTGTTTATGAAGGGCATGCAAGTTCTCAATAGGGTTTAGGTCAGGTGAGGAAGAGAGACCCCTTCATTATTCTTTTACCTTTAAAGCAACACTCCAGCATTTTTTTTGTTTGCAGATGAAGTGGTGCGTTAAATCTACTTCTGTTACCCCTGTCTTATAGTCACCCTCCAGTGCCTTGCCCTTTTTTTGGCATTGCTCTGGTACTGCTGCGCTATCTTGTGACCGTAACTTCTGACTGGCCAGAAGTTACGTCACAAACTCTCAATGCAAGTTTATCAGAGCCAGAACAAGGCTGTCATAGACTTGGATTGAGTTGTGATCTGGAGCAGCCGACAGGGCACAAACTGATGAAGAGTGACCGGAGCAGCAGTGATATATGACAACGCCGAAGGGTGTGTATAAGTGTAGGTGATAGAACTAAGATTTAAAGCACCACTCCAGCGTTGACATACAAAAAAAACAAATACTGGAGTGGTGCTTGAAGGCCTTTACTGGCTAGCCAAGTAGTGGAGTACTTTGATATATCAGATGGAGCATTGTTCTGCATAAAATTCATGGTTTTCTTGAAAGATGCAGACTTTTTCCTGAATCACTGCTTAAAATAAGTGTATTCTAAAAACTGTCAGTAGATGTGGAAGTTGATTTTGAGTTCATATTCAACTTGAAAAGGTCCAACTAACTCATTTTTAATTAAAGCATCCCATAGCAGTAGCCTACCTTCACCCTGCAGGCATCTGAGTCAAAGTGGAGTTCTTTGTCCATCATTGATTCAACTACAGGCCCATCCATCCAGTCTATTTAGAGTCACTCTCATTTCATCAGTCCATAAAACCTTTAAAAAATTAGGTTTCAGATATTTCTTGACCTAGTCTTGATGTTTCAACTTATGTGTTTAGTTCCGTGGTGGTCATGTTTCAGCCTTCTGTATTTTGACCATGTCTCTGAACTCTGTATACCTTGTAGTTCTGAATGTTACGGAGATGTTGCATTTCTGAAACATGACAGCACTGGAGGATAATGGGTTTTTGATCACTTCAAGTTTGAGTCTTCTCAAATCTGCACCATTTTTTCCTTTAACATGTCTTTGTCACCCTTTTGACTATTTGCTGCAAAATGGTGATGGTTCTTTGATCACATTCCAATAGCTTAGTAATTTCAGAATGCTTCATCCCTCTGTAAAAGTTCATACAATTTTGACTTTTCACTGTCAGTTAAATCTCTTTTTGGCCCATTTTGGCTGAGGAAAAAAAGCTGCTACATAATTCTGCACACTGTAAAATGGGTGTAAATAGGCTACACCTTGCCTTAATACACAAATAAATATCACCCAATAAGCATTCAAGTGTATATATAGTAGTATGGAGTTGGAAAAACTGTATAAAACCAATATGATCAAAATACTTGCCTTATAATTGGGCACAATTATGGCTATGTTGGTGGAAAAAAATAGAAAAATTATGGTTCTTGGAAGAAGGCTGTAAAAAAGGAAGCACAAAACATGCAGTCAAAACACTCGTGTATCAGAATTGCAATTTATGGTTCTTCTATATTACCATATACAATCATTGTAATGTAGTTTAAAGGGAATGTGTCTTCCGGATTTACCCCTTTAAACCATTGCGGCTACATTGCTGAATATGAAAAAAAGTTTTCTAAAGTTTTAGACTTAGGTCTCCGTAAAGTATGAATTAAATCGTCACTCAGTCCATCCCCTGGTCCTTTTTTGATGGGAGTAATCCTGCAGCGACATCCACAGGCTTCAAGTTCACTCTAAAGGTGTAAACGGAATAATAATTTCACAATGTTTCACAAATTTCACAAGCACAAACAGCTGCTGAAAAAAATACAGTTTACAAATTCTAAGATAGAACAGTAGTATTATCATATGGTCATTGTTTTTTTTTCTTCCCATTCAACGGTACATGATATTGTACTTTGCTTTTCTAAAGAATTTGCAAATTATATATCATTATATATGTTGTTTTGCAGCTGTAACTTTATCTATAATGCATGAGTACGATTACAGCAATTGACTAAGTCTAGTACTTAAAACAAGCAATTACAATGTTCTACAGCCAAATTGGTTCAGAGACGAAAAGAGTTGAACTTAACTAATTTTGTGGTGTTGAATACAATCTGATGCTTACATTTGCTCATTAGCTCTAATTTTCAAGATCCAGAGGAGGTTAAGACACCTGGCATGCAGGCTTGTAGAAAAATGGGGTCTTTATTGTTTTATCATTATTATCGAATTGTTAGTAGCTAGTCTATCACAACAACTATTTAGTCTGTTGAGCCTTCAGAATTCTATCACTTTAGGGTAACTAATCAAAAATTCCAACTCAACTCTTATGACGTAACCCTAATTACAATTCCTTTTACTTATTTTTATAAATACTCTCTTTGTAAGGTATAGCGTTTTAGGATGTCTTAGCTTAGATTCTAAGCATATTGACATGTTTTACAGTGGAGAAAATAAGTATTTGATACACTGTCGATTTTTCAAGTTTTCCCACCTACAAAGAATGGAGAGGTCTGTAATTTTTATCATTGATACACTTCAACTGTGGCAGACAGAATAAAAGAAATCCAGAAAATCACATTGTATTATTTCCCCACTTTTTATGATTTTTAAGATATGCATTAACAAAGGAGATAGTTTTTGCTACAAATACATGGGGGGTCACTTTTGCATCACAAAGGTGAAACTTGACTACTATAAGGAAAGTCTACAACCTGTATTTTTGCTGCAGAATTGGAGATCAACACAAGAGTTGGGCTCCGCATATGCTGCAATAGATGTGCATCCTATCTTACCCAGAGCTTGTATGGAAAGTGGCAATCTATGCCTTTTGCAGTCCCAATGATCTGGAAATTGCTATTTCTGCATTGTGCCCTCATTAGGAAAGGAGTTAAAAAAAAAGTGGACTTTACAGTATCCAAACATTCCATCTGCAATTTGCCCAGTACCACATACAGAAGAACTGCCACTTCCAAAATCACCAGAAATATTTTCAATCAAGTTAAGTCAGGAAGAAGAAGGTGCTTGGTGTCATGAAGCATCTTTCTCTCATGACCCAGACTTTCTGTCAGCAACCTCAAGTGAACCACACCTTATAACTCAAAGTAAAGTGAATTATCTTGTTAAAGATTTGGATTTTCCCAATAGTAAATACTTAGCTTTTAGGTTCCAGGTTACAGCAATGGAATCTCCTAGTGGGTGATGTTCAGATTTATTTGTTTCGCAAACATGCGAAAAATATTTTCCGATACTTCTTCAAGGAGGGCAATCTTGTAGCATGCTACATCAACAATTTAATGGAAGCTCTGAAGATAAGCCTTGATCAGGAGGAATGGTGGCTCTTCATTGATTTGTGAAAAAAAAAAAAAGCCCCAAAGCCATCTTGCGGCAATTTCAGGTGGTTATGCAGTCCACATGAAAAATTCCAGACAATATGAAACAGCTGTTGAGATACATGAACTATGACCTAGTGATTTAAAGGCGATTGTCCTCTAACTTGGTCTCCAGAGTGGATACACACAGTACTGCTGCTTTCTGCATGAGTGGGTTAGTCATGCAAGAGAATATCACTACAATAAAAGACCAGTCTTTCTGACATTCACTTAAGCAAGGCAATAAAAATATCTTTGTTGACGTACATAAGATTTTGTTTCCAATTTTGTATCCACCATTGCATATCAAGTTAAATCTAATGAAGAGCTTTGCAAAGTTAATGGATAAAAACTCAAAAGCATGCAAGTATATCATTGATAGATTTTCAAGGTTGAGAGAAGCAAAGATAAAAGAAAGAGTCTTTATTGGACTTCAGCTTCGTAAGCTTCCTCATAATAAATTGTATCTTCTTTTGTGGCAGGGAAAGGAAAAGGTTGAATTGATACCATTGACTTTAGTGAAAACTAATTTTTGGGGAAATTCAAGAGCAAATAACAATGAAGCTTTGGTGGAAAATCTTTTCAAAATATATAAGGATCTTGGCTTTAACATGACCTTAAAGATTTATTTCTTACATGCGCATCTAGACTTACTTCCATCAAACTGTATATCAATGATTGACGAGCATGGTAAGAAAGTTCATAAAGATATTTGAGATATGGATAAAGATATCAAGGAAAATGGAGTCCATCAATGCTTGTATATTATTGTTGGACAATTGTAATGATCCAATGCAAGAGTATAAAAAACAAGAAAAACAGAGTTAACAATGAATAAGGACCAAATTTGTAGTGGAATTTCTGTAACTGTTTATAATCTGCAATAATGTTTAGACTTGTTTTAGTTATTTGAATTGTTGCTAAGTTTCCTCCAAATAAATAACAGAAACTTTTATGAATTAATTATATGCAGCAGTAAAAGCAAAACTCTTTGATATTATAGAAACAAGAGGCAACTAAACATTTTCATTGACAGATTTCAATTCAGGAGGTAAAAATTATTAAGAAATGGCTGACAACCTTTGAAAATGTTGAACAGTGTTATGGCATTGACTGTGGTTCACTAAACAGTATTGCCTAAAACTGATAAACTTTATAATTCTTGGCATATTTTAATACATTGTTTGAAATGAGTTAAGGAGAATCAGTCAGATATCCTAAAATTTCTGATGTATAAAATACTTGTACCCAAGTCGGAACTATGAGTTAGCAACATTTAAGTTTTTGAGGGCCCTTGAAAACAAATAATTGTCTTGAGAAGAAGACAAGATTTATACATATCATGTAGGTACAGCACTTCTGCCTGTGTGATCAGAAGTGGGGCAAAAGCTACACTATATGACTCACCCCAAGACGTTGGGGTACTCGGTCCCGGGCTGTACATTACTGGGTAAGTTCACTGGATGGCTGTTGCCTGGTTCCATGACCCTGGGGGTCGCTTAAAAGGGGATTTGTACAAGGGAAGAATGAAAATAAAAATGTTTTTGTGACGCCACTTGCGGTATGCGGCTATATAGGGAATGCAAAGTCTCTCACTGCTGGGGCTGGGGGTATTGGGCAGCTTGGATGTAAAAGCTCTCCGCAAGTAGAGCTAGGCACCAGGGGAGGATGATGGTGGTTGTTGTAGTATATTGGTGCAAATGTAAAGGAAGAATTCAGACAACACAGGGGCTGCAGTTTGACTTGTGCTTTACTCACTGGTTTGGAGTTGCTGCTACCCGGTTTGCACTGGGCTTTACCAATCCGGTATTCCCTTTGTTCCAGAGGTGGTGTAGTGAACTGGTGAGTTTTACTTCCATGCACCCTGTAGTTGGTGGGTCCCCATGGCCTGGAGCGTTTTGGGGTCCCCTCCTGTTGTCTCTGTTCTGGCCTGTATGGCAGGCAGATTGAACCTCTCTTGGGTCGGACCTCTGTCTTTGTTCCCAGGTCCCTCTTTGCTGTTGTGCCCTGGACACTAATGTCGGTAAGGTCCTTGATGGTCCCCTCTCTTGGCAGGTGTTTATCAGGTGAGTCTGAAGCGTCTTCCTGAACTAGGGCCCTGTGCCCCGTCGGTGCTCAGTCCTGTGAGTACTGGTACATACTCCCCCAGCTACTGTACTCCCTTTTACTCAGTAGTAACTTTACACTTGCTGACAGACTGCCTTACCTCTCCCCTCTCCCTCCTCAGACTGTTACTTCCTGTCTATCTGTGTGAAACTGCATTGACCAGCCCCTCCTCCTCCCAGGTTCCTAACTAGTGGATTGGATGCATCCCAGCCAATAGGTGACCACCCGTCTAGCCCATTTCTGGTCTGTCACCCAGTCTGGGGAAAGGGGCATGGATGTGTGTGTTGTAGTGGTTTACTAGCTCTGGTCTTCCAGGAATCTGGGGTTGATGTAGTACCATGTGGAACCTAACACTCAGGGGCACCACATATACAGCTGAGAAGTCTGCACCTAATAGAGTAAATCAGAGAAATACCTTAAAATAGTAAATGTTGGAAATTAATTTCATTTTTGGGGGTAACACATCCTAGAAGAACTCATATGACTTCAGAAAAGTCTTGGCAATTTCAGTTGGCAGACGAGATAATGAAAAATTGTAATATTAGATCATTGGCAAAATGTAGAGCATGAGAAGGGTGGTAGACAGACATGTGGGAAAATATTAAAGTCAATGCATTACTATAGGAAGTTCTCTTGGTTGGGCTGATAAGTATAAATTTCATTAGTGAGTGGCCAACCAGTGCAGGGAATGGCACAGGGTAAAGACAACTGGTTAGATTGCTGGTTATTTAATTGAGTATTGTTAAAAAAATTGATGTGTTGGATGGAGCATGACTTATTAGTAATGAAGTAAACTAATCAAGTTAAGAATGATTCAAAGAAACAAGAATACCGTGCTTGTAATCTACATATTAGAGAAAATTGTGTATTCTGGATATGCTTTTGAGGTATAAATAGTGTGTCCAATAAAAAGTGAAGAAAACATCTGGGACCCACATAACTTTAGGACAGATGGCATTCTGCTTAGAAGTTTATTTATTTACTAGAAGGTGGCCCGATTCTACGCATTCGGGTTTTCTAGAATTTACGTATTGTGTAGTTCATGTATGATTTTTGTTATATATATATATATAGATGTTGTCTGTAGTTACCAAGTGTTTGTGTAGGGCGCTGTACATGTTCTGGGTGTTGTCTGGGTGTGGCGGGGGCTGAGAGCGGTGTTGTATGTGTGTTGCGTTGTTTGTGGAGCGCTGTGTGTCTGTAGCGTTGTGTGTGTGTGTGGTGCGCGGTTTGTGTGTGGTGTGTTTTGGGGGAGGTATGTTTTGTGCAATATGTGTGTGTTGCGTGGTATGTGCGTATATTTATGTATGCCGCGGTGTTTGTGTGTTGGGTGTTGTGTGTGTGTGCAGCGTTGTCTGTGTGTGGGTGTCTGTGAAGGGCGGTGTTTGTGGTTCCCAGTGTGTGTGTGGTGTGTTGTGTGTGTGTGTTGGGGGGAGGTGTGCACCTCCCATCGTGTTCCATCCCCCATGCTGCGCACTCCCAAACGTGCTCCATCCGCCATGCTGCGCACTCCCAAACGTGCTCCATCCGCCATGCTGCGCACTCCCAAACGTGGTCCATCCGCCATGCTGCGCACTCCCAAACGTGGTCCATCCGCCATGCTGCGCACTCCCAAATGTGCTCCATCTGCCATGCTGCGCACTTCCAAACGTGCTCCATCCGCCATGCTGCGCACTCCCAAACGTGCTCCATCCGCCATGCTGCGCACTCCCAAACGTGCTCCATCCCCCATGCTGCGCACTCCCCATCATGCTCCATCCCCCATGCTGCGCACCACCCATCGTGCTCCATCCCCCATGCTGCACCAGCATCAGCCTCTCTGCCCCCAGCATCAGCCTCTCTCCTCCCAGCATCAGCCTCTCTCCTCCCAGCATCAGCCTCTCTCCTCCCAGCATCAGCCTCTCTCCTCCCAGCATCATCCTCTCTGTCACCAGCATCAGCCTCTCTGTCCCCAGCATCAGCCTCTCTCCTCCCAGCCTCAGCCTCCCCCAGCATCAGCCTCTCTTCTCTCATCCTCCCCCCTCCCAGCCTCCCTCCTCCCAGCCTCCCCCAGCATCAGCCTCCCCCTCCCAGCCTCTTCCAGCATTAGCCTCCCGCTCCCAGCCTCCCCCAGCATCAGCCTCTCTCCTCCCAGCCTCCTCCAGCATCAGCCTCTCTCCTCCCAGCCTCCCCCAGCATCAGCCTCTCTCCTCCCAGCCTCCTCCAGCATCAGCCTCTCTCCTCCCAGCCTCCCCCAGCATCAGCCACCCCCTCCCAGCCTTCCCCAGGATCAGCCTCTCTACTCCCAGCCTCACTCCTCCCAGCCTCCCCCAGCATCAGCCTCCCCCTCCCAGCCTCCCCCAGCATCAGCCTCTCTCCTCCCAGCCTCCCCCAGCATCAGCCTCTCTCCTCTCAGCCTCCCCCAGCATCAGCCTACACCCTCCCAGCCTCCCCCAGCATCAGCCTACCCCAGCATCAGCCTACACCCTCCCAGCCTCCCCCAGCATCAGCCTACCCCAGCATCAGCCTACCCCAGCATCAGCCTCTCTCCTCCCAGCCTCCCCCAGCATCAGCCTCCCCCTCCCAGCCTCCCCCAGCATCAGCCTACCCCAACATCAGCCTCTCTCCTCCCAGCCTCCCCCAGCATCAGCCTCCCCCTCCCAGCCTTCCCCAGGATCAGCCTCCCCCTCCCAGCCTTCCCCAGGATCAGCCTCTCTCCTCCCAGCCTCCCCCAACACGCCGTGCTCCTCTGCCGACACTCACAGATCCGATCGCATACACTCACACACACACTGACGATATCGCACATACGCGCTCACACTCACAACATCCGGAGATACCACATGCTTCTGGCCATGTGATCCTCCGGCAGGTCCTGGAAAGTCACTCCACAGTATCGCCGCCGAGAAGCAAGCGATATCCCAGGATTTTGTGAGTGTGTGGATGCGATGTGATGTGTGTGTGAGAGTGAGTGTGATCTGATGTGTGTGTGTATGTGTGTGTGTGTGTGTGTGTGTGTTGTTATGTGTGTGCGTGTGTATGTTCCGCCACTGCAGGACCTTGATGCGCTGGTAACTATGCTACCATGGTTACCAGCGTATCCCGTCCCCCGCTCGCACGGGAGCCCACACCAGCATACGGCGGCAACCCCAGCAATGCGAGGGTATGTGTCGGCTGGGTTGGCTGCGTACGCTGATGTGGGCTCCCGGGGGTACAGTACTCACTTGGGAGTCGTGGCTCCATGTCGGTTCGGGGAATGCGTGCAGGGGGCGGGGCCAGAGCGAGCGTGCATTGCGTGAGGGGGGTGGGGCATGGCCGAGTTGCCAATGCGTGCAGGGTGCCGGGGCGAGAGGCCAATCCGTGTGGGGGGCGGAGCCTGGGCGAGCGGCCGGCCAAACCCGTTTGTGGGCGGAGCCTGGGCGAGCGGCCAATCCGTGCGGGGGGGCGGGACCATGGCGAGCCCAGCGGCCAATCAGCTTTGTGTCACCGTAAGGACACAATTTTGGAGCAAGACAGACAGACAGACAGACAGAATAAGGCAATTATATATATAGACTAGAAGGTGGCCCGATTCTACGCATCGGGTATTCTAGAATTTACGTATTGTGTACTTAATGTATGATTTTTGTTATATATATATATATATATATATATGTATATACATATAGATGTTGTTGTGTGTAGTTACCAAGTGTTTGTGTAGGGGCTGTACATGTTCTGGGTGTTGTCTGGGTGTAGCGGGGGGTGAGAGCGATGTTGTTTGTGTGTTGCGTTGTGTGTCGTTATTTGTGGAGCACTGTGTGTCTGTATCATTGTGTATGTGTGTTATGCGGTTTGTGTGTGTGTGTGTGTGTTTTGGGGGGAGGTATGTTTTGTGCAATGTGTGTGTTGTGCGGTATGTGCGTATATTTGTGTGTGCCGCGGTGTTTGTGTGTTGGGTGTTGTGTGTCTGTGGTGTTGTCTGTGTGTGTGGGTGTCTGTGTAGGGCGGTGTTTGTGGTTCCCAGTGTGTGTGTGGTGTGTTGTGCAGTGCGTGTGTGGTAGTGTGTGTGTTTTGGGGGGAGGTGTGCACCCCCCTCGTGCTCCATCCCCCATGCTGCGCACCCCCCATCGTGCTCCATCCCCCATGCTGCGCACCCCCCATCGTGCTCCATCCCCACTCCCCATTGTGCTCCATCCTCCATGCTGCGCATTCCCCATCGTGCTCCATCCCCCATGCTGCGCATTCCCCATCGTGCTCCATCCCCCATGCTGTGCACTCCCAAACGTGCTCCATCCCCCATGCTGTGCACTCCCCATCGTGCTCCATCCCCCATGCTGTGCACTCCCCATCGTGCTCCATCCCCCATGCTGCGCACTCCCCATCGTGCTCCATCCCCCATGCTGTGCACCCCCCATCGTGCTCCATCCCCCATGCTGCGCACACCCCATCGTGCTCCATCCCCCATGCTGTGCACTCCCCATCGTGCTCCATCCCCCATGCTGCGCAATCCCAAACGTGCTCCATCACCCATGCTGCGCACCCCCCATCGTGCTCCATCCCCCATGCTGCGCACCCCCCATCGTGCTCCAACCCCCATGCTGCGCACTCCCCATCGTGCTCCATCCCCCATGCTGCGCACTCCCCATCGTGCTCCATCCCCCATGCTGCGCACTCCCCATCGTGCTCCATCCTCCATGCTGTGCACCCCCCATTGTGCTCCATCCCCCATGCTGTGCACCCCCCATCGTGCTCCACAGTCACACATCAGACAGTAAACACGCACACATCTGATCGCATACACTCACACACACACCCCACTTCTCCCTGTGCCCACCGGTGGGCGGTCCCAGCAGCTGTGCTGCACGCTGTGCTCCTCTGACGACACTCACAGATCCGATCGCATACACTCACACACACACACATCCGATCACATACACTCACACACACTCACACACATCCGATCACATACACTCACACACACACACTCACACACATCCGATCGCATACACACACACACTGACGATATCGCACATACGCACTGACACACTCACAACATCCGGAGATACCACATGCTTCCGGCCATGTGATCCTCCGGCAGGTCCTGGAAGATCACTGCACAGTATCGACGCCGAGAAGCAAGCGATATCACGGGATGTTGTGAGTATGTGGATGCGATCTGATGATGTGTGTGTGAGGTGTGTGTGAGAGTGAGTGTGATCTGATGTGTGTGTGTGTGTCTGTTCTTATGTGTGTGTGAGGTGTGTGTGTTCCGCCGCTGCAGGACGTGGATGCGATCTGATGTGTGTGTGAGGTGTGTGTGTTCCGCCGCTGCAGGACGTGTATGCGATCTGATGTGAGTGTGAAAGTGTGAGTGTGCGTGTGAGTGTGAGTGTGCGTGTGTGTGTGAGTGTGAGTGTGCGTGTGAGTGTGCGTGTGAGTCTGAGTGTGAGTGTGCGTGTGAGTCTGAGTGTGCGTGTGAGTGTGCATGTGAGTGTGCATGTGAGTGTGCGTGTGAGTGTGCGTGTGAGTCTGAGTGTGAGTCTGAGTGTGTGTCTGAGTCTGAGTGTGCGTGTGAGTCTGAGTGTGAGTGTGCGTGTGAGTCTGGGTGTGAGTCTGAGTGTGTGTGTGTGCGTGTGAGTGTGCGTGTGAGTATGTGTGTGAGTCTGAGTGTGAGTCTGAAAGTGCGTGTGAGTGTGAGTGTGAGTGTGCGTGTGAGTGTGTGTGTGAGTGTGCATGTGAGTGTGTGTGAGTGTGCGTGTGAGTCTGAGTGTGAGTCTGAGTGTGCGTGTCAGTCTGAGTCTGAGTGTGTCTGAGTCTGAGTCTGAATCTGAGTCTGAATCTGAGTCTGAATCTGAGTCTGAGTGTGAGTCTGAGTGTGAGTCTGAGTGTGAGTCTGAGTGTGAGTCTGAGTGTGAGTGTGCGTGTGAGTCTGAGTGTAAGTCTGAGTGTGAGTGTGCGTGTCAGTCTGAGTCTGAATCTGAGTGTGAGTGTGAGTCTGAGTGTGAGTCTGAGTGTGAGTCTGAGTGTGAGTCTGAGTGTGAGTCTGAGTGTGAGTCTGCGTGTGCGTGTGCGTGTGCGTGTGAGTGTGAGTGTGAGTGTGAGTGTGAGTGTGAGTGTGAGTGTGTGTGTGAGTGTGAGTGTGAGTGTGAGTGTGAGTCTGAGTGTGCGTCTGAGTGTGCGTCTGAGTGTGCGTCTGAGTGTGAGTCTGAGTGTGAGTCTGAGTGTGAGTCTGAGTGTGAGTCTGAGTGTTAGTGTGCGTGTGAGTGTGCGTGTGAGTGTGAGTCTGAATCTGAGTGTGAGTCTGAGTGTGAGTCTGAGTCTGAGTCTGAGTGTGAGTCTGAGTGTGAGTCTGAGTGTGAGTCTGAGTGTGAGTCTGAGTGTTAGTGTGCGTGTGAGTGTGCGTGTGAGTCTGAGTCTGAATCTGAGTGTGCGTCTGAGTCTGAGTCTGAGTGTGAGTGTGAGTCTGAGTGTGAGTGTGAGTGTGAGTCTGAGTGTGAGTCTGAGTGTGAGTCTGAGTGTGTGTGAAAGTGTGTGAGTCTGAGTGTGTGTGAAAGTGTGTGAGTCTGAGTGTGAGTGTCAGTCTGAGTGTCAGTCTGAGTGTCAGTCTGAGTGTGAGTCTGAGTGTGAGTCTGAGTGTGAGTCTGAGTGTGAGTCTGAGTGTGAGTCTGCGTGTGAGTGTGACTGTGAGTGTGAGTGTGAGTCTGAGTGTGCGTCTGAGTGTGAGTCTGAGTGTGAGTCTGCGTGTGAGTGTGCGTGTGAGTCTGAGTGTGAGTCTGACTGTGAGTGTGAGTGTGAGTCTGAGTGTGAGTCTGAGTGTGAGTGTGAGTGTGAGTCTGAGTGTGAGTCTGAGTGTGAGTGTGAGTCTGAGTGTGAGTCTGAGTGTGAGTCTGAGTGTGTGTGAAAGTGTGTGAGTCTGAGTGTGAGTGTCAGTCTGAGTGTCAGTCTGAGTGTGAGTCTGAGTGTGAGTCTGAGTGTGAGTCTGAGTGTGAGTCTGAGTGTGAGTCTGAGTCTGAGTGTGAGTCTGAGTGTGAGTCTGAGTGTGAGTCTGAGTGTGAGTCTGAGTGTGAGTGTGCGTGTGAGTGTGCGTGTGAGTCTGAGTCTGAATCTGAGTGTGCGTCTGAGTCTGAGTCTGAGTGTGAGTCTGAGTCTGAGTGTGCGTGTGAGTGTGCGTGTGAGTGTGCGTGTGAGTCTGAGTGTGAGTCTGACTGTGAGTGTGAGTCTGACTGTGAGTGTGAGTCTGAGTGTGAGTCTGAGTGTGAGTCTGAGTGTGAGTCTGAGTGTGAGTCTGAGTGTGAGTGTGAGTGTGCGTGTGAGTGTGCGTGTGAGTCTGAGTCTGAGTCTGAGTCTGAGTCTGAGTCTGAGTCTGAGTGTGAGTCTGAGTGTGAGTGTCAGTCTGAGTGTCAGTCTGAGTGTGAGTCTGAGTGTGAGTCTGAGTGTGAGTCTGAGTGTGAGTCTGAGTGTGAGTGTGCGTGTGAGTGTGCGTGTGAGTCTGAGTGTGAGTCTGACTGTGAGTGTGAGTGTGAGTCTGACTGTGAGTGTGAGTGTGAGTGTGAGTGTGAGTGTGAGTCTGAGTGTGAGTCTGAGTGTGAGTCTGAGTGTGAGTCTGAGTGTGAGTCTGAGTGTGAGAGTCTGAGTGTGAGAGTCTGAGTGTGTGAGTCTGAGTGTGTGTGAAAGTGTGTGAGTCTGAGTGTGTGTGAAAGTGTGTGAGTCTGAGTGTGTGTGAAAGTGTGTGAGTCTGAGTGTGTGTGAAAGTGTGTGAGTCTGTGTGTGTTCTGCCGCTGCAGGACCTTGATGCGCTCACCTCGGGGCGAGAAGCCATTCTGTGGGGGGGGGGCGGAGCCGGGGCGAGCGGCCAATCCGTGCGGGGGGCGGACCCGAGGCGAGCGGCCAATCCGTGCGGGGGGAGGAGCCGAGCCGAGCGGCCAATCCGTGTGGGGGGCGGGGCCATGGCGAGCCCAGCGGCCAATCAGCTTTGTGTCACCGTAAGGACACAATTTTGGAGCAAGACAGACAGACAGACAGACAGACAGACAGACAGAATAAGGCAATTATATATATAGATTATGCTTGCTTATATACTTTATATAGCACCATCATAATCCACAACGCTTTACATACATCATCTTCATTGTCCGCATTAAAGTTCACAATCTAAATTCTCTATCTTTGGGGTGTGAGAGGAAACCCTCAAAAATCTAAAGACAACATTTAATCTCCTTGGAGATATTGTCCTTGGTGGGATTTAAACTTCAGACCCCAGCGCTGCAAGGCTAAAATGCTAAACATTGAGCCTCCATGCTGTTTGGAGTTATAGTTATACCCTACTCTGAAAATATTTTGTCAAGTTTAGATCAGTTTATAGATTATACAAGTTCAGAAGAGGACATAATATTAAAAACAGCTGATAATCACAGATGTTTCACAAAAGTGCTGAGGGATTTGTAACAAAATGAAGTATATATTTAGGTGTCATTAGCATAGAGATGATGATGAAAGCCAAATTTTCTCATAGTTTGACAAACGCCAGCATTGTGCAAATCTAAAAATGACTGGAAGACAGAGAAGCATAAAATAGGGGTTTTTTTCGGGTAAGAAACGAAGGGTAATATAATATGGAGGTTCACCTTGTTGGGTTGTGAGTGTCACAACCACTTAAAAGTATAGATATCCAAGGGCTGCTGCAGTCCCATGAGGTATAAATAAAAATGCGAAAAGAGAGGAGTGGAAAGAGACAACTTCGATGTGCCTTAAAGGTGATTCATTAGACAATGCGTTTTGGAGAAACCATGTCCTTCATCACGTTACAATCACATAAGGAACAGGAAAAAACACGGGATTAAATAGTGGTGTCTATTGAAGTCACTGCGCAGTTTTGGAAAAAAAAGGATGCAAAGGTGCACAATACCGCTAATACATGAACAACTATTAGATTACAGGGAAAATGGCAAAAAACAAGAGGCTAGAAAACCAATTCTGCAACATAAAAAAAGTTGTGTTGGTATACCATAAAAAAGAGGACAAAAAGAAAAAAGGGGGAAAAATAGATATCAAAGAAAACAAATATAGAGCGAGATAGAATAGAACCCATGAGGATGCGTAGCGGGAAGTGATTCAATATAAAAGGTCAAGTGTGCTATATGAACAGTCAGTGCAAAAGCTGTAATGAGCGAAGAAGATAATTTATTTATAAATTGTTTAGGAGAGGGTAAAATATATATTAGAGTAGGAAAAAAAGTGTAATATAAAGATACATATAATGGAAAAATAGAATGGAAAAATGTGCAATATGAATATCCATATAATGATAAATGGTAAAATGATCAAAGTATCAGATTAGAAATATATTGATATAATAATAATACTGAGTGTTCTAAGCTATCAATATAAAAATACTTGTGTTAAAAAATGGCAATAATGTAGGTGAAATAAACATGGATATAAATCAGGAATATACCGTATGTATAATATATGTAATCTATAAAGATTGGCTTGGTTAAAAGAAAATTATTCTTTATAACTTATTTTTAAATAAATAAATATAAACAGTACGTGTATATATACCGTATATATATATATATATATATATATATATATATATATATTGCCAGCACAAAGATGAAATAAATTAAGTGAATAAGAACTAGTGAAATAAGCCATATGAAAAATAAACTGAATACGTGGAAATATTTAGAGCATAGTGTGATAGTATTTATTAGAAAGTGAATTGCTATAGGTGAAAAGCATAGGTCAAGTCAAATGATAACATGGTGTCTGAAATTTAGTTTCATTGGTGTGGAATTTAATTAGAAGGACGTGTGTGGAGGAACAGTGATAAAAAGCTGGAGGACCAAATATTCATGGAGTAGGTGAAAGAACAAGGTGCCTGTGCACAGGGGTTACTGGAGTGCACATCGTGGGAAAACAACAAAGGCGCATGCTCCGAGTTCAGACACTGGGAAAGTTTATAATGCACATGCTCTGAAAGATGACAAGAGTCCAAAGAAGAGCTGAGGAAGGCAACGAGAGCACTTAAGGGCATAAAAAACAGAAAAAGAATTGTATAAATCTAAGAATCTAAAAGGAAGTGGATACACAATGGAATGGATGTAACAATATAATCCTGTACAAAAGATAAATTATTAAAATAGCACACGAAAACTGTATTGGTGTAGTATAGTCGCGGTGAATGTGTGTAATCCATAAACTAAATCAAGGAACCCACATCTATTATGGGGGAAGTAAAATGTATGAAAAGTAATAATTAATAGAACTTTCATCATTAAATTATGTGATTTTGTAGATGTGGAAAGTATAGAATATATGCAAACTTTTTTTATCAGTTAAAAACGTGAAGACGAAAACAAAAAAAGTACAATGTAAAAAGAAACCTAAAACGATAAAGGAGAATCAATAAAAAAGGTCAGTAACTTCATTGAGACCTGCAGGTTTCAAAGTGTTGAGATTATGTTTTTAAGTCGTCTGGTTGCCTTCCTCAGCTCTTTTTTTGATTCTGCACTCTCATCACGTTTCGGAGCACGCGCATTCTAAACTTTCCCATGGTCTGAACTCCTTTTACCTTCTGGATCATGTGCCTTTGTTCTTTTTCCCATGGTGTGCACTCTGGTAACCTCTGTGCACAAGTGCATTGTCCTTTCAGCTACTCCAATATTATTTAGTCCTGCAGTTCTTTATCACAGTTCTTCCACACTTGTCCTAAAGTTCTCACTGATAACACTACATTTCATACACTATTTTATCATTTGACTTGACTTATTTTTTTTTAATTTAAAAATAAATAATATTTTTTTTAACCTAGCTAATCTTTATAGATTACATATATTTCTGATTTATACCCATTTTTATTTCATCTTCAATATTATTAATTCAATATATTTTTAGTCTGATAATTTTACAATTTATCAGTATCTTCATATTCATATTACATGTTTTTACAATTCTATTTTTACATTAGTTGCATCTTTATATTACGTTTTTTTCCCTATTCTAATTCACTCGTATATTTTTTTTCTTGTTCCTTATGTGATTGTGACCTGATCAAAAAGATCAGAAAAACGTTGTCTAATAAATCACCTTTAAGACACATCGGTCTTGTCTCCCTCTCCTTGGCAGTGTGGCATTAACCCCTCTCTTTACGCATTATTATCTAGCGTTGTACAAATATAATACATAAAAATTGTTTGTATGTGCATTTAATATACAGCAGATCTGACAGCTACATTATTATGTTTGCACTTTGTTAACATTTCCCTTTGCAAATATTGCACATGAGAATCCAGCACAGAGAAGTGGTTTAAAGCGATGTACCTGTTGTGTTCTGCAAACAGGAGGTTGTTAAGGGTTAATGAGGCAGCTTTTCATATATGGCATACAGGTCAACTGGTTGAACCACATAGCCGTGTCTCTGGCCTTAAGACTGCTTTACACGTTACAATTTCTCGTGCGATTGCATTTGCGGTTGCCCCCATCGTTTGTGCGGCTTGGGCAATTTGCTGCCCGTGTCGCATGATGTTTTTAACTCTCGTCACACATACTTACCTTCCAAAGAACCTCGCTGTGGGCGGCGAGCATCCACTTCCTGAAGGGGGAGGGACGTCACACAGCGGCCGGCCAATTGAAGCGGAGGGGCGGAGATGAGCGGGACATAAACATCCCGCCCACCTCCTTCCTTCCGCATTGCCGCCGGCCACAGGTAAGCTGCAGTTCATTGTTCCTGGGGTGTCACACAGAGCGATGTGTGCTGCCTCGGGAACATTGAACAACCGGACGTTCGATTTTTAGAAAATGAGCGACGTGTGAACGAGCAACGATAAGGTGAGTAATATTGCTTGATCACACTCGCTCGTAGCTGTCACACGCTATGATGTATCAAACGATGCCGGATGTGGGTCAGTTACGACGTGACCCCAACGACATATCGTAAGATACATCGTAGTGTGTAAAGCTCGCTTTAGGAGAGAAGGAGAGGAAACATTTTGGTGCTCTAATTGGGGTTCATCTGGAAAATCTCAGAGGGAAAGTAAGGGAGCAGCCATAGCTCAGCTCTGTATATCTATCTATCTGTCTATATATATATATATATATATATATATATATATATATACATATATATATATATATATATACATATATATATATATATATATATATATATCAGTACCCAGAGCCTCAGCTGCAGATGATAGTGGGGTAAGGATTATGTATGCCAGCAGAAAAACAGAAAAGCTTTAAGGAATCACTGCTTCTGATATACAGTGAAGGAAATAAGTATTTGATCCCTTGCTGATTTTCTAAGTCTACCCACTGACAGAGTCATGAACAGTCTGTAATTTTAAGGGTAGGTTAATTTACGCAGTGAGAGATAGAATATCCAAAATAAAATCCAGAAAATCACATTGTTTATATTACATAAATTTATTTGCATTTTGCAGAGAGGAATAAAGTATTCGATCCCTCTGGCAAACAAGACATAATATTGTTCAGCAGGGTTCTTTCTCTTCCCCACCAGTATTTTATCAGCAATTACAAGCTTTTCAGTGCTGAAATCTGCATCTGCGGATGTAATTTCTTGGAAAAATTCTGCAGTTGTCAAATTCAAACATCAAAAGATAAAGATCTTTAGAGAGGGACAAAGATTGATGAAACCCAACAGGAAAAACAGGTGAAGAAGTAAAATCCACAAATGAGACAGAATAAGCAGTCAGTTAGGTTGGGAGACAGTTGAGAGAAAATAGTATACCTAACATCAATTGAATGAAGCATGACTTCTTGGTGGTCAATACAGCAATTTAATATGCCATAGAGATATAGAATAAAAAATCATTAGACAATAGTTACAATTTGATTTAGTCGTAAAGAGATTATTTGAGACAATAGAATAAAAATCAGATTTTAAGTGTTCCAGAGGAAGGTTACCATAGAGATAGCTGTTTAGGCAAGAGAAGAATATGGATGCATCCATCCCTTACAATTACTGATAATCTTGTACATTCAAAGCATTCATTTTCAATGATTGACGAGTGTACATTGGCTGTCAGTTGTCTGCTGAATAAGCAAAAAGAGCTTTTCTTAGATTAAATGTATTTCTAAGCATGCATAAAATTAATCATTCTCGGCAGCACATTATCTTGTCTAAACAGAACTTGTGCTGCTGAGAACAATCATAGTCTATGTTCACACAATAATCATATTCCCAATCATTCTTCTTTGCGCATTCGAAGTGCAATTGGCCTTTGTAAACAATGTAATAAATGACTAATGATTCACAAACATCTATCCAATTAGTTATTGTTTAACAGCTAACAACAGCTACTGTAAACCCAGCAGCATTCCAGGAGTTTCCAGATGATGAGGAGATAAGAAACAAGTTGGTATTTAACAGTGAAAGACAAGTGAAGAGAGAGATTTTATTTTTTGGTAATAGTGTTAAGGCAATTTTTAAGTTTGAAATAAGTGATGATCAGGTCTTTAGGTTTTGGAATTTATCAAATAATCATTTTAGATTATTAGGCAGTAAAGTGTAAAAGTGGTTATCCAAGCACTTGAATAAATTTAAATCTAAATATCTATTTATTACCCAAATGTAAACTAATTTTTAATACTGCTCCATTAAAAATTCCTTACCATTCCTTGACTACACTATCTAAATCCTATTGATTTTTTTTCTCAATACTTTGAGTCTGATTACGCTTTGTTTTATAATCCCATTGAATTCTGGGATACCAAAATAAAGCGTCATCAAGGGCAGAGAATACTGTCACTGACACAGCCTCTGCGTCCTGAAATGAAGCATCATTAGTGGCCTGTATTGGACTGGAGATCACAGAGCCCACAAAAGAACATCATTCTCGTGGTCTACCATTCAGTAACATAGAAATTAGACAGGTCAAAGTCATCTGCAGAAGTCAAGCTGCAACAAAAAGGAGGACAGCACTGTGTACATTAAGACAAAGTAAGTGCTACTAAATATCAGCGATTTCTCTCATTTATCTTATCACTATTTGGACTACATTGAAATTGATGAACCACATCAAACCAACATGGGATCTAGTTGATTAATATAATGGTTAAAGGGGGATATCGTGATTTTTTCTTTTTAAATAAAGTATTTTGTTTTTTGTGACACTTTATTACAGCATTAGTAAATGAGGTATATGACAGACACCTATAAGTTATTATCGCTGGAGGTTAGTGTCAGTCAGAGCTATTTTGTTGCCTCATTATTAACAACCCTCTCACTATTAATTCACTGTCTAATGCACCAGGGGAATTATTTCAAAAGGTTTGAATACCTACAAAAACAGACAATCTGAGTTTACTTACACCCCCATATACAGTCATATGAAAAAGTTTGGGCACCCCTATTAATGTTAACCTTTTTTCTTTATAACAATTTGGGTTTTTGCAACAGCTATTTCAGTTTCATATATCTAATAACTGATGGACTGAGTAATATTTCTGGATTGAAATGAGGTTTTTTTGTACTAATAGAAAATGTGCAATCCGCATTTAAATAAAATTTGACCGGTGCAAAATTATGGGCACCTCAACATAAAAGTGACATTAAAATTTTGTAGATCCTCCTTTTGCAAAAATAACAGCCTCTAGTCGCTTCCTGTAGCTTTTAATGAGTTCCTGGATCCTGGATGAAGGTATATTTGACCATTCCTGTTTACAAAACAATTCCAGTTCAGTTAAGTTTGATGGTCGCCGAGCATGGACAGCACGCTTCAAATCATCCCACAGATGTTCAATGATATTCAGGTCTGGGGACTGGGATGGCCATTCCAGAACATTGTAATTGTTCCTCTGCATGAATGCCTGAGTAGATTTGGAGCGGTGTTTTGGATCTTTATTTTGCTGAAATATTCATCCGCTGCATAACTTCAACTTCGTCACTGATTCTTGCACATTATTGTCAAGAATCTGCTGATACTGAGTTGAATCCATGTGACCCTCAACTTTAACAAGATTCCCGGTGCCGGCATTGGCTACACAGCCCCAAAGCATGATGGAACCTCCCCCAAATTTTACTGTGGGTAGCAAGTGCTTTTCTTGAAATGCCGTGTTTTTTTGCCTCCATGCATAACACCTTTTTGTATGACCAAACAGCTCAATCTTTGTTTCATCAGTCCACATGACCTTCTTCCAAAATGTAACTGGCTTGTCCAAATGTGCTTTTGCATACCTCAGGCGACTCTGTTTGTGGCGTGCTTGCAGAAACGGCTTCTTTTGCATCACTCTCCCATACAGCTTCTCCTTGTGCAACGTTCGCTGTATTGTTGACCGATGCACATTGACACCATCTGCAGCAAGATGATGCTGTAGGTCTTTGGAGGTGGTCTGTGGATTGTCCTTGACTGTTCTCACTATTCCTCTCTGCCTTTCTGATATTTTTCTTGGCCTGCCACTTCTGGGTTTAACAAGAACTGTACCTGTGTTCTTCCATTTCCTTACTATGTTCCTCACAGTGGAAACTGACAGTTGAAATCTCTGAGACAACTTTTTGTATCCTTCCCCTAAACAACTATGTTGAATAATCTTTGTTTTCAGATCATTTGAGAGTTGTTTTGAGGAGCGCATGATGCCACTCTTCATAGGAGATTCAAATAGGAGAACAACTTGCAAGTGGCCACCTTAAATACCTTTTCTCATGATTGGATACACCTGCATATGAAGTTCAAAGCTCAATGAGGTTACAAAACCAATTTAGTGCTTTAGTAAGTCAGTAAAAAATAGTTATCAGTGTTCAAATTAAGAAATTGATAAGGGTGCCCATACTTTTGCACCGGTCAAATTTTGTTTAAATGCGGATTGCACATTTTCTGTTAGTACAATAAACCTCATTTCAATCTAGAAATATTACTCAGTCCATCAGTTATTAGACATATGAAACTGAAATAGCTGTTGCAAAAACCCAAATTGTTATAAAGAAAAAAGGTTAACATTAATAGGGGTGCCCAAACTTTTTCATATGACTGTACACTGGACAAGATCTTTCTGATGCTTATCAGATAGCACTTGGACCAATGTTATTCAATTGGCAATGTTGATGCACATTTTTTTTCACTGATAGATTCTGATAGTGAAAGAAATTGTAGTGTGCACTCGGATGACATCTGAGTGCAAATGTATAAGAATTACAGGCTCTACCACATATATTGGAGGTGCTTTAGGGGATAAAGAAACATATAGTAGAGTAAATCCCAGCACTCAGAATGAAAACCAAGGGGGAATTATGAAAAAGTGAATTTATTGACTAATACACTGCAAAAGGAACCTAACCAGGACAACAGCACCAACGTTTCGGCATAGAGCCTTTCTCAAGGTTGTTGCCTAAAAACGTGTGAAGACAATAACAAAAATTAGTGCATTATATACAGGTGATACACAGATTATGTACAAAATGATACAAATATACATGAAAATATACTGCGGAACGTACATCACTGGTCAGAGTAAGGAAAACACGGGTCTCGAAGGACAACCGGAGGATTGCAAATAAAGGTAAGGTTCCACACTTTTTGCAGAATATGCACTTAATCACATGGAGAGAGAGATAAAATTAGTACAGGTGTAATAACAAAATTGCGTACCATAGGAGGTAATGATGGTCAGGTGACAAAGGTAAAAGCAGACAGCCGCAGCTGGTATTCAAAGCAGACAGCCGGAGCTGGTATCAGAGCCAAGGTGGGTGGAGAAGAAAGAGAGAGAGAGAAAAAGAAAGGAAAGAAAGAAAGAAAGAAGGAAAGAAGGAAAGAAAGAAGGAAGGAAAGAAGGAAAAAGAAAGAAAGAGGGAAAGAGAGAGAAAAGAGAGAGAGAGGAAGAAAAAGAGAGGGAGAGAAAGAAAGAAAGAAAGAAAGAGGAAAAGAGTGAGAAAGAGAAAAAGAGAGAGAGAGAAAAAAAGAAAGAGAGAAAAAGGGAAAAAGGAGAGAAAAAAAAGAGAGAAAAAAAGGGAGAAAAAAAGGAAAGAAAAGAAAAGAAGGAGAGGGAGAGAAAGGAAAAGAAAAGAGACGGAGAAAAAAAGAGAGGAAGAAAAAGAGAGGAAGAAAACGAGAGGGAGAGAAGGAGAGGGAGAGACAGAGAGGGAGAGAAAGTGAGGGAGACCAAGAAAAGGAGAGAGGGAGAGGGAAAGAAGGAGGGAAAGGGAGGGAGAAAAAGAGGGAGAGAGAGAGGGAGAAGAAGAGGGGGAGAAAAAGAGAAGGAGGGAAAGAGAGAGAAGGAAAAAGAAGGAGGGAAAGAGGGAAAGAGAGCGAGAGAAAGAGAGGGAGGGAAAGAGAGAGAGACAGAAAAAGAGACAATAGAGAAAAGGGAAAGAAAAAGAGAAAGAGAGAAAGAAAGAAAGAAAAGGAAGGAGAGAAAAGAGAGGAAGGAGAGAAAAGGGGGGGAAAAGAGAAAAGGTGCAGAGGAAGACAAAAGGGGGGAACAGAGGAGGAGATGAAGGGAGAAGAGGAACATAGCTGGTAAGTGACAACAGGGAGGCAGATGCTACATACTGTAGGTGAAGGGGTGACAGGATCACTATGTGAGGTGAGTGGACGCCTGGAAAACAAAGTAGCATGGTGAGAAGGGGTAATCACAGGAATCGGTGGTGGTAAGGGTGTGCAGGACAGCGGCGCTACCTGCAGTGGAGATCCGGAGCTGGCATCAGTGGCAGGGAGAGAGGCTGCAGCGGCGTGGAGATAACTGCCATGTGGCGCCATTATAAGGAAGTCAGCGGTGTGATGGGAGGCGCGTCATATCTGGTCACATGCAGTGGAGCGCACATGTGGAACGCACAGGAGTCCGCATGTCTGTGACGTGCAGTAGCACATGACAATGAGACGGCCAGTGGGTGGATGAAGGGGCGGTGCGTTTGACAGGGCATAGTATCAGTGATATTACCTGCTGCAGAGCGTGAATGGGAATGTGCCACTAGATGGAGGTGGGGAATGGGAGAAGATCAATTGTGCGATATCTGGAAAGAAAAAGACAGGGGGTTAATTCTAAAGGCTAGTAGAGACATATAGGAGATAAGAGGTTAGAGATGTATAATAATTCTACAGAGCAAGTGAAGGAAGTATACATTCATAGTTACATAGGTCCAGAGAAAGAAACTAGGGGATTACTGATAAATTAAAACCATAGCAGTATAATGCCAGAAATTACAGTCAAGAGAACATGCAAGTATAAAACCCATAAATGTGTTAACGGGGGACCTCATATTCCCTGTTGAGCCCTAATGGCTCTAGAGTTTGGAGAGTGTGAATCCAGAACGCTTCGCATTCTCTGAGTGTTTTGATGCGATTGCCGCCACGGCGGGGTTAGTCAACATGCTCGAGTACTTGGAACCTGAGCTGTGGTATGGTGTGGCCTGCGGCAATAAAATGAGCTGGAATAGGTAAGGTGGTCTGTTTGCAGCGAATGGTGGATTTGTGCTTATTGATGCGGTCTCGGATATGTTGGGTGGTCTCACCAACATATCCGAGACCGAAGGGGCACTTGATCAGATAGACGACAAAGTTCGATTCGCAGGTAAAATACCCACAGATCGGGAATTTCTTACCAGTGCGTGGGAGTGTGAAAAAATCACCCTTGATGATGTGTGAACATTGGAGACAATGCAGTCATGGAAAAGTTCCCTTACGTTGGCATGAGAGGAAGATCTGTCTGGCAGGTGGCTTGGAGGGGCCAATGTCGGCCCTGACAAGGCTGTTCCTCAGGTTGTGGGGTTGCTTGTGGCAAATGAGTGGTCGGGAGTCGAATTCCGGAATAGAAGGATAGGCTTGATGGAGAAGAGGCCAATGTTTAAAGATGACACCGTTAATAAGAGGACTGAACGGGTGATATGTATTCACGAAGGGGACCCTGTTTTTACCCTGTGGGTTGGGAGCAGTAAGAGAGGGTGGGGGTCTCACATATGGTGGATAGCCTCTGGCTAAAAATTTCCTATCCATGTCAGCATGGCGTGTGACCCTAGTGTGGGGATCTGACACGATCCGGTCAACACTTCAATGCTGAGAGTGAGGCAAAGATTTTTTGATGTGCCGTGGGTGGCAACTGGAATGTAGGAGGAGACTGTTTTTGTCGGTCGGCTTTGTGTACAAATCTGTCGAGAGGGTATGGTCGGGGTTGATGATTACCGTGGTGTCGAGGAAGTTGATGGAGTGGTCACTGTGATGGAGGGTAAATGAGATGTTGTCAGTGGCACTATTGATATCAGTGAAGAAAGAGTTGAGCGATATAGCGTCGCCAGTCCAGATCAGAAAAATATCATCTATATAATGTTTCCATAGTGTCACCTGGCTGTCGAATAATGGATGGGGATAGATGTGACAGTGCTCGAAGTGGTCCATGAAAATGTTAGCATAGGGGGGCGCGACATTGGATCCCATCGCGGTCCCCCTGCATTGCAGAAAAAACTGATCCTCGAAGAGGAAGTAGTTCTGGGTGAGGACCACCTCGAGCATATCAAGACAGAACTCCTTTTTGGAGGAGGGAAGGTCAGTGTGAGTATCTAGAAACCTGTCAACTGCATGGATGCCTTCATAATGGCCTATGCTCGTATACAAACTGGAGACATCTAGAGTGGCGAGTAGACAGTTATCAGGGACACTGGAAATGGATCTTAGAATGGAGAGGAAATGGTTGGTGTCTTTCAGATATGAGGGAATTTTAGGAATGTGTGGAGTTAGTATTTTTTCAAGGGTGATAGAGATGGGTGACAGTAGCGAGTCAGTGGACAATGCGACAATGGGGTGGCCGGGTGGAGAGGTCAAATTCTTATGGATCTTGGGCAAAGTATAGAACACCGGGGTGATGGGGTGGTTGTTAGTCAAAAACTCACTCAGTTTGTCGTCAATGATGGCATTTTGTTTCTAATGTTGCACCTTTTCATGTATAAGAGCAGAAATACGGGACGTGGGATCATGGGGTAATGGGCGGTAGGTATTGGTGTCGCTAAGTTGTTGGCGAATTTCATCCATGTAGTAGATTCTGTCTAGCACCACGATCGCCCCGCCTTTGTCGGCTGGCTTGATGACGATATTCTTATGATTTTAAAGAGAGGTCAGGACCTTGCGCTCATCGGGGGTCATGTTGTTGCTCAGGTGGTAGTGCCCCCTACTAATGTGCGTGGTGATGGCCTGAACATCCCTCGAGACTAGGCTGATGAAGGTCTCAACTGGGTGGTAGCAGCGTGGGGGTTGGTAATTGCTGGGAATCCTGAGGTTGAGACCCTTAAGTGTAAACCCACTAGGGGGTGAGGAAGTAGAGGATGCGGAGGATGGTGGGCTGAACTCGGAAATATCATTAGCAAAGTGTGCTCTCAGGTGAAGATTTCTAAAAAATCTATTAAGGTCATGTTCTAAATTAAAGGTGCTGAAGGAGGGGGTGGGACAAAAGGAGAGTCCCTTCTGTAGGACCTGAGTCTAGAGAGGGGACAGGGTCTGGCTGGATATATTGTACACAATGTTGTCCCTACCTGGGAACGAGTTGTGACTCTGTCCGTGCGTCCCCCGGTGTTTCCGCCCCTCCTTGTCTGCTTTTCCCGGTGCATCTCGGACCTAAAAAAGACTGGGAATCTGTAGAAAAGTGGTCGCTGTCGGACCCAGAAGAGAAACCGCCGCTACAGCGAAAATTGCGAGATGGAGCAGATGATTGCCATCGGTATACGCGATTCTTGAGGTAATCCTCTTGGTCCCGCAAGAATTTGTCACGTTTGCGGATCTGTAGCGTGTCTCTGTATTCAGACAGCGTAGAATTGCACTTGGTCTTGAGCTCTTCTAGGGCCATAGCGTTCAAAGTCTGGGAGACTTGTGTCTCAATATTCTTGATATTAGCGTCAATACTGATGAGTTCCTTTTGCAGGTAATCAATTGTGAGAAGTATAATGTCAAAAGAGCATTTGTTGAGAATGCTCTCGAATGACTTGCAGTACTCAGGGTTATCTGAGAACAGCGTGGGTCATAGAGAGACCCTGAGACCCCTCGGGATTCTCTGGGTTTTAAAATATTCAGCCAGAGTGGCTGCGTGAAGTTCAAGGGCTGTGTTCCTCTTGGTCTCCCTTAGGAAATCACGTGTGCGGATCTCGTCTGAGGGGATGGTGAGGAACTGAGTCCTTGTAGTGACCTTGGCAAGGATACTTGCGGCTTGCTCATCATTAAAGGAGAGAACAGGAGCCGACATGGGACTGGATGGTACAGTGGGAGAACTGGAAAAATAGTAGTACCAATGTATAAGAATTACAGGCTCTACCACATATATTGGAGGTGCTTTAGGGGATAAAGAAACATCTTTCTCTCGCTCTCTTTTCCTCTTTCCCTCCTTCTTTTTCCTTCTCTCTCTTTCCCTCCTTCTCTTTTTCCCCCCCTCTTCTTCTCCCTCTCTCTCTCTCTCATCTTTTTCTCCCTCCCTTTCCCTCCTTCTTTCCCTCTCCCTCTCTCCTTTTCTTCGTCTCCCTCACTTTCTCTCCCTCTCTGTCTCTCCCTTTCTTTCTCTCCCTCTCCTTCTCTCCCTCTCGTTTTCTTCCTCTCTTTTTCTTCCTCTCTTTTTTTCTCCGTCTCTTTTCTTTTCCTTTCTCTCCCTCTCCTTCTTTTCTTTTCTTTCCTTTTTTTCTCCCTTTTTTTCTCTCTTTTTTTTCTCTCTCTTTTTTCCCTTTTTCTCTCTCTCTTTTTCTCTTTCTCTCTCTTTTTCTCTTTCTCTCTCTTTTCCTCTCTTTCTTTCTTTCTTTCTCTCTCTCCCTCTCTCTTTCTTCCTCTCTCTCTCTTTTCTTTCTCTTTCCCTCTTTCTTTCTTTTTCCTTCTTTCCTTCCTTCTTTCTTTCTTTCCTTCTTTCCTTCTTTCTTTCTTTCCTTTTTTCCTTTCTTTCTCTCTCTCTCTCTTTCTTCTCCACCCACCTTGGCTTTGATACCAGCTCCGGCTGTCTGCTTTGAATACCAGCTGCGGCTGTCTGCTTTTACCTTTGTCACCTGACCATCATTACCTCCTATGGTACGCAATTTTGTTATTACACCTGTACTAATTTTATCTCTCTCTCCATGTGATTAAGTGCATATTCTGCAAAATGTGTGGAACCTTACCTTTATTTGCAATCCTCCGGTTGTCCTCCGAGACCCGTGTTTTCCTTACTCTGACCAGTGATGTACGTTCCGCAGTATATTTTCATGTATATTTGTATCATTTTGTACATAATCTGTGTATCACCTGTATATAATGCACTCATTTTTGTTGTTGTCTTCACACCTTTTCAGGCAAAAACCATGAGAAAGGCTCTATGCCGAAACGTTGGTGCTGTTGTCCTGGTTAGGTTCCTTTTGCAGTGTATTAGTCAATAAATTCACTTTTGCATAATTCCCCCTTGGTTTTCATTCTGAGTGCTGGGATTTACTCTACGACATCTGAGTGCAGTCTGATTTCAGCGGTCTCACAGAATGGAGAAGATGGAGAATAAAATTTCTATACAGTATTTTCCGAATTTCTCATCTGAGAGAATCTGATCACAATAAGCTGGCACACAGATTAAGCTCTAATCAGAATTTTATTAAAGTGTCATTAGCATAACTGATTCAATTCTCTCAGATGAGAGAATCTATGGTTGTTTGAGCATAACCTCAATGGGAAAGTTTGTTCCCCTGACAGATGCAGGCCATTTTTTTTTAGATTTACAAGTAACCAGTATCTAAAGACTTCTTGACCCCTCTGTCTCACAGCGAGCTGTAAGAAGTGACTCAGCTTCATAGGAAACTCATGGTGCCAGCTTAAATCTATCAGTAATTAGAAAGCAATTCAGCTACTTATTGAAAAATGATATCAGCAATTTCAACTGATTGCCTTTAAAAATGTTTATCATTACCACAGTGTCACACAAGAAACATCTTGTGATAGGTAAAACCAGTGAGCTCTCTCAAAACTTTTAAAACCTTACTGTTGTAAAACATACTGTTGGCATTGCTTTCAGAATAACTTCTAAGCTGCTGAAAGCTCCAGGGAGCTCTGTTGGAGCCATAATTTGGTATTAGAAGGAATATCATTTCACCATAAACCGGCCACAACCAGGTGCTCATCATAAGATTTCAGACAGAGGAGGGAAAAGAATTATCAGAAGCGTTGCATAACAACCAAAGATCACCTGTGGACAGCTACAGAAAGATTTGGAATCAGCAGGTACAATTGTTCCAAAGAAATCAGTAATTAATACACTCAAACTCAATGGCCTAAAAGCATTTATATCATGCAAGACTGCATTGCTTTAACAAAAAGCATGTTCAAGCCTTAACAAGGATGTGAAATTCTCAGAGAATATAGTCTGTTCAGGTGAGATACATCATACTAACAATGAAGTTTTGAAATGTGGGGCTGTTTTCAGCACTTAAAACTTCATGTAATTGAAGGAAGGATGAATGTGTAAATGTACCAAGACATGTACCACGATGATAAAGATAAAGCAAGGGTGGACATTTCAGCAAACTAATGATCCCAAACACAAAGCCAAGGCAATGTTATGACCACAAACAGTCTCACACATGTGTAATGGAGAAACAAACATCTACTACAGAGACATGCTGCGCCTGCACCCAAATGGTCCCTGTATAGACTAGCAAAACCCTAGCTGCACAACTCAAAACACTATCTCGGACATAAAGGTCTGTTAAGGAGTTTCTGATACCTTTTGAAAGACTACAGTTGAGGCCTGCAGCACACTGTCAACAAAAGGAGAGGAAGATGTGCAGGAAGATACAAAAACCCGGGGTGTGAAAACTAAATACAATGTAGAGAGGGTAAGCTAAAGAGAGGTAGAAATATGTGGATCAAGTAAAACTTTCCAGAAACCAAAAAGAGATGAAACAAAAACAAACCAACTCACTTCAGGAATACAGACTTTTGCCTAAATGTCTCAGCTCCAAACATACAGAACCAAGAAGGAGGGCTACCAGAGGATCCTTGCGACAGTGCAACACTGTCAGTGATGCTCGTTTTAGCAGCTGGTCTGGTCCCTGCATGCTGTCATTGTGCGATTTACACAGTGACAGCATGTTCTGTGTTGCTAGCTCAGATCAGCAGTCATCAACACACAGACCAGCATACACTGCTAGCACGCACTGTGAGAATACCCGGCAGTGCTCAGAGACCTCCACCGCCCTTGCAGTGATGTCACTCACGGGGACGGTGCTTATCTCTGAACACCATTGTTTAGTCTGGCACCATGAAGTAACAGTGCACACTCCTTTGTGTTGTGTACTGTATGAGCCAAGGCACATGAAAATAATACCGCCTACATGAAGCACAACTTGTCGCACAAAATATGTCTTATTATTGTGAAATACAGATCCCAAAAACTGTATCTCAGCTACTGTAAAACTTCAATTTCAAGATTAGAAATCATCATGTTATTTAGATATAATTATTCATATAAAGTCCCCTGAATCGTTTTTGCTTCCTTATGGTCTTAGAGCTTTGTGGTAACTCTGTGGTCTTGGCAATCATAGTTATTATGCTTTTATCCTTTTTTATCTAAAATATTCTAGTTTTAGTATTCTCTATCAAAATAATCATCTTGGATGATTTTGTGCACTTATTGAAAATGTAATTGCTGCTATTGGTCAGATGCACTGTAATGATTTGTAGAGATGTTTATTTTAATGTAAAATCTGATATTAAACAGTCTCATCGATAATTTACCGACATGAAAGACCTTTTCAGATGTCGAAAGATGAATCATAGTTGCACAAAAATAAACAAAAAAGAAATCTGATTGTCATGATAATTGTATTTACTTCTCAAACATCTGCTTACCCAATAACCCAGACAGCCTGATGAGGAAAATGCTTCTATTTGACCTTTTCTACGTATCGATTAGGATACTGTATGTAGATCAATAGATACCTAATTTTATTAGCAACAACATCAATTTGTCAGAAAAAAATTGTTTTTTTGTGTTTTAAAGCATCATGTATTGTTTTTTGTACAGTATATACAGTATATAAAAATTAAAATAAACATACTTATAGAATTATGTTGTCAACATCATAAAATATTTAGGGGTTTTAGACAAGATTTCCTATTTAAAATTCTTCCTTAATTACGCTTAACTGACAATTTTTCTTTAAAGTATATGTCATTAAAGTTTCTCACCACCACTAAAATAAATTAGCATGGCTGGAAGTGAAGCCCGATAGATCATGGTCAGAGTTCACGACAGGAAGAGCAATCAAAATTCTAGGTGCCTTATTTAAAATGGTAATGTACATGCTTTAGTCATAAGATATAATATTTTAGTTAGTTTTATTTGTTCCTATAATTTTTTACATTATTTTTAAGTCTGAATTTCCTGTTTCATTAACCTCCTTTTTTACTTTATCCCATTGTATTGGATATTCCTTTCTGGACTATCAATATTACCGTACTAAACTTTGGTTTGTTTCACAACTGACAACAGTTACTAAACTGCATACCTAGCTCTTTTATATCAACCTTAAGCGGGCTTTACACGCTGCGATCTCGCTAGCGAGATCGCAAGCGATCGTACCCGCCCCCGCCGGTTGTGCGACACGGGCAAATCACTGCCCGTGGTGCACAACATCGCTTACCCTCATCACATGCACTTACTTGTCCTGCGATGTTGCTCTGGCCGGCGATCCGCCTCCTTTCTAAGGGGGCAGGTCGTGTGGCGTCAGAGCGTCGTCACACGGCAGCCATCCAATAGAAGCGGAAGGGCGGAGATGAGCGGGACGTAAACATCCCGCCCACCTCCTTCCTTCCGCATAGCTGGTGGAGGCAGGTAAGGAGATGTTCCTCGCTCCTGCGGTGTCACACACAGCTATGTCTGCTGCCGCAGGAACGAGAAACAACATCGCTAATTAGAAGAAAATGATTTTTTGTTTTAGGACGACCTCTCCACGGCAAACGATTTTTGCCACTTTTGCGATCGTTTTAGGTCGCACATAAATGTCACACACTGCAATATCGTTAATAAAGCCTGATGTGCATCACAAACGATGTGACTTCGACGATAATTCATTAACGATATCGTAGCGTGTAAAGCCCTCTTTAGTTTTAAGACTACAAGCAATGGTCTGGACTTTTTGCACACTCAGGGGCTCAAGGGAGGATTTTATGACTTAGGATGGATGTGATGCCAAAATATTAGGTGCTAGAGGTTTAAGGGGGAAAAATATAGGTTTTGAGTATGAATTTTTGGGGAAGAGACTGAGGATGGAAGGGTTTTGGGTTTACCTGATTCGGTTTTGTCCATGGGGTATATAAGGAGAGGTCACTGATGGCACATCTGTTCTTCAGTATTCTCCTTTGCATCCAAAACATCACACCTACCCACCCTATAAGATTCTGATTTTAAAAGTTGCTAAGAGGGCTTTGTAATTTTTGTCACATCGGTTGGCGGAAAAGGAGGGGGGCTTTTAAAAGGTGGTTGATGGTACTGAAGGATGGGGGAGACCTATGCAGGGATAGATGATTCTCATGTCGTTCAATGTTCTTGTACAATTGTAAGTGGGTCACTACTGGGCTCAAGTCTCAGTGGGACTTTTGGTATGGTGACTCGCCCACAACAGGGCCTTAGGTAACTCGGTGTCAGGCCGGACTAGTCTCGGGTAGTCAGCGGTGGCGGGGCCCGACTCCGTGACCCTGGTGGAGTCAATTAAAGTGGCGGTATGGATGGGGGAGATGGTGATGTTAAAGTTCATAATATATATTCGTGACGCCACCTGTGGTAAATTGCAGCTTTAGGGCCGCAGCTGCTGAAGGGACCTCTGGGGCTGATATTATGGCAGCAGCTGAGGTGTCTCTTGCTCTCCACAGGTAGAGCAGATACCCCGGGGAAACCTTTGGTGCTTGTAAGAGTCTATGGTGATTTTGTGAATGATGTGGTGCAGGGCTGACAGGGCAGTAAAAGGAACAGACACAAACAGTAGTCTCTTTACCTTCTTTTACTCTGCGACAAACGGTGCAGTCCTGGGAGACCGATACAGGTGTAATGGCGATCCGGTCGGCCTAGAAGCAGTTGGGGTTATCTCCTTGGCCAGGTGAGTATTGAGGCCTTATCCTTACTCTTTCTTCTCTTTTACAGGACCCTGCAATATTGGTTTAGTGGGAGCCCTCTCTGCTGGGACTTGTGGTACGTCCCGTTCCCATATGGTAGGCTGTGCAGGCCCTCTCTGATGCTTCTCTGCTGGAGTCCACACCAGGCCCCTGTAATGCAGCTGTACCTTCGGGTTGTTTTGGGGGCCAGGAGACCTACAGTCCACCTGCCCTTCGGATTCGGTTACTGGGGAATCTAACACCCTGGTAACCACAGACTCCGATGTCTAATTTTCAGTGAGTTCTACAGTGTTGGATGCTGGTACTTACTGGCCAATAGATTTCCCCAATTACCTCCAGGCTCAGCATTAACCCTTTGGAGGGGCAACACTGTTGTGACAACCAGATGCTGGGGCGCCACAATGGGCAACACTAAGCTGGGTGCATTCAAGCCAGTGGCACGAGCGGGCAATGAGTGGAAGACCGCCTTCAACACCAGGGATGGTCACTACGAGTATCTCGTAATGCCCTTCGGACTCTGCAATGCCCCCACCATGTTCCAAGACTTCGTGAATGATATTTTTCGGGATTTGTATCTTTCTGTGGTTGCATACCTGGATGACATCCTTATTTTCTCCCCCGATCTTGCCACCCATCGGAGGGATGTCATCCGGGTACTCAAGAGGCTCCACGCCAATTCTTTATACGCTAAGCTGGAGAAGTGTGTTTTTGAATGTGAATCCTTGCCGTTCCTGGGATATATCGTGTCCAGTCAGGGATTAGCAATGGATTCGGGGAAGTTGGAGACAGTGATGAACTGGCCTGAGCCCCGCTCGCTGAAGACGATCCAGCGATTCTTGGGGTTCATTAATTATTATCGCCAGTTCATTCCCAACTTTTCAACGGTGGCAGCACCCATTATTGCTCTTACCCACAAGGGCGCTAATCCCAAAGCGTGGACACTGGAGACTTTTCACACTCTCAAAACCCACTTCTCCAGAGCTCCCATCCTTCATCGCCCAGACCTACATCCAGGACTGTATGCAGTTTTTTGCCCACCAAAAAAATGACATGGGCGTCGCCATATTTTTGTATGCTAGCCAGTTATAGCAGGCAGGTACGGCTGCCCTCAACTCCCAGCTGCCTATTTGTACCCAGCTGGGAACTAAAAATATAGAGAAGCCCTTTTTTAAATTATTTCATGAATTTCATGAAATAATTAAAAAAAAAACGACATGGGCTTTGCCCCATTTTTGTGTACAGACAGGTACAACTAGGCAGCTGGGGATTGGAATCCGCAGCCCAGGTTGTCCCGAGCTTTCAGGGCCCCTCCGCTGTGAATTGCAGTCCGCAGCCGCCCCAGAAAATGGCGCTTTCATAGAAGCGCCATTTTCTGGCACTGTATCCAACTCTACAGCAGCCCTGATGCCGGGTGGCTTGCTGGGTAATAAAGAATTAATACTAGCTTTGTTTTACTAGCTAGTATTAAGCCAGAGATTTTTAATGTCAGGCAAGTTTGACCCGGCCATTAAGAAGCTCCAATAAAGGGTTAAAAAAAGACACCACACAGAGAAAAAATACTTTCATAGAAATTAATACACAGACACACTTAGAGACTCCATGTTTATTACTCCCTCTCACCCCTCCACGATCCTTGTCTTCTGTCTCCTTTCTCCTTCAACCCATGCAGCTCTGCTACATCAGACAGCATTGCACGGGAGGAAGACGCTGCTGCTCCCGTGCAGTCTAATCACTCAGTGAGTGAGCAAAGGCTGCGGGTTGGTAAGCGGTGTCACCGCTGCCACCGTTGCCATAGTAACCTGATTCCCGGCGCAACACACAATACACCGGCTGTGTCATCCAGTCCCTGCATGTGGACTGACTCTGTAAAGAGCGCCAACTTGCAGGGTCTGGGAAGTCAACCATGTGCCAGAGCATCTCGCCGGTACACGGAGATGCTGGAATGAGTACCGCGTCCCGAAGCGCTGCACTGACAGGACCTAGCATGATGTCTAGCCATGTTACCAGTCTGTAGCCAATGAGATAATACACACGTGACTGGTCACATGCTATTTTTATGATGTCACGGAATGTCCTATCATCAGTGCAGGTTACCGGGAGGACACAGCGATGATCGGCAGGAGAAGCAGCGGGAGACAGAATCTGCAGGATGCGTCGCGGGACCTGTTAGTATAATGGCAATGTTAACTGTATGTGTATATTTATAATGTGTTTGTATGTGTTTGTGTTTGCCTGCCATTGTTTTCAATGGGGTTCGAAGGTGTTCGTCGAACGTTCGCCGAACATACCCGCCGTTTGACGAACCAAACCGAACACTAGGGGGGTGGCTGATCTCTAGTTGACATGTCATACAGTTTTAAAATATTGTTCGTCATTTGGAACGCAGCAGACATATTGGTACGTTTGACACCCTGCCAACGACGAACAACATGCACACGACCGTCTTGGTCAAACAATATATTGCTGAACGATGTTGCGTCGTTTGTGAGAACGTTACGTATGACCGCTAATAAATGACCTATGAGCAATCTCGGCAAATCGTAACTACAATCTGGGCGTGTCACATCGCTAATGAGATCGTTAGATAAATCGTAGCGTGTAACGCCCGCTTTAGCCGCATCACCGCAAGTGTCGTCACAAATAACTTTATTCACTGGTACCCAGTTCAGACTCAGACTGGTGTTCCAGACATTATTTCTTGATTAATTATAAGGATCAGCAGTCTGATCACTCATTTAGTTCTGTTGATCACAGCTACACAGCTCGGATCACCAGAAACACTCACCTCTTGTCACTGGTAGAAGCCGGCCGAGTGAAATAGGAAGTGACTCATGCTAGCAACAGGAGTCATTACGTTCTACCATGACAACCATCGGCTCACAGTGATCATATCACTGCGACGCCAATCGAGCCGGGTAAGTGAAGATTTACCACGGCGGGAATTTAAATGGCTCTGTCACATTTTGACAGCACAATTTAAGGGGTGAACAGGCATAGGTGGAACACAGATCCACTCGTGCCTGCGAGGCACACATGTAAGCTGTACAAATCAGTTGACATGTGCGTGGATCCCCGCCGGCTGCCGGCAGAAGCCAATGGGGATTACACTATGACCGATAAAGACGTAATTTTACTGCCCTTGGTCGTTAAGGGGTGGAACTCTAACACCGGATTTTTGCTACCGAATTTAAGAATGTTATAACATAGGGGCAGATACTGATTCCAGTATTGGGTCACTTATTGGGCTGCTTAGTGTAGCTTTTATAAAATCACTGTTTAATCAGCAGTAGATTATCATTAGAGGACTACTTGGCCTTTTTCCAGGTAGTCCAGCATATTCATGACCTCTGTATAACTGCTAGATCTGCAGCAGAGGGAAACATTGATTTTATGAAAATGACAGGAAACCGCTCAGTACGTCACACAGCGCTGGAATCAGGGTCTCTGACCCTACATTATGCTGCTCTCAGGTAAGGTAGTAAAATCCAGGTGAAAGATTCTAACTCGAGTATTTGAGCTGCATTAAACATTAAAATGTTTGTCATTACAGTCACATGTATTTTTATTGTGGTTTTTACTATTATTATAACATTATGTTTACACTTAAATTTATACATTTCTATGTCTTATTGGTTACCATATATTGATTATATCCAGCTGCGTCACTAGACACCTTAATTTGAGAACTGCATCTTGAATCATAAGTGCATAGTCCTGAGTGTATTCAACTGCAATCTTTTACAATCTTTTGCAATCTTTTATCTAAATGTATTATTCTGCAAACTACAGTACCTGCATGTCAGTGCACGCAAGCTGCCGTACCGTCCACAGCCCAGTGGGGTGCGGCACCACACGTCCCTGGCGTGCTTAGCTCCGTCTTCTGGCTATTAAGAGCCTCCCACTCCCTGTGGCTGTTACTAGCCTCTGCACAATGGAGTCTGAATAAAGCCCTTGGATTGCCATTAGTTGCTGCTGAACCAGATATTTAACAGCTGCAAATTCTATCTGATGCTTGTCCTATTCACCGGAAAATTAATGACAGGTTGTATTGTTGTCAGAGATTAGAAGCAGTGATTTAGTGATTGCGAGTCCAGAGGTCTGCGCATTCTGTTCAGAGTAGGATCAGGTTTCTCCTACACATGCACTGGAAATGAGCGGGACAGGCAAAATTTGCTTGTTTGTGCGATTTTTCATAAGAAATTTGAGAATTTAATATCTAATAGTATGTTCTGGGGTCTCTTCAAACCCCAAAGCACAATAACTGTAATATATATATAAAAAAAATCCTTATATTCACTTTACAGTTCACCTCTTCGACACATAGTTACATAGTTACTAAGGTTGAAAAAAGACCTAGGTCCATCTAGTTCAACCTTCCTCCACCAGTTCTACACCTGGTTACCAAGTAATTTATAACCAACAATGTTGTGTGTACTGAGGAAATCATCCAGCCCTTTTTTGAAAGCTGTTATAGTATCTGCCATTACTACCTCTTGTGGTAGGGCATTCCACAGTCTGACTGCTCTAACTGTAAAGAACCCTTTCCTATTTAGCTGTCGGAATCGCTTTTCTTCCACTCGCAGTGAGTGCCCCCTAGTCCTTAGTATTGTCTTTGGAAGAAATAAGTTATGTGCCAGTCTTTTATATTGACCACACATGTATTTATACATATAAATGAGATCTCCTCTGAGACGTCTTTTTTCTAAGCTAAACATATCTAACTTTTTCAACCTGTCATCATATGGGAGGCTTTCCATTCCTTGTAGTAGTCTAGTTGCCTGCCTTTGAACTGACTCTAACTTCTGAATGTCCTTTTTAAAATGTGGAGCCCAAAACTGAATCCCATATTCCAGATGTGGCCTTACAAGTCATTTATAGAGGGGTAACAATACGTTGGGATCACGGGATCTAATCTCTCTTTTTATATACCCTAGAATCTTGTTTGCTTTTGCAGCTGCTGCTTGACATTGAGTGCTGCTGCTCAGCTTATTTGTAATGAGAATACCCAAGTCCTTCTCTTGTTCTGTAGTCCCGAGTTTACTTCCATTTAATGTATATGCAGTTATAGGATTACTCCGTCCTAGGTGCATTACTTTACATTTATCAACATTAAATCTCATTTGCCAAGTATCTGCCCATTCTGACATCTTATCCAGATCTTTTTGTAATATTATACTATCAAGGTCAGTTTTTAATATCCTACATAGTTTGGTGTCATCAGCAAAGACTGACACTTTACTATCAATCCCATCCACAAGGTCATTAATAAAGAGATTAAAAAGAATTGGTCCAAGCACAGATCCCTGCGGCACCCCACTGCTGACTATGGCCCATTTAGAGAATGTTCCATTTATGACTACTCTTTGTTTCCTATCTTTTAGCCAATTCCTTACCCAGTTGCATATTGTGTCCCCTAGTCCTTGCTTCTGGAGCTTTAGTGTAAGGCTATTATGTGGTACAGTATCAAATGCCTTTGCAAAGTCCAAATAAATCACATCAGCTGCATTACCAATATCCAGGTTTGCACTTACCCCCTCATAGAACCCCAACAGGTTGGTTAGACACGACTTATCTTTCATGAATCCATGCTGTCTGTCAGTTATTATATTATTTTCTGCAACATATTTTTGCATGTCATCCCTTAAAATGCCCTCAAAAACTTTGCATACTACTGATGTCAGGCTTACTGGACAGTAGTTGCCTGGATCTACCCTCTTACCTTTCTTAAATATCGGTACCACATCAGCAATCCTCCAATCCTGAGGCACGAACCCTGTTACAAGCGAGTCTAAAAATATGAGATACAGCGGTCTGTCAATTACGGGGCTCAATTCCCTCAATATTCGTGGATGAATGCCATCTGGCCCTGGGGATTTGTCAATGTTTAATTTTCTCAGACGTAGGCGTACTTCTTCTTGTGTTAAATTAATTATACATTAAATTAATTAAATTAATTATACACCTCATCATAAGATTGCTGCCACTTGCGTTGAAATCCCAGACCCTTTCAGGCTGGGCTAGGACTTCCGGTTTTGATGGCACTTAAGAGCATTATGCGCATACTTTCTCCTGTCATTACTACTTTGATGAATCTAAACTCAGACTGGTCTGCTGCTCCCTGACTCTATCCTACTTCCAGTGGATATATAGTAATATTTAATGTAATGTATTACTACACACAATTACACACACTAAAGGCCCCGTTACACGCTACGATTTATCTGATGATATGTCATCAGGGTCACGGTTTCCGTGATGCACTTCCGTCATCGTTAGCGACGTCATTGCATGTGACACCTACGTGCGACTCCAATCGATCGCAAATAGGTTGACAATCGTTGATCGTTGACACGTCGTTCAATTTCAAAATATTGTTCGTCGTTTGTAACGCAGCAGACATATTGCTACGTTTGACACCCTGCCAACGATGAACAACATCCACACGACAGCCTTGGACACACAATATATCGCTGAACGATTTTGCATCGTCTGTGAGATGTGTAAGGGTGACCGCTACTAAACGACCTATGTGCGATCTCAGCAAATCGTAACTACGATCTGGGTGTGTCATATCACTACTGAGATCGTCAGATAAATCGTAGCGTGTAACGGGGCCTTTACAATGACCACACATGTACAAAATATAAAGATACAGTATATTTACATGTATAGTACATAGGTTTGTGTCACATATGGGTACATTCTACCTGTGTGTACTGTATATGGGCATATTCTACCTGCACGTATCACATATGGGTATAATCTTCCTGTGCGTGTTATCCATAGACATACACTGTACTTGTATTTTATATATATAGGCATGTATTGCATTTGTGTAATCTATATGTAGGTAACTCTTGTTTCATTGGTGTAGGCAACTACATCACTGTTCTTGCCAACTAACTAATGTTGTCCAATACCAAGTAATGCAGATCAGCTCCACTTCAATAGTTTATAACTTTTGATTGGAGGGGTGCTGGGATTTGAACCCTCACCCTTACTAAAGATAGGTATCAATATCTTATGACCAGGCAATGCATTTAAAGAGTTATTTAAGTAATCCCCTATTCATCATGTATGGATAGAGGATAACTTCCTGATCCAAGGGGATCCTATATACAAAGAATAATGTTCAAGCCAATGACATCTGAGTGTCTGAATAAATAGTGACCCAGAAATATTATTACTCTATACAGTATCCTTAGCAGAGATTGTCTTTTTGTACACTGTTAGTGTCTTAGTATCTATATAAATTTTAGTTGGATCGTTGGATCTTGTATTTATATATTACTGTTCTTTGGGGGAGATCTGTAAGACCATGGCTGATGTCAGACTGGATTTAGGAGCAACAGGACAGTAGTTCTATCTCTCATGCTCAGCAGCATTTCTTTTAGCAAACAGCAAAGTGTTGCCACGTGGCAGTGTCAACCGCTCCCGTGCTTAGAAAGTTGTAACTGTGTTATCTGTGGTGTGTCATAGAACTGCAGGTAACATTAACTAAATTATCTGTATTCACAGAGTTCCATCCATGGTGTTACATAGGACAGGTAGCATCTAAACATCTAAAGAAAAAAAGGAAAAAATAGCTATCATGATGACTATGGAGATAGCAGGAAACTGTGGTTGATTGCCTTGCTCGCACCTGCCTTTTCAGTTTTGTACATACATTTTCAATAGGATTAAGATCAGGTCTTTGTGATGGCAACTCCAAAACATTGACTTAATTATTCTTTAGCCACTTTGTAACTAGTTTGTCTAAAAGCTTTGGGTAATTGTTCTAAACCCATTTCCACCCAAGCTTTTAGTTCCTAGCTGATGTCTTGTAACCTAAAGGTCCAGTCACACTAAGCAACTTACCAGCGATCCCAACAACGATAGGGATCGCTGGTAAGTTGCTAGGAGGTTGCTGGTGAGATGTCACACTGCGACGCTACAGCGATCCCACCAGCAACCTGACCTGGCAGGGATCGCTGGAGCGTCGCTACACGAGTTGCTGGTGAGCTCACCTTGCAACCAGTGACCAGCCCCCAGCGCCGCGTGGAAGATGCTGCGCTTGGTAACTAAGGTAAATATCGGGTAACCAACCAGATATTTACCTTGGTTACCAGCGCACGGAGCTACACGTGCAGAGAGCAGGGAGCAGCGCACACTGAGCGCTGGCTCCCTGCTCTCCTAGTTACAGCACACATCGGGTTAATTAACCCGATGCGTCCTGCAGCTACAGGTGCATAGAGCAGGGAGCAGCGCACAATGCTTAGCGCTGGCTCCCTGCTCTCCTAGCTACAGCACACATCGGGTTAATTAACCCGATGTGTCCTGCAGCTACATGTGCACAGAGCAGGCGCCGGCACTGACAGTGAGAGCGGCGGAGGCTGGTAACAAAGGTAAATATCGGGTAACCAAGGACAGGGCTTCTTGGTTACCCGATGTTTACTGTGGTTACCAGCCTTCGCAAAAGCCGGCTCCTGCTGCCTGCACATTTAGTTGTTGCTGTCTCGCTGTCACACACAGCGATCTGTGCTTCACAGCGGGACCGCAACAACTAAAAAATGGCCCAGGACATTCAGCAACAACCAACGACCTCACAGCAGGGGCCAGGTTGTTGCTGGATGTCACACACAGCAACATCGCTAGCAACGTCACAAAAGTTGTTCGTTAGCAGCGATGTTGCTAGCGATGTTGCTTAGTGTGACGGGGCCTTTAGGGGACTTCTTGAGGGGAGATCACTGTGTTCATTGAGGTCCCCTGAGGTCAGGTTACCTGCGGTCACAGGTGGAGGAGCATAAGAACCTCCAGCTGAGACTGCAACTAAGCTGAGTGATGTCACCGCTGATCGCACGGCTAATTCATTCTCTGCCTGAAGTTCACAGCTGGCAGTCATGTTCTACGGTGCTGGTTGTGACTCAAATGTAGCAGAGATGAAAGTGTCATGAGACCTTGTAGTTTGGATTACATCGGACCTGGGTGTATTAAGGGTTAATATATTGGTGAAAGGGGGAGGGTTTTTTTTTTTAAATAAAGAATGTTTGTGTGTGTTTGAGTTTATTTCTTTTTACTTAAAGAAATAGTGGTGGGGGAATCTCATAGACCCCTACACATCACTAATACAGGGCTTAGTGACATATTTGGGCTATTATTAAACTCTTATTACCCCGATTACTACCGCACCAGGGCAATCGGGAAGAGCTGAATAAAGTGCTGATATTTTCTCATCTAATGGATGTGGCAATCATGGGTGGCTACAGGCTGCTACTTTTAGGCTGGGGCTTCCAATAAGCATGTGTGTCCTCAGCCTGAGAATACTAGCCCTAGCTGTTGGGCTTTATCTTCAAAATTGGGGGGGGACCATTTTACAACACATCACTTTGTCTACCATTGACTTTAATGGATTTGGCTAGGATCCAAGATCGGATCTGCTAGGATCGACAATCCGATAGCGATCTCAAGCAGGATTGGCGATCCTTAACGAATCCGATCCTTAGCAGGATCGCTCATCTCTACCAAAGACATGACATCATCATATGGGCTGTCCCATATTGTTTAAAGGCATAGTACTCTTAGGGTATGTAAGCTTTTGACTTTGCAAAAAGAAATAAAAATGACTTAATATATTCTCTCGCTCTCATTATTCTGGCATTTGGCAAATGTAAATAATTTTGTTAATCGTAATTGGCCTAAAACTGTAAAGGTTTAATCTGATTTTATGTCAGATAGTGAGAAAAACATGCATAGGTGTCTTTTAGATAATGTATTTAACTTTCTGGTTTCAACTGTATGTTTAACTTTTAAACACTGCTGCATTACAAAGAAAAACATACATTTAATAGCCGCCGGGGACCAAGCTGTACTACTATCTAGTCATACACGCGGGTTCCCCAGCGACTTCTCGCCACCTTCTGACAGTCATTGACAGGTCTTTCCTGATGCAACTATTAAAAGTATGTTTTTCTCTTAAATGCCGCAGTATTTCGGAGTAAAACATGCTTGTCCATGATCGTACAGCCAGGGTTTGGACAGCATGTATCAGTTGACAGGTTCTCTTTAAAGAAAAAATGTAAGTATGAACAGAAAAGCCATTGACTTGCAAGTCTTATTTGCAGCTGATAGTTAAAAGGCGAGTCTATCAAGGGCTGCTTTTTAATATTAGTGCTGTCAATAAACTGAGTAGTCAATTATACATATATTATCGGCAAATGGATGTTCTCTGAAACTAATACATTTCCCTGATTTAACACATTGGGACACTATCTGAAAGGAAAAGAACAACAAAAGAAAAGCTGGTAAACTACAGGTTCAAAGCAGGTGAATAAAACGATGAAACTCATACTGATAACACACCGGTAAGTCCAGCAGGAGGAAGCAATGTGATAGTACATTGTTATTAAAAGAAAAAATTCCATTGAAATCTATAGAATAATTCACTCATTTTACTAATACCTAAACCTTTATAACAATATAGATTTTGTAATTACAGTAAGCCTCTACCACCAATGGAAGGAAAACAGGTAGTGATGAGGGAATGTATTCGTCACTAATCGCTATTTGCATAATAGTACGGTATTCGGGATATTCGTTTTATAGCGAGTTATGGTGTAATCACCTCGCTAAAATCAGATGTCCCGACCAGTATGTTTGGCGGCTAATTTTCAGCCACTAAACATGTTGGGGTTCTTAACCAATCACAGTATTTCTACAGCCATCTTGGATGCGGCATTACTGTGATTGTCTGGCCTTGCAGCGTCATAGGGTTTATAAAAGCCTTCAGCCGCCATTTTGCGCACATTGCGTCCAGAGCCAATGTTGTATCAGTGTAGAGATAGAGCGAGCAGCTCTTAAGGAGAGTGTAGGCCTCTTAATAATACAAAAAGCCCATTTCAGTGTAGCGTACGGAAAGACAGATTTCCGAGCAGGGACAGTGTTTAAAGCAGTGTGTGTCTCTACCTCCGTAGTACCATCCAGCAAACAGAATACAATAATTCTTTCAAGAACTGATAGCACTGAACAAAGTCTGAGCAAGGAGGGAGAGACTGTGGATTAGGAAGGAAATCGGGATCTGTTTCCCCAATATTCAGGGATTTACAGCCTAACTTGTGCCGTCCATTTACATCAGCCACATTAATACGTTGCTAGTGGCTTTTGAAAATAGTTACAAAGCAGTACTCTAGCATTTAGTACTGCCTGATACAGTAAAGCACCGTTCCTGTTTCCACAATATTTAGGGGTTCACAGTCTAACTTGTGCCATCCGTGTACATCAGCCACATTATTATGTTGCTAGTTGCTTTTGCAAATACAAAGCAGTACTCTACCATTTTGTGTGTCAGGTCAGAAGAAGCTTGATGCATCCACTATGTTCCTTGCTACATTTCCCGGTCAGGAACGTAAACGTGTGTGGAAGCCAGAAGAGAGAGAGCAGATTCTGTCTTGAATGGCAGACGAGGCCTCTTCACATATGTCAAGCAGCAACCAAACTTCCATGACCACACAGCCTACTGTGGATATACAGAAGGCTGGCCCATCTGATTCTCAACCTGGTCCTCCTTCCTCCCCCCTTCATTCGTCACAGGAGACATATGACCCCAAGCTTGGCCACTCTGAGGATCTGTTTTGTACATATCCTTTGTTTGGCTTTGGCCTCTCACCGTGCAGCATTGAAGAGGGACGTGAGGAGATTAATTCACAAGTATTTGAGGACCTATGGCCAGAAGAAAGCTACTTTGATGAACATGATTTACTGTCCGCAGATGTGGAGGCTGATGATGTTGAGAAACAGTTGCAGGTCAGCCTACAATCTCAAGTGGGAAGGAGGATGAGATGGAAGACTAGGTGGTTGATAATAAGTCCACTGATCCAACCTCGACTATTGACATGTATAGACAGCCCAGAAACACAGAGGAAGATGGATATGTAGCACCAACACAGGCACCAAGGGGTAGTGGTTTGCCCAGAGTGAGAACTTGGTCAACTGTTCCCAAGAGCACTCCCACTGTGGCCCAAGTCAGGGCAAGGTGGCATTCAGCCGCTGTTTGGAATTTTTTTCTGAAAGTCCTTCAGAGAAAAACATTGTAATCTGTAGCATTTGTTATACCAAGATGAGCAGAGGCCAAGTCAAGGGCAACCTGATCACAACCAGTATTCGGAACCAAATGGCAGCCAAGCACCCCAGTAGGTGGGCAGAGCATGAGGGTACCAAATTTGTGTCTGCGGGTCAAACCACTGCCATCATGTCACCTATGCTACGTCCTTCACAATCTGCTGTCCAGGAAGCAGGCGTTCATACATCCTGCCCATAAGGTGCAAAGCAAACAACAACCACATCCGCTTCCTTGTCCCAGGAAGCGTCCAGTTGTTTGTGCCTGAGATCTTGGAAGGGAAGCATAAATATCCAGCCACACACCCACAGGCACAAAACCTAAACTCACACATTGCCAAATTGCTATCCGTGGAGATGTTGGCGTTTAGCCTTGTGGGAACACTGTGTTTCCGTGATCTCTTGGCTGTAACTGCCCCATGATACAGCGTTCCTATCCACCACAATTTTGCCCATTGTGCTGTTCCCGCATTACACAAGCATATGTTAAACAATCTCAACCGTGCTCTGACCAATGCCGTAACTGTCCACCTAACAATGGACATGCGGACAAGTTGTTATGGACAGGGACGATACGTATCTGTGATGGCACACTGAGTGAACCTGGTGGAGGCTGGGGCAAAGTGGCAAACTGTAACATCACACATTCTACCCACGCCAAGAATAGCGGGCCTAACTTCTACCAGCATTTCCGCCTCATCATATGCCACTTGCTGTCCCCCCCTCCTCCTCCTCCTGCTTCTCATCCTCTGCTGAATTACTCTCCCCATTATTGCCAAGCTGGGAGCTGTGCAGCAGCGCATTGGCAAAGTGGCAACATGCTCTGCTGAAGCTGGCTGTTCTGTTTAGGTCACAACGACACACTGCAGCAGAGCTCTGGTAAGGTATAACATAGTAGAACAATTAGTGGCTCTTCCCACTGTACCTCCAACCTGGCCTAGTTGTTTGCGATAATGGGCGTAACCTAGTGGCAACCTTAAAGGTCACCAAGCTGGTACACGTGCCATGCATGGCTCATGTGCTGAACCTAGTTGTTGAGAAATTTCTCAAAACATACCTTGACTTGTCGTACCCACTTGAGAAGGCAGGCAGTATTAGTTCCCATTTCTGCCATTCCTCTACTGCTTTTGCTGGTCTTACAGTGCTGAAAAAGAGCTTGAATTTGCCAAGTCACCGATTCATGTGCGATCTGTCCATGTGGTGGAACTCTACATTTTATATGTTGTTGAGGATTTCTGAGCAGCAGAGGGCAGTAGCTGAATACCAGCTTTAACATGCCCGTCAGCCACCACATATAACTGTTGAGAGGGTGTGGTTTGCTGACATTTGTGAGGTTCTTGAGAACTTTGAGTACTGCACCAAACTCATGAGCGGTGATCAGGCTATTATCAGCTTAACCATCCCACTGCTGTGTCTGTTGAAACAATATGTGGGAAGAAAAAAGAGATTTTCAGCTCACCTGACACCCGAAGCCGTAAGATCCTAGGGATGCACGTGGTCCGCTGGTAAGTCCAAACCAGCCAGCAGGTAACGTAGGAAAGGGAAAAATCGGACCCAGCACCAATTCCAAAGTTATGTAAAAATCAAACTTCTTTATTAATACATGGTTAAAAAATTCTTATATGAAGACCATGGTGAAGAGTATGAAACATAGCACTTTACGCGTTTCGGACTTCATAAATTTAAAAACAAATAAAAACTTATGATTAAGGACTAGTTTATTTGTTTTTAAATTTATGAAGTCCGAAACGCGTAAAGTGCTATGTTTCATACTCTTCACCATGGTCTTCATATAAGAATTTTTTAACCATGAATTAATAAAGAAGTTTGATTTTTACATAACTTTGGAATTGGTGCTGGGTCCGATTTTTCCCTTTCCTACGTTATCTGTTGAAACAATCACTGCATAATCTTAAAAGAGGAAACTTTGAGTGCCCAGCATGTGGCTATGGAGCCAGATTTCCCAATGCGTGATACTACCCAGCCCAGCCAATATTCTGAGGTGTAATACTATTGTATGTACTGAGAATTTCGATTGCGTTAGGGCAATGACAACCAGAGACGAGTTCTTGGTGCAAAAGACGTTTTATAATATGTAACAGCAATATGTGCACAGAACAGAATATACACAATAATATGTAACCGCAATATGTAAACAGAACTAAATATACACAGTAATATGTAACCGCAATATGTACACCGAACAGAATATACACAGTGGAACATAAACACAGTAAATACCTGCCGGGTTCAGAGCAAAGGGGAATTCCCGGGGCCGCACACTGGACTCCCCCAGGGAGACCGCCAGAAGTGAACCCCTATACAGGGGCTGTCCGGCAATCACCCCAGAAGGCCCAAATGTACAGCAGCCGAGACACAAAAAGGGCAACAGATATAGTCCAAAAAATGTCCGTACGTGATGTGAGTCCTAGGGTGGATATGAACGGAAGGGACCGGGCAGAAGTGCCAACCAGAGACGGCAGACAGAGTCCGAGCACAGTTGGATGAGAGGTGAAGTCCAGAGCTGGTGTCAGGTGTTTCAACCGGATCCAAACAGCAATCAGGAGATGAGAGCAGCAGGGCAGGAGTACACAGGAAGCAGTATACTCAGGCAACTAGACTAAGCTTAGGGGCAGGCTTTTAAACAGATGAACAGGAAGTAGGGCAACAGAACAGAAAACTCCATGTTAACAAAGGGCAAGATCCTTCAAAAGAAAACTGGAAATCCCGGAACTCTGACAGTACTCCTCCCCCCCAGAAACGGCCTCAGGACGGATCAGGGCCAGGCTTGTCCGGGTACCTCCGATGAAACTGAGCAACCTTCCGGGGCACTCGGATGTTACCCACAGGTTCCCAGGAATCGTCCTCGGGGGAGTACTCCTGCCAACGTACCAGATACTGAAGCCGATGCCGATGGAGCCGGGAGTCAATAATGTCCTCAACCACGAACTGCTCCTGGCCATCAACCAACCATCACCGGCAGAGGAGGGGGCACGATATGACCATGAAACGTATTAGGGGAAACTGGTTTTAGCAGAGAAACGTGAAAGACCGGGTGTACCTTTAAATTGTGCGACAACCTCAGCCGACAGGCCACAGAGCTCACTATCCCGGTGATCTTAAACGGACCAATGAATTTCTGCCCCAGCTTCTGCGAAGGAACACCTAATTTCAGATTTTTGGTGGATAACCACACCGAGTCCCCTACCTTATACATGGGTGCCTGTTTCCGGTGAGTGTCTGCCGACTTCTTGTAACGCTCCTGAGCCGAAGCCAAAGAGTCCTTTAAAACCTCCAGATTCCGTTGTAGCTCCGTCAATCTGTCCTCTACTGCTGGCACCAAAACCGCCACCGGTGACCTAGGCAAAATATTTGGATGGTAACCCAAGTTAGCGAAAAAGGGCGTTACCTTAGTGGAGCTGCTCTGAGTGTTGTTATACGAGAACTCCGCCAAAGGAAGCAGCTGCAACCAATCATCCTGCAGATGGCTGACATAACATCGTAGGTACTGCTCCAGGGTTTGATTAGTCCGTTCGGTTTGCCCATTTGTCTGGGGATGGTATGCAGAAGACAAACAGACATCAATATGGAGTGCCGAACAAAACCCTTTCCAGAACTTAGACGTGAACTGCACGCCCTGGTCAGAGATGATCTCATCCGGTACCCCATGCAATCGAAATATATTCTGGATAACCAAATCCACTGTCTCTGCGGCTGAGGGAAGACTGGTACATGGAATAAAGTGAGCAGCCTTTGTCAACTGATCCACCACCACCAAAATGGTATTGTTACCGCCTGAGACGGGCAACTCCACAATAAAATCCATTGAGATGGATCCCCAAGGGCGAGATGGTACGGGTAACGGTTGAAGGAGTCCCGTAGGAGCCACACGAGGGACCTTGCACCGGGCACAAACCACACATGAGTGGACATAGTCTTTCACATCCTTTAAACAGGTAGGCCACCAGAAAAAACGACTCAGAAATTCCTGCGTCTTCTGTACCCCCCTATAACCTGCCAACACGGAGTCATGGACCAACTTGAGACCCCGAAGTCTTACAGCCTCTGGGACATAAATACGTCGCTCTCTCAACCACACACCATTCCGAAGGACAAGAGTCACATCATTCGGGGGGGCAGCAAGAAATACGTCACCATCATAGGCCAGCTTGATGTCCTTCCACAAGTCCTGGTCCCGGATTACTCCAACGAAATTGGCATCTGATAAAACGGTCTGAGACGTGGTTTCAGGCACGGAGTCCATGGCGTGGATTCGGGACAAGGCATCGGCTTTCCCATTTCGTGACCCTGGACGGTATGTAACGATAAAATTAAACTGGTTAAGGAACAGGCTCCAACGGGCTTGCCGTGGAGACAGGCACCTGGCAGATTTAAGGAATTCTAGGTTACGATGGTCTGTGAGAAGTATCACATGTTGCGCTGCTCCCTGTAAGTGCTGTCTCCATTCCTTAAAAGCAGAAATAATCGCCAACAATTCCTTGTCTGCAATGTCATAGTTCTTTTCTGCAGGGGACAACCGGCGAGAAAAGAAAGCACACGGGTGCAAGAGACTCTTCTCCCCAGTCCTTTGTGAAAGGATAGCCCCTAATGCATAATCAGAAGCATCGACTTCCACAATAAAAGGGAGTGCGGGATTCGGGTGTATTAGTATTGGTGCTGAGGTAAAACAAAGCTTGAGATGATTGAAAGCTTCCTGGGCCTGGGCGGACCACACAAACTTCTGCCCTTTTTTGGTTAACAGAGTGATAGGACGGACGATCTCTGAAAAGTTACGGATAAAGCGTCTGTAAAAGTTAGCAAAACCGACAAAGCGTTGTACCTCCTTGATGTTTCCCGGTTTCCGGACAGTCTAGAATTGCCCATATCTTGCCAGACTCCATGTTCAGTCCCTGAGGAGAGATGCCATATCCTAAAAATTGTATCTTTGAGCAATGGAATTCGCACTTCTCCAGTTTAATATACAGGTGGTTATCCCTCAGACGGGTAAGTACTGTCTTGACGTGCTCCTGGTGTTCCTGTAGGGAATCAGAAAAGATCAAGATATCATCCAGGTAAATCACCATGAACTGGTCCATTATATCCCAAAAAATATCGTTGACTAGGTGTTGGAAAGCCGCTGGGGCATTACAAAGTCCAAAAGGCATCACTAGATACTCATAATGTCCATACCGACATCTGAACGCTGTTTTCCACTCGTCCCCGGGACGTATGCGGAGTAGATTATATGCCCCACGGAGATCCAATTTAGTAAATATTTTGGCCTGTTGTACTCTCTCCAATAGTTCGGGAATCAACGGTAACGGATACCGGTTACGGATGGTTATCTTATTTAGTTCCCGGTAGTCGATACAAGGTCTCAGAGTCCCCTCTTTCTTTTTCACGAAAAAGATGGGTGCCCCTGCTGGTGAGGTAGAAGGTCGAATAAATCCCTTGGCTAGGTTTTCATCGATGTAATCTTTTAGTGCTTGTAACTCAGGTGCCGCCAACGGGTAGACATGACCAAACGGGATCTCTGCCCCTGGGAGTAAGTCTATGGGACAATCATACGGTCTATGTGGGGGAAGCCGATCTGCTTTTCTTTTGTCGCATATATCAGCGAAGTCATTATAAACCGGGGGTAGAACAGGTACCTGTACAGTGCCCTCCGCATTCAGTGTTACTGGAACCGGTACAGTTGGACTAATGGTCGGACCACTCTGGGGTGGGAAGGATATTTCTTTAGTCTCCCAATCGATGACTGGATTTGTAGACCACAGCCAAGGAATTCCTAAAATTATCGGAAAATGGGGAGAAGAAATCAACATGAAAACAAGGGTCTCCTGCTGACCTGGTTTCATCACACATTCAAGGGGTACTGTCTCCCGATCAACTGGTCCGGAAACTAATGGAGAACTGTCTACCGTCTCCATGGTAACTGGTGAGAATCTTTGTTGAGTCTGGATACCGTGTTTCCTGGCAAAAGAAGAGTCCATGAAATTTCCCCCTGCCCCAGAGTCTATCATAGCAGATGTAGGAATGAACTGTCCCTCCCACCGTATCTGAATGGGAAGCGAGCAATGGGTGTATTTCCCTTCTGGGTCCTTAGGTGAAGTTGACATCAATGTCGAGGGAAATACCACATCCAGGTGTAAACTTGCCTCAGAGATATCGGACTCTGCGTCCGTGTTGTCACACTCTGCCATTGCTGCCAGTACCTTATTCGGGTGATTTGGACGTTTTGGGCAGTCAATCAGAAAATGGTCCGATTGACCACAATAGAAACACAAACGCTCACGGAGCTGGTGTTCACGACGTTCATTGGTCTCTCGCTTTTGTAGAGAGTCCACTTGCATAGGAACATCCTCGGCCTCCCGTGGCGTCTTGTGAGCGGGCTCTCTATAAGGAAACGAAAAGTTGGTTACCCGGTTTACAGCTGCCCATTTTTCCTGTCGGCGTTCCGTCAAGCGGGTATCGATACACACACAGTGTTGGAGAAACTGTTCAAAATCCCGTGGAGATTCGGCACGAGCTAACTCGTCCTTGATGGTACCGGACAAACCCTTTCTGAACACTGATAATAGCGCATTATTTCCCCAGTCGGTGTCTACCACTAACCTTTTGAACTCAGTGGCGTATTCGACGACAGACCGCTTTCCCTGACGTAAGGAAAGCAGAGCCGATTCAGCGGTAGCACGGCGATGAGGATCATCAAACATTTGCACCATTGCTGTTAAAAGTCATCCAGGATATTTAAACGGATATCACGATTCTCTATCATAGGATTAGCCCAAGCCAGTGCTCGTGAGGTTAACAACATGATTATACATAACACTTTTGACCGGTCAGACCGGTAATAATCAGCATGTACATCAAAAAGCAGTATACACTGGTTAACAAACCCACGGAACTGACTTCGATCACCACTAAAACGAAATGGGAGTAACCTAGGCATACCGGTAGCTGATACGGACGTAGTGGGAGCGGCTTCCTGAGCCTCCACTCTGGTTTGCAAATCCTGAATAGCCGGACCCAGTACCTGGTGATCATGGCCCAGCTGTACCTCCACATCTCTAAGCTTAGTTTGCACCGCCTCCATCTCCTGCTGCAAGAAGTTAATCATGGAGAAAAGGTGATCTACTCGTGTCTCAGACATTGCCCCAGCGAAATCCTCTTAGTGGCCTAAGTATAATGTAATACTATTGTATGTACTGAGGATTTCGATTGCGTTAGGGCAATGACAACCAGAGACGAGTTCTTGGTGCAAAAGACGTTTTATAATATGTAACCGCAATATGTGCACAGAACAGAATATACACAATAATATGTAACCGCAATATGTAAACAGAACTAAATATACACAGTAATATGTAACCGCAATATGTACACCGAACAGAATATACACAGTGGAACATAAACACAGTAAATACCTGCCGGGTTCAGAGCAAAGGGGAATTCCCGGGGCCGCGCACTGGACTCCCCCAGGGAGACCGCCAGAAGCGAACCCCTATACAGGGGCTGTCCGGCAATCACCCCAGAAGGCCCAAATGTACAGCAGCCGTGACACAAAAAGGGCAACAGATATAGTCCAAAAAATGTCCGTACGTGATGTGAGTCCTAGGGTGGATATGAACGGAAGGGACCGGGCAGAAGTGCCGACCAGAGACGGCAGACAGAGTCCGAGCACAGTTGGATGAGAGGTGAAGTCCAGAGCTGGTGTCAGGTGTTTCAACCGGATCCAAACAGCAATCAGGAGATGAGAGCAGCAGGGCAGGAGTACACAGGAAGCAGTATACTCAGGCAACTAGACTAAGCTTAGGGGCGGGCTTTTAAACAAATGAACAGTAAGTAGGGCAACAGAACAGAAAACTCCATGTTAACAAAGGGCAAGATCCTTCAAAAGAAAACTGGAAATCCCGGAACTCTGACATGAGGCAACATTTGGTGAGGATGAGGAGGATGAGGAGGAAGAAGACTTGTTTTTCTGTGATACCCAGGAGACTCTCAACCCTAGCTTCATGTCTGTCCAGCATGGATGGGCTGGGAGGAAGAGGTGGAGGAGGAAGGCGAGTCAGCGTGAGGAGAGGATTGGTATTGTTCCTCCTGGTGGGGACACAGAACCTTTGCTAGTTTGCAGCTTGGCCCACAAAACACAGTTCATGTGTAAGTGTCTGTGACAAGACCCTCACATCATACACATATTATCCAACAACCTATACTGGTTGCCACCTTTCTGGAACAACAGTATGAGGAGAAATTTCCTTCTCTCCCTTTGGAGTCACCAAAGGGTTGCCCAATGGAATCCTTCAAGAGGGTCATTGTAGATAACTTGATGAAAATATCACCCTCAGACAACATTGGCGGCAGAGTTACCGGCTCTTTTCAACACCAAGGATTAATGGGGAGAGACACCAACACTAGTGTCCAACAGAGAGTGGGGTGTAAAATGTGTGCAAACTGGACCATTTTAAATAAACCAGGACATCAGCAAGAGCTATATGTGCCTGTGACAATGCCAAAGAGGGAGAAGTTGCACAACATAGTCAAGGTGTACTTAAGTGACCATACCTCAGTCCTTTATGATGCTTCAGTTCCCTTTAATAATTGGGTTTCCAAGCTGAACACTTGGCACGTCAGCTCCTTATACGCCTTGGAGGTGGTGGCTATCCGGCTGCTAGTATGATGTCTGAGCATGTTTTCAGTTCTGCTGGGGCAATCATCCCTGATACCACATCACCTCTCCACAGAAAATGCAGACAGACTTACTATGATTAAATTCAACAAGGACTAGATTTCAGAGAACCTCACAGAAACAGGTGCTTGGTGCCCCCACAGAGCCCTTTTTCAGTGTGCCCCCATAGAGCCTGTTTTCAGAGTGCCCCCACAGAGCATAGTGCACAGTGCAACACCTGTTAGGTTAGTTGCGGTCATAGGAAAAGGACTGTGGGAACCTCCAGCTGTGACCACAACTTACCTCAGTCTATGTCTGCAGTTAAACGTGCAGACATTTTCCATGATTGCATGCTGTAATTTCAGGTGTAGCATAGCTCATTCCTCGTGGAACCTCAAGTGGATTACATCAGACCTGCAGGGGTGTTTTGGAGATTTTTTGTCTTTTATTCCAAATTAAGAATTTTTTACTGTGTTTATGTTTATTTTTTTCACTTACAGATTAGTAATGATGGGGTCTCTTAGACACACCCATTACTAATCTAGGGCTTAGTGGCAGCTGTGGGCAATTGGGAAGAGCCAGGTAAAGTGCTGGGATTGTCACATCTAATAGATGCGACAATCTTGGATGGCTGCAGGCTGTTATTTTTAGGCTGGGGGACTCCCAATAACCATGGGTCTCCCTAACTTGAGAATACCAGCTTCCAGTTGTCAGGCCTTATCATAGCTGGGTATCAAAGTTATGGGGGACTGCATGGTGGTTTTTTTAATTTATTTATTTAAATACATTTAAAAAAAAAAGCAACATCTGATTCCAGTTAGTTTGATACATGGCCAAGATAAGCACATGGTTGTGGGCTGCAGCCTGTAGCTGTGGGCTTTATCTATGCTGGGTATCATAATATGTGGAAACCCTACACCAATTTTATTATATATTTATTTTACTGTAAACTATAGACCAGCAGACAAGGTCTGTGATTGAAAGCGTCAGACATGCTGTAACTCAGCGTGGGGATGCATTTGACTGGAAGCTATCACAGACGCCGATGGAAGGAGAAAGCAGTGAATATGCATGAGCCTAATGAGCAGCCCGAGATGAAGAATGAGAGGCTGTGGGAGCAGTTACAGCCGTGCCGGAGGCTTGTTAAGTGTAGCGCCGCTTCCTTTATTTTTTTTATTTTTCCTTTATTTTTTTGTATTACCCAAGTGCCAGATCTGGATCATTAGTTGGAATTCCTTGAGAATTCGAGGCCTGGACCTGGCACTCGGGAACGTTTGAAATTATGCGAATCCAGACTTTTACAGCATGAGTCCAGCCATCCCTCTCCATAAACTATAATGCACTCATATAGTCTTCCATATATTGTAAATCACTCTCATCCTCTTCCATATATTATAATGCATCCCATAGTCCTCCAAATAGTATAATGCCCCCCCATAGTTTTTCATGTTTTATCATACACCCCATAGTCTTCTTATACTATAATGGACCCCACATTCCTCCATATACAGTTAGGTCCAGAAATATTTGGACAGTGACACAAATTTCGCGAGTTGGGCTCTGCATGCCACCACATTGGATTTGAAATGAAACCTCTACAACAGAATTCAAGTGCAGATTGTAACGTTTAATTTAAAGGTTTGAACAAAAATATCTGATAGAAATTGTAGGAATTGTACACATTTCTTTACAAACACTCCACATTTTAGGAGGTCAAAAGTAATTGGACAAATAAACCAAACCCAAACAAAATATTTTTATTTTCAATATTTTGTTGCGAATCCTTTGGAGGCAATCACTGCCTTAAGTCTGGAACCCATGGACATCACCAAACGCTGGGTTTCCTCCTTCTTAATGCTTTGCCAGGCCTTTACAGCCGCAGCCTTCAGGTCTTGCTTGTTTGTGGGTCTTTCCGTCTTAAGTCTGGATTTGAGCAAGTGAAATGCATGCTCAATTGGGTTAAGATCTGGTGATTGACTTGGCCACTGCAGAATGTTCCACTTTTTTGCACTCATGAACTCCTGGGTAGCTTTGGCTGTATGCTTGGGGTCATTGTCCATCTGTACTATGAAGCGCCGTCCGATCATCTTTGCGGCATTTGGCTGAATCTGGGCTGAAAGTATATCCTGGTACACTTCAGAATTCATCCAGCTACTCTTGTCTGCTGTTATGTCATCAATAAACACAAGTGACCCAGTGCCATTGAAAGCCATGCATGCCCATGCCATCACGTTGCCTCTACCATGTTTTACAGAGGATGTGGTGTGCCTTGGATCATGTGCCGTTCCCTATCTTCTCCAAACTTTTTTCTTCCCATCATTCTGGTACAGGTTGATCTTTGTCTCATCTGTCCATAGAATACTTTTCCAGAACTGAGCTGGCTTCATGAGGTGTTTTTCAGCAAATTTAACTCTGGCTTGTTTTTTTTGGAATTGATGAATGGTTTGCATCTAGATGTGAACGCTTTGTATTTACTTGCATGGAGTCTTCTCTTTACTGTTGACTTAGAGACAGATACACCTACTTCACTGAGAGTGTTCTGGACTTCAGTTGCTGTTGTGAACGGGTTCTTCTTCACCAAAGAAAGTATGCGGCGATCATCCACCACTGTTGTCATCCGTGGACGCCCAGGCCTTTTTGAGTTCCCAAGCTCACCAGTCAATTCCTTTTTTCTCACAATGTACCCGACTGTTGATTTTGCTACTCCAAGCATGTCTGCTATCTCTCTGATGGATTTTTTCTTTTTTTTCAGCCTCAGGATGTTCTACTTCACCTCAATTGAGAGTTCCTTAGACCGCATGTTGTCTGGTCACAGCAACAGCTTCCAAATGCAAAACCACACACCTGTAATCAACCCCAGACCTTTTAACTACTTCATTGATTACAGGTTAACGAGGGAGACGCCTTCAGAGTTAATTGCAGCCCTTAGAGTCCCTTGTCCAATTACTTTTGGTCCCTTGAAAAAGAGGAGGCTATGGATTACAGAGCTATGATTCCTAAACCCTTTCTCCGATTTGGATGTGAAAACTCTCATATTGCAGCTGGGAGTGTGCACTTTCAGCCCATATTATATATATAATTGTATTTCTGAACATGTTTTTGTAAACAGCTAAAATAACAAAACTTGTGTCACTGTCCAAATATTTCTGGCCCTGACTGTATAATGTAATGCATGGCATAGTCCATATATTATACTGCACAACCCATAGTTCTTATATTATATTGCACCCTTACAGTCCTGAATATAATTTTTTGCAGCCCCATAGTCCTCCATATATAATAATATACCTCATAGCCCTCCATATATTATAATGCACCTCCATATTTTCCAAATATTTTCATGCATCCCTATGGTCCTCCATATATTAAAATGAACAGCCTATAGTCCTCCATATATTATAACACACCTCTATAGTCCTTTAACCCCTTCAGCCCCTAGCCTGTTTTCACCTTAAAGACCAGGCCATTTTTTGCAATTCTGACCAGTGTCACTTTGACAGGTTATAACATTGGAACGCCTCAACGGATCCTGGTGATTCTAACATTGTTTTTTCATGACATATTGTACTTCACGTCAGTGATAAATTTAGGACGATACTTTTTGCGTTTATTTGTGAAAATATCGGAAATTTGGCGAAAATTTCGCTATTTGCAAAATTTGAAATTTTATACTCATAAATCTGAAAGCTATGTCACACAAAACAATTACTAAATAACATTTCCACCATGTCTACTTTACACCAGCGCAATTTTCGAAACAATTTTTTTTTTCGTTTGGAAGTTAGAAGGGTTCAAAGTTCATCAGCAATTTTTCATTTTTCCAACAAAATTTACAAAAAAAAAATTTAAGTACCACATCACATTTGGAGTGACTTCGAGAGGCCTAGGTGGCAGAAAATACCCAAAAGTGACCCCATTCTAAAATCTGCACCCCTCTCACTGCTCATAACTACATCCAAGAAGTTTATTAACCCTTTAGGAGCTTCACAGCAACCAAAGCAATGTGGAAGGAAAAAATGAAAATTTTACTTTTTTACACAAAAATGTTACTTTAGCCATAAAATTTAGCATTTTCACAAGGGTATCAGGAAAATATGCACCATAAAATTAATTGTGCAATTTCTCCTGAGTACACCGATATCTCATATGTGGGGTAAATCAATTGTTTGGGCGCAAGGCAAGGCTCGGAAGGGAAGGAGCATCATTTGAATTTTTTAAAGCAAAAATGTCTGGAATAATTAGCGACTGCGATGTTGCATTTGGAGACCCCCTGAGGTGCCTAAACAATGAAGCTCCCCCACAAGTGACCTTATTTTGGAAACTAGACCCCTCATGGAATTTATCTAGATTTTTAGTGAGCACTTCGAACCTCTGAGGGCTTCACAAAAATTAATAACTTTCAGCCGTGAAAGAAAAAAAAAATTACCACGAAATTGTTACTTCAACCAGGTTTTTTTAGCAAGGGTATCAGGAAAAATTGCAATATAAAATGTGTTGTGCATTTTGTCCTGAGTACACAGATACCTCATATGTGGTGGAAATCAAATGTTTGGGCGCACAGCAGGGCTTGGAAGGCAAGGAGCGTCATTTGACTTTTCAAACGCAAAATTGTCTGGAATCATTAGCGGATGCCATGTTGTGTTTGGAGACCCTCTGAGGTGCCTAAACAATGTAGCTCCCCCACAAGTGACCCTATTTTGGAAACTACACCCCTCATAGAATTTTCTAGATGTTTACTGAACACTTGGAACCCATGGAGGGTTCACAAAAGTTTAGAATGTTCAGTCGTGAAAATATATATATATATATTTTTTACCACGAAATTGTTATTTCAACCAGGTAGCTTTCTTTTCCCCAAGGGTATCAGGAAAAATGCACCATAAAATGTATTGTGCAATTTCTCCTGAGTACACAGATACCTCATATGTGGTGAAAAGTAATTGTTTGGGCACACGGCAGGGCTCAGAAGAGAAGGAGCGCCATTTCACAGCAAAATTGGTTGCGTTTGGACACCCCCTGAGGTGCCTAAACAATGGAGCTCCCCCACAAGTGACCTCATTTTGGAAACTACCGTGTTTCATACATTCTTTTTACCCCCAAAAGTCCCACTATGTCTTACTTTCGGGGTATGTTTTATATTGGAAAAAAAATGACGATTTTTGTTTTAACTATAAAATTAGGGTTGCAGCCCCATACAGTATCCCAGAGCAATCGCAGCAAGTCTCCATGCAGTGTACCGTATGGGGACTTGCCACGATTGCGCCGTAAGTGTACCGCAAGTTAAGGAAACTTTACATGGTGCAATTTGGGAATCGCTTACTTGGTACCGTAATGGCGATCAGATGAATTCCTCTGCGGTGCTGGGTAGAAGTGTGGCTTCTTCTTCCTCATGCAGGAGCTGCTGGGCCAATCAGAAGGGCCACCAGCGGCTGCACATGAGGGCAGTGAGGCTGCGTGTTTTTGTATGTTGTCCATGGTCCTGATGGACCACGGACAACATTACTGCGTCTCCCACGGCCTCCACATCCCTCCAATCATTCCGCTCCAGATCCGTCCGCATCCCGCTCTAACCGTCTGCATCTCGCTCTAGCCGGCCACATCCCGCTGTTAATGCAGCAAAAGGTACCGGTACTATGGCTTTTATTTTTCCAACGTACAGTTTACTATGTCTTACTTTTGGGGTACGTCTTACATTAGCCGACCCCCCTAAAACCCCCACTACGTCTTACTATCGTGGGTGTCTTACTATCGGGGAAACATGCATAAATGGCATGGCCATGGCATAAATCTAGATGGGTAATGAGCACTTTGAACTCTCACATGCTTCATACATTGAGGCATAAAAACAAAAAAGTACTTTTTTTTCACAAAAATTTATTTTAGGCTCAATTTTTTAATTTTTACAGGGGTAACAGGATAAAATGGACTACAAAATTTGTTGGGCAATTTGTTCTGAGTACGCTGATACCTCATAAGTGGCAGAAAACCACTATTTGGGTGCACGGCAGAGCTCCAGAGGGAAGGAGCATCATTTTACTTTTTAAATGGAGAATTAGCTGGAATCGTTAGCCTCACCATGTTGTGTTTGGAGATCCCCCTGATGTGCCCAAACAGTGGAGCTCCCCCACAGGTGACCCCATGTTTGAACCTAGACCCCCCCCCATACAAAAAAATATTAGTTTGGCGAAATAAAAAATACCGACGTCAGTAAAAAAAAATAAAAAAAAAATATGAATGCCTGCAACTTACACTATGGCACTAAGGCAAGTGCCACACGTGAGAGTGATGCACAAATCTCGCATCGCATCATCTGGCACAGCCGCACACTCCTGTCTTGAAGTAAGCGACCATGCCGGATGATGCAATGTGAGACTCGGGCATCGCTCTCATGTGTGGCACTGGGCTGACCCTTATAATATTCAGTAAAAAATACTGTAGTTGACGATTACTACAGTATAATTTTACTGGCCCTAAACTAAGTTTATTTGTATTTCTTTCTTAGTTTACAGAAAAAAAATCAGGACACACACACGGATGTGCTGCAAAAGGGGGGGGGACTAAGTGGGACAGAAAAAAAGATGGATGGAGGATGGAAGAGGGCGCAAGGGATGCAGGAGCGGTGGAGGATGGGTGAGGGCGCGGTGGAAGGAGGAGCGGCGATTGATGGAAGAGGGCACAACATACGCAGGAGCGGCGGAGGATAGGGGGAGGGAGCGGCAGATGGAGGAGCGGCGGAGGATGGGTGAGAGTGCAACGGATGCAGGAGCGGCGGAGAATGGGTGGAGGGTGGAAGGGGAGTGGGAGGTGAAATTGGGGATAGCTACCTTACAGGATGGATCTAGGCAGCAGGATGGAGGAGGCAGCAGATCCGGGAGCAGGAGAGGTGGGAGAGGGGGCAGAGAATTAAAAGGATGGGAGAGAGCAGGCAGCAGATTGGGGAGGGGACAGTGGCTGATGGGGCAGTGAGGTAGCAGATGCAGGGGCGCAGCAGCAGATGGGGGAGTGCTGTGGCTGATGGGGAGAGTGCGGTGGCTGATGGGGAGAGTACTGTGGCTGATAGGGAGAGTGCAGTGGCTGATGGGGAGAGTGCTGTGGCTGATGGGGCGAGTGCTGTGGCTGATGGGGGAGTATTGTGGCTGATGGGGAGAGTGCTGTGGCAGATGGGGGAGTAGAGCGGCAGATGCAGGGATGGCGCAGCGTCGGATACAAGGAGGCAGCAGAAAGAGAGCAGCATCGTCAGATGCAGGGGCGCAGCGGCGTCACATGCAGGGGTGCAGCGGGAGGAGAGCAGCGGCGTCAGATGCAGGGGCACAGTGGAACAGCAGCGGCGTCACATGCAGCAGCGGTGCAGGGGCGAAGCAGATGGAGGAGGGCAGCGGTGGATCGGGGGCTGTTACTCACAGATGGGCACCCGCAGGGATCGCTCTTCTCAGCTTCCACGGAGGGAGAAGCTGAGGAGAGCGATCTCCTACAGCTCACCGGTCCCAGATGCACGGTGCTTGGAGATCGGTCACAAGGCCGATCTCTCCAATCAGAGCTGGGGGCGGGTGCAGCAAAGGTCACCCAGCTCCAGCCAATGACCAGTGCTACAGCTGCACTGATCATAGCTGGATTTCAATGTTTCAGCCATTTTCAATTACACTGGCTGTGATTGGCTGAGCAGCGTTCGTCAGCTAATCATAGCCTCTGTAGGTCCGGGGAGGAGACACCACCCCTCCTGAGGTCAGGTACAGGTTCTCTCCTTCCCGAATCTACAGTGTTTGAAAACCAATCGCGGTCACCAGGGCTCCGGGGCCGCGATTTCGCCATGACGGATGTATCCGTCATGGGTCTTTAAGTACCAGGGCACCATGACGGATACATCCGTCAAAGGTCGTGAAGGGGTTAAATATTATTTTCCACCTTATAGTCCTTCATATATTATAATGCAACCCCATAGTTTTCCAAATATTATAATGCACTTCCCATAGTCTTCCAAATAGTATAATATACCTCCATAGTGCTCCATGTACTATATTGCACCCCATAGTCTTCCATATATTATAATACACATGAATAGTCTTCCATATGTTAGAATGCATCATCCATAATTCTTTTTACAGTGGAGATGAATATTAGAGAACAACACACAATTTATTGAATGTTAAGGTCATTATGTAGTCATATGTGATTATATCCTAACATGAGTAAACTAGTAGTACTTTAAGCTTCTTTCATGAATTAAATTTTTTCAAAAGCACATAATAAAAATGTAAATGAGATAAATGCAAAAGAACAGGGATCAAAATTAAAGAACACTTTCAGATACCTACAAGTTCAATCAGGCGCTAAATATGCAGGGAGGGGGCTTGCTACTCACTAGGAGAATACCAAAATAGTCGACAAGTAACAAATATCCTGAAGACCTTAATATTCATGCGAGTAATGAATAGTACCGGATATATTTGCTCATCACTACTAATGACATGACAATTATGAACTTCATAAAGTTCTGTACCATAAGAGGGAGCAAACACAATACATAATTATACGGCTTCTAATGAACTCTACGATGCGGTTTAAATGAACAATATCATAATTTTACTTTTTCTAAAGGAGGATTTTTATATATAAAATAAAGGCAGTGCTATACTGGCTCTAGGATGCAGAACCTAAGCATACCTTTTCTTCAAAGATTTCAGAAATATGTGCAAGTAAAGTTCAAGCAATGCACTGCTATTTGATTGACAGGAGCAACAGGAAGGGAATATGTGGGTCGGGTCTTACTATCTATTCCTGCCATTGTCTCTCTGCCTGCTTCAGAACTAACATCTATGATGGTGACAGGAGGAGGAAGGACAGTTGTGAGAATAGATAGCAAGATCCAACCCACATATTCTGTTCCTGTTACACCTGTCAATCAAATATGCATTGCTGGAACTTTAGTTGCACATATTTCTGAAATAAACCATCCAATCTCTGAACAAAAGATATGCTTACATTCAGCATGCTGGTTGGTTCACTTTAAACCTGCAACACACATTCATTTGTTTGTACGTGTGCGGTACGTATTTGCACGTACCGGAGACACGGAGACCCATGTTATTCAATGGTAGATGGCACACACACGTAAAATCACACGGAACGTGTGTCCGTGTGGTAAGTACGTGTGCGTGCTTTTCTACACGGACGACATGTCCGTTTTTGCCCGGCAGCACGCAGGCACGGACCCGCTTTAGTCTATGGTCCGTGTTCAGCACGTATCGTCCGTGTCCGTTTTTCATCACAAAATCTGCAACACTTGTTTCCAATCTATCAGGTCAATTGAAAGCAAACAACAACACCAGGATCTCATGATGAATGATTAAAATCGTTAATTGGGTAAGAATGCGGGCCTTTAAAAACGGACAGCACACGGACAGCACACGTACGTATTTTATGTCAATACGGACATTCCACACGCACACACGGCTCGTATACGCCATCACACGGATACCATACGTACCGGAGAAATGCCCCCAAAAAAAGACGGAACACGGACCCGAAAAACGGACCGTAAGACACGTATGTTTTTTTTGCGGAAGTGTGTTTTAGGCCTAAAACAGCAAAACTTAATGTATTTAACAAATCCATCCCTAGATACAGAGCCAGAAACAAAAAATAAGAAAAAACAATTTTAAATATAAATGGAAATAAATTAAGACACTTTTTGTTTAACCACTAAAATCTTTATTCTTGCAAGGACATGTTCTCGGTATTTAGCCAATGCCATTTAGTTCCAATGAAGTTCCAGCAACTGAAAATAAAACAAGACAAGTATTGCTGAGCAAAATCTGTTTCTCACAAAAAACCATCCATATGAGCTGAAAGGTTTTTGTTGAGCCAAACACAACTGACACTTTCTACCCTTCCCGGACACCACTGAGACAGCAAATACTTTTATATTTGATGAGTCTGTCAATAAACTTCTTTCTAAGTTTTAATCTTAATCTGTTTTTATCAAGGTATATTTCATACAAAAAAGTCACTGTTTAACACTGCTGTACAAAAGGCAGATATTACGATGCTGAATAATTTAATTGAAACAAGGCAGTCAAAAAAGGAGTCAGTTACTATTAGAGTCGAAAAAAAAATTATATTATTGCATGTTTTTAAACACGCTAATAATTGAATATTTTTCGTATTGATCTGTTTTACCTACAATATGAGGATGTATTCACACATGCTGTTTTATGGAGGATTTGGAGATATTTATTTCACATGTAGTATTATATGGGAGATGTAGCTTGAGTTTATGGAAAGGTGAAAACTGCTGATCTCACTGAGAATATGTTGGTGTATTGAAGACCATTTTCCTATGTAAGGGCGGCGTCACACGGTACGATGTATCGTGCGATCGCACGAGCGATCGTACCCGCCCCCGTCGTTTGTGCGTCACGGGCAATTAGTTGCTCGTGGCGCACAAAGTCGTTAACCCCCTGTCACACGTACTCCCGGACCTCCCGGACGACATCGCTGTGGGCGACAAACATTCTCTTCCTGAAGGGGGAGGGACGTTCAGCATCACAGCGACGTCACACAGCCGCCGGCCAATAGAAGCGGAGGGGCGGAGGTGAGCGGGATGTAACATCCCGCCAACCTCCTTCCTTCCGCATTGCCGGCGGGATGCAGGTAAGCTGTGTTCGTCGTTCCCGGGGTGTCACACGTAGCGATGTGTGCTGCCTCGGGAACGATGAACAACCGGAGCACAGAAGGAGGACCGATATTTTAAAAATGAACGACGTGTCAATGAGCAACGATAAAGTGAGTATTTTGGCTCGTTAACAGTCGTTCAGAGGTGTCACACGGTATGACATCTCTAACGATGCCGGATGTGCGTCACGAATTCTGTGACCCCGCCAACATATTGCACGATATATCGTACCGTGTAACGCCGCCCTAAGGACAGCACAGAATTGGAACAAATCTGCTTTCCTATTACCCAAAATAATTGTGCCAATTGGCTAATCGAAGTGATCAGAGAAGAGTGGACACACACACTCATTGACAAAATTGTTGGTACCCTTCTGTTAAAGTAAACCCCACAATGGTCACAAAAATAACACAACTGACCAAAGTAATTTTAAATTTAAAATTACTCAATATCTACTAATGAAAATCAAACATTGCTTCTGAAGTGCGGTTCAACAGAAAAAGAACAAACTAATGAAAATGGTCTGCACAAAACTGATGCCACCCTCCTTAACCTAATATTTTGTTGCTCAACCTTTTGAGGCAAACACTGCAATCAAACAATTTCTGTAACTCTCAATGAGACGTCTGCACCTGTCAGTAGGTATTTCACCCACTCCTCATGAGCAATCTGCACAAGCCTAATCAGATGTGAAGGGGCCTTCTCCACACTGCATGTTCCAGCTCCTTCCCTAGGTGCTCATTTAGGATTTAGATCAGGGCCTAAGAATGTAACTTCAAAATAGTCCAATGCTTTGTTTTTAGCCATTCTTTGATGTTTTGAGCTCTGTGTGTTTTCAGTAATTTTCCTGTGTGAGAACCCATGACCTGCAACTCTGACCAAGATTTCGAGTCACAGTATTTGGCTTCAGAATGCCTCCATAGTCTTGAGATTTCATCACATCCTGCGTAGTATTAAGACACCTTGTGACAGATGCGGCAAAGCAGCCCAAAACTTAACTGAGTCACCGCCATTTTTACAGTAGGTAAAACGTTCATTTCTTTGTATGCTTAATTTTTGCTTCTGTGAATATAGAGCTGATGTAACTGGCCAAAACCTCCAGTTTCGTCTCATTTGCCCAAAGGACATTCACCCAGAAGCTTTTTAGCTTGTCAAGTATGCATTTGGGGAAATTCCAGTTTTGTTTTTATTTTTATGATTTGCTTGATTCAGGGATTACTGAGAAGAGCCCTTGTACAGACATACTGAATGGTAGAAATGAAGGCTCCCTATTTCACCATTGTTGAAATTCAGTTGCTGGTGGGGATTGCGCTGCATGGGCAGTATGCCATTTTTACCAGCCGTTTGGTTGTCCTAATTTGCACACTGGACAGGAACAATCAAAGGGCCAGATATGGCCTACGGACTGCAGCTTGACAAGTCTGCCCCATGTTATGCTGCTCTTATGTCTGATGACATAACATATCTGCTTCAAATGTTTTAGGCTATATAACACAGGTCTGCTACTAAAAAGCTGTTTGATTATTTTCATCTAATTTCCATGTATTTTGGTGTGCTGAAATTGAAAAAAATATTGAAAAAAATCCTGAACGTCAGGATTTGCCACAAAATGCAAAATTCTCTTCAAATTTAGTAAATTTTTCATATTTTTTCTTTTTTTTAGGGTTTTGAAAGTCAAAATTACTATTAATTTATTCACATCAATGAATTGAAGATATATAATGCCAAAAAGATATAACTTTCAAAGAAAAGAACTTTCAGAGTGAGCTAATGAAACCAGCATCAACATTTTGCAAGCTGAATGAGTGGACTCTGACATGCCCGGGCTTGTTTCAATTGTTTTATCTCTGTTCTCGCCTGTTCACACTTTTTAATCTCAGTTCGTGTTAGCTCTTCATATTCAACCGTGTTTCTCAAAATTAGCATTATGGCTCAGCGGAAGTGTATTAATTCGCCTGATAGTTTCTGTTACATTTGTGGTGAATATACAGTGTTGGACCAACAGCTTAATATTACAGACTTTGTGAAAAAAAGTATACTTCGCATATTTCGGACTAATGCTTGGAGATCAAGATAAAGCTTGGGCATCTCAAAGTGTGCAAATGGTGTGTTGAGGACCTCCAAAATTGGTTCAAGGGTAAGAAAAAAGCTTTCCGTTATGGGATTCCTATGGCATGGCGAGAGCAAAAGAACCATAGTGACGATTGTTACTTTTGTTCATGCGATGTGATAGGGTATAATTCAAAATGGAAGCATTCCATTTCATACCCCAATATTCACTCAGCATTTCGTCCCATCCCCCATGGCACAGATATACCAGTACCCAAGGCCCCTGCTACTTTGGAAAAGATAACTATGTGCGATGAAGGTGGAGTCATACCTGAACCAGATGAATCAAGTTATGACTTTGAAGATGATACAAGACCAAAATTGTTTTCCCAGGAGGAGATGAATGATTTGGTAAGAGACTTAAATCTTCCCAAAGATGCCACTGAGTTACTCGGCTCAAAGCTCAAAAGCAAGAATTTATTGTTGCCAGGAGTGTCTTTTTCATGGTTCAGACATCGTGAAGACGAGTTCGTTCCTTACTTTGCTCAGGAAGATAAGTTGGTTTATTGCATCGATGTTGAACGTTTGATGGGTCAATTCAAAATCCAATATGATTCAGCGCAATGGTGTCTTTTTATAGATTCTTCAAAAAGAAGTCTCAAAGCAGTTTTACTCCACAACGGCGGTTTTTATGCTTCTATCCCTGTAGGTCATTCCGTACACCTCAAGGAAACCTACGAGAACTTGGAATTGGTTCTTCGTAAACTTAAATATGAAGACCACGGTTGGCAAGTGTGCGGGGATTTGAAAGTCTTGTGCATGCTGCTCGGGCAGCAAGCTGGGTATACCAAATACCCTTGTTTTCTGTGTCTATGAGACAGTCGAGACCGACAAAATCACTGGACCAAGAAGAATTGGCAGACGGGGCTGCTCACAGTTGGTGAAAAAAATGTCCTCTGAGAAACTTTGGTTCCTCCTCATAAAGTTCATCTACGACGTCTCCACATCAAATTGGGATTGATGAAGCAATTCGTAAAATCACTTCCAAAAGATGGAGAATGCTTCAAATACTTGGTCGCCAAGTTTCCAGGCCTCTCGGAGGCAAAATTGAAGGAAGGTGTGTTCATCGGACCAGACATTAGAAGGCTTATAGCTGATCAAGAGTTTATCAATACCATGACGCATACGCAAAAAAGGGTGGATTGCATTTAAAGAGGTCGTAGAGAAATTTTTAGGCAATAACAAAGACCCTGACTACAAACAAATCATCGGACGAATGTGTGACACCCTGGACTAGCCAGGTAGTCACAGATAGACCCCCGCACTACACCTGTCCCCCAAAAAGGTGTCATCAGCCAACCATTAAAACCTAGTCACCTCCCTCAGTGCTGTATGAACACACCAGGGGGGTGGAGCCAGGTGGTTGGCCACGCTCACCGAGGAGTTCAGAGAGCCTGAGGCAGGAAAAACAAGTTCAGAGTGTTTGGACAAGCAGTCTAGTCTGACTGAGGAGTTAGAGTTTTGAGTAGTGAGAGGAGTCTGACAGGTGCCGGGGTTGGAGCCCGGGCACCTTTGGCTAGGAGGCAAACGGTGACCTTAGCCTGCAAGAGGCGGGAAGATGGCTCGGTGGAACCGTGGTTGACCGGAACAGGGTAGTGGCCCACCGGTACCGAACCAGGGAACCGACTCGGAAACCGGAGCACACAGGGGGGTACTCAGACCCTGAAACGAGGTCCAGAATCCACTGGACTGAGTTAATTAACTGATTGCGGTCTGGACTATAGGTCTTTTTCCACCCAAGTCCCGACTGAAGACAACAGCCCACCGAGGGGGATAGAAAGCCACCGCAAAGGCAGAGAGATCCCACGGGCCAGCGTCTGCAGGCAAAAGGGCTCTCCCGACATTCACAAAGCCGGGGAGCGGACTCCCATTGCTGAAGCGCAGGCAGCCCAAATGCACAACACGGTGCAGGAGAAAGGCCAAGACCCCCGAACCGGGTGGGGGGACCAGACGCAGCCGGCTGCGGGCACCAACCACCATCAACTTGGTTTATCAGAGACTTATGTGTATCAATAACAGTGAGTACAATAGTGCCATCCAACCGCGCACCACCCTGCACTGCCCAGCTACCCCCAACGGGCCCACGGAGGGGTTAACAACTTGCTGCATAAGCATCTCCCCCGGATGTCCCGTAACTGCAGCGGTGGTGTCTACCTACACCACATCCCGTGGGTGGAGTCACGAACTCAAGCGCGGCTCCGGCCGTACACCAACCTAACACCCACCAAAAGCGCCAGCATCCCCTTTCCGAGCGAAGTGACCCTGGGTCCGGAGGCGCTTGAGCCACCAACCAACGAGCCCGCATCCAAGCGGCTCGGCTGCAGCCAAGCACGGGGCGGTACAAATGCTGAAAGCATTTCAAGCTTTAGGTTGCCTGATGAGTTTGAAAGTGCATTTCCTCCATTCCCACCTTGACAACTTTCCTGAAAATTTGGGAGCTGTGAGTGAAGAGCAAGGTGAACGATTCCACCAGGACATTAAAGAGATGGAAAGAAGATACCAGGGAAGATGGAGCATTACAATGATGGCAGACTACTGTTGGATGCTTCAGAGAGACATTACAGATGCTACTCACAAGCGTAAATGTACCAAGAGAAGCCTCACGGGGAAGAAGAATCGATTTTAGTGTGTGTTAGTTAGCTCATTACAGTTAAAAAAATGATTTTCATGAAACATTTTGTAATAAAAAATTTATTTTATGAGTCTATTTTCATTTATTTTGAGGTATTGTCTTATTTAACATAGTTACTTAAATTGTCAGAAAATGTGATGTCCTATGACAAAACGGAGGCCATTTCCGGATTCAGCGCACTCAAAAACATAAAGATTACGTGGAATAACCAAAACAGCTCTCGGAAAAACTTTTTTGCAGACCTGTGTAATCAATGTATCGCTGGTGTTTTATGGTGCTGAATGTTCTATCAGTTTTGACTTCCATAGATAATATACCGGTTCACATGGACATCACATCAGCACAACAGTTTATATTGTACAATAGTATAAAATGTTGACTTGCAGCTAACAAATAACCCCAAGCTGTGTCTTGCTGCTTTTCATGATGTGTCCTATATTTAGGATGCATTGTAAAATTTGAACAGACTCTCATAGGATTTCAGGTACAAAGATAATAAATCAAAAGAAATGTATCAGGACAAAGTCTTCACACATGGGTCTCACTCTCATTTCAAAAAATAGAACAAGTTTTTGCCATGGCTATTTCCAACCCTTACATTTTCTTTATTCTGCATGACAACTATCAAACAATCTGGTTTTATAATATTTCCAATTTTCCCAGTTTTTTTTTTAAAAAAGGTATAAGTACACAAAACAATGATTTTGAATTATGTAATACACTGGAATGAAATAAAGGCAAAAAACTGAAGCATCATTATTTGGATCCTAAGGTTATGTTCACATCATGTTTTCAGCACTGATCACTGGCTCTGTCAGAGCTAAAATTTGGAGACCTAAAATGGTAATTGGGCATTTGCCCTTATGGGGCCATTTACTTTGACATTGCAGATGGAGTCACTTTGTGCTCTGTTGAACATAATTGTATGCAGTATCCGCATATCTGAGGCGGGTACCAAAATTAACTCATGTGGTGACAACTTACTGTGAATCTAACATATTATTTTATGATTTAGTACTTGTAATGGAGGCAATTACTATGTGCAAGGGGGCTATGGAGGCCATCTTACTATGTGTGGGGGAGATAAGGGACCATCTTACTGTTTATAGCATACTGTGTACTGTTAAGATAACAGATGTCATGGAGATGGGGTGGCGCTGATGAGTGGGGAAGTTTCCCATTTATATAAGCACCCCTACAGATCTTATTGGTGCACAGTTCAGAGTGACCTTATTCTTTTTTCTGATATACTATATCAACTGGTCACGTGATCTAATAAAACAGAAGTCTCTTGTGCAACTTACTCTAGGCTGTGCTGTTATGATTTCCCGAGCATTGTAAAACAAATCTTATTAATTTGGTGTTTAAAAGGCATAGGAGTGTATTTGGCTTCCAAATTATGGTGCCCAAACAGGGACTCAGACAGGCATTATACCATCCAGATCCCGAGTGAGAATGAATCCTATGGAGAAAGCAAAGCTAGAGTTGCAGCACAAGGTTAGAAACTTTTTCTTAGAATCCCTTACCTTTTCTGTCATTTTTCTGAAATTACTTATTGTACAAATTATAATATAATTTGAAAGGTAATCCACTACATCTTTGAATGTGAGACTACCTTCATTTTATAGATAATCACTTTAGCTATTGTGTTGACTCATGGGGCTGAATACAAGTGTTGTCACAAATTTCAGATTTTTAAAAAGTATTTAGAATAAAATGTATAATTTCCTTTATACTTAGCAAATACTCTCTATTTTGTGGTGTCAATATCACATAAGATCCCAATTCAATACATTTAAGTTTGTGTGTAACACTTGAAATAATGTGCAAACGTTAACGGGTTGGTTATGAATATTTTTTCATGGCACTGTACATGCACATGTAAATAGTTTGGGGGTGAAATCTTATGAAAAGGCTCTCTTAAAAGTGTTCATTGGTATTAAGAACCAATGTTGCACACACTAGCTTGGAAAATTGCATTTGGAGGCCCAGAGAGAAATGAGAAATTATTACCATTTTATTAATTGTAAATAATTGCTAATAACTTTACTTTAACAGATACAATTTACATATGCTCTTCATGTTATTAAATTAAGCTTACCAACCATTTATGCACATGTTCTATAGTACAGACTAGAAATGAACTCTAAAATCAGTAGGAGAAAAATAACTCCGTACAAGTGTATCACTTGGAACTCATTTTTTTATCAAATACTAGCTGAGAACGTTCAAGCATGTACTATAACCACAGTTACAATGTAAGAGGTAGTAATTAATCCAAAAAACCAACTGATTCAACACCTCTTATAAAAATATATACTTTATTCAATATTTCTAAAATCAGAACACTAGGGATGTTCTCTCTTTCTACTCTAAAAACACATGAGGATAAGGACAGTTGTGCATGTGCCAAACAGTGTTCAACCCACGCCAAGATTCAGCTCAGAACAGATGGTTTGTGAGGGATAACAGGGTTCAGAGGTTCATATCAAGGTGATGCTGTATCACATATATCCTGTTTATTCACCCCTGTTCATCCTCCCGGGGTCCTCGACCTCTGTTCCTATAATATTCTCACCCTCACTCTTGTAGCAGCTTTAGGCGGGGGTGCCCATCACCAGAGTGATAACATATAGTGCAACATAGAACCACATTAAAGCAACATAGATCGTGCGTTAGTTTCAAAGGTTTCTCCTATATCAATATAGATCTGTTAGGTAGGAGTCAAGAGGCCCACTTAACTAATGGACCCTCTTTGACTCTCCCGACGCGTTTCTCCCCCCTAACGCAATATAGGGGATCCTCAGGGGACCAATTCTGATACACTTCATAAAATATCACACCTGCAAATACAGAGAGAATCATAATGGCCACGATGCATGTATGACTATACTCATAATATATAAAAAGGATCCTTCCGTCACTCACACGGGGAACTATTCTTGATTTATCAGCCAATCGGTAAGAATTATCTGATGTATGGCTTCATTAGGGGAAGTTTTGATAGACCTCTCTGTCACTCCTGAATAGTCCCTGTAGGTAAAAGGCATAGCGATAAGGCTACATTCATGTACGTTCCCCAAGCGTTAGGGTATGTACGTACCACCTGCGCTAGGATGTCATCCAACCTCTTAATGTATAGCGGTGGTTTGGGATTTGTCTACCGGACGACTTTATGTCCACTCAAACAATACCAGCATTCAGGGCTGAGAGTCCTGTAATGAAAATATATACATAAATGCAGTCTCTATGCCCATTTTTAAGTATACTTTCTCCAACACACTAATTTTATTACCTGTCAAGGGAATCAGGCAGTACACAATGGAACAAATCTGCAGTTATGCTAATATGTCTGTACATCCCCTCATAGACCTGGATCAGGGCTGGCCACAATAGGTCCCTGTAAAGGAAGGCATAAAGGCATTTTCATATTTTTTGTGTTCCAGGCAATTACACCATACATCCAATGACCAGTTTAGCATCTATACATTGGACTGTTAAGGATGTTACCTGTAAGGAAAACCATATGCAGAGAAGGAGGACAATAGCTCCCTGTCCTACGAGTTTATCAGACAGACTCTTTTTCAATTGGATTGCTTGTATTCCCTGTAACAAGAGGTATATATATGTTTTGTCTTAGATCTTTATATATATAGCATGTACTATCCCTCTTGCAGGTTATTCTTATTTCAGAAGAGCGATATGCTAAATAAGTGTCTCCTGACGGACTAGCAGACTGATGTCCCCTATTGATTTAGCAGATTAGGGATTATCAAGTAGGATCTTATTGGTATAAAGAGGTATTACCTACCGGGTAGTGAGCTCCACCAGCAAGGACTGTCAGTCCCGAGTCTCTGCTACTCTATGACGCTGGGAGCTCACAGCTGATTCCTCCAGGGTAGACGTAATGTGGTCAGGTCGTGGTCGTCATCCAGACTGCCCGTTACGCCTGTTCTCCCAGTTTAATAAGGGGAAAATTAACTAGGTAACTCCCCCTCCCATAGCTGGACGCAATCGCCAACCGGATGTGACGTGTCGGCGTGCGTCCCATAATGCCCTGCTCGATCGTCACATGATTTACCATGTGGCTAGTGTTGGAACGCAAGCTTGCGCTCCAGATGGTCCCAGGTGCATCGAAAACGCCCCCTTCTGGACCGGATGTTAGGGCGCCGACCGGAAGTGACTCGTTGGTATACTTCCCATAATACTCCAGCCCGGCGTCAGATGACTACATGGGGAATCTCCTCCCCTCCTATGACGCCGATGCTAGGACTCAATCCTGCACTCCACAGGGGCCAATAGTGGGTGGAGTAAGTGACGTCCACCGCAGGAACATTATTAGCCGGCCGGATAAGATATATCGGCAGGCGTCCCACGTTCCTAGGCAACCTCATACATTATTAAGCATGGGAGATGTTTTTATATAAGGAGCACATATGAACCTATATATAGGTATATGTGTGTTTTGAGATGACACTAGTTTCAAAATTAGGACTGTGTAGACCAATATCCATTGTTCAGTGTCAGGGCTCTGTCTCAAATCACCTGCATCTATTCGCCATACCACTTGTTGCTCATTTGCCTTATGGTGACTATCGTGGACCTATTCATAGTATAGTCTGAACTATTAATACATAATAAAATGGTATTCAATGACCATGTGCGGGGGATAAAAATGCCAAAACATCTATCCCTGTCAGTACATTACCTAGGCTAAATACTCTTATATAAAGCTGTGGAAGCTAATGATCTCATTGAGACCACTTGGAACGACTGAGTCTAGTAGGAAGGTCCACCTGGCCTCCCGTTGCAAAATCCTTTTATCCCAATCTCCCTTGCGATGGGGTCTAGGTACCACTTCAATGACTTGAAATGATATGCTCTTTAAGTTGCCCCCATGGAGTTGGTTCACATGTCTCGCTAGTGCTGTGTCTCGCTTATGAATTATGTCCCCCACATGTTCACCTATCCTTATCTTTAACTGCCTCTTTGTTTTGCCTACATACGCACGTGGACAACTGCAGGTACAGAGGTAGACTACTCCCTCTGTCCTGCAGTTTGCAAAATCTCTAATGTGGAAGATTCTATCAGTTTTCTGATTTTTAAACATTTTTGTCTGATCAATATAGGGGCAATATGTGCATTTGCCACATCTAAAGGTGCCTATAGGCTTTCTCTCCAGCCATGTGCCCTCGCCTCTGGGTGGTACAAAATGACTGTGTGTAATGTGATCCCTAATTGATTTTCCCCTCCTGAAGGTCACGTTTGCATTCGGGGAAATGGAATCACAAATATCCGGGTCAGCTCTGAGTATCGGCCAATGTTTTCTAAGGATTCCCATCACTTTAGTATTCTGGTCATCAAACGTTGCTATAAGTCTCGTGATCTTACTGTCATCTGTTTTGACCCTTTTGATCAATAGATCTCTCCTATTTTTTCCTTTTGCATGATTATATGCTGATTCTATGATCTGACCCGGATAGCCTCTATTATGAAACCGTGTTTTCATATTATTCGCCTGTCGCTCAAAATCTACCAATGATGAACAGTTTCGTCTTAACCGCAAAAACTGTCCCTTTGGAATTCCCTTTTTCAGTGGTGGTGGGTGGTGGCTCTCCCATCTTAGCAGGCTGTTCGTAGCCGTAGGTTTCCTATATATTGAGGTGGCTAATGTTCCATCCTTATTTTTGCATATCTTCACATCTAAAAATGCCAATGAGTCACCCCCTATTTCATGCGTGAATTTAAGACCCAAATCGTTAGTATTAAGTTTATCCATGAATTGGAGGAAGAGGGATGCTCCTCCCGTCCATAAGATGAGGATATCGTCTATGTAGCGGCACCAAAAGTTAATATGGGGGCAAAATATCTCATCTTCCTCTCTGAAGACACAAGTGTCTTCCCACCAACCCAGGAACATGTTGGCATACGTGGGGGCACATGGGCTCCCCATCGCTGTGCCCCTGAGTTGGTGGTAAAACTTCCCCCCAAATAGGAAGTAGTTATGGGTCAGTATGAACTGTAACATCTCCATCAGGAATCTATTATGTCGTTTGAACTGGTTTCCTCTTGTTGATAGGAAGTAGTTCACTGCTTCTAGGCCTTTTTGATGTGGAATGCTACTATATAATTGCTCCACGTCTATGGAAACAAGAATAGTCTCAGGATTCAGAATGATTCCATCCAGCTTAGCTATCAGATCACTCGTGTCTCTGATGTATGATGGCAAGCTAGTCACGAATGAACGGAGGATCTGATCAATGTAAATGCTCGAATTTTGACTTCGTGCATCTATGCCAGATACTATGGGGCGACCCTTCAGCGGGGAGATGCCCTTATGAATCTTAGGGTTCGCATAGAACGTCGCAATTACTGGAAATTTTTGAAAGAGGAAATCATATTCTCTTTCCGAAATCAGTTTCAAGTCTAGTGCTCTCAGCAGCATGTCTTTTAACCTTCCAGCATATTCAGTCGTTGGATCAGTAGGTAAGATCTCATATGTTGTGGGGTCTGATAATATCGTTTTGCACATGGCGGGATAGTTTTCCGTATCCATGATGACTATATTCCCGCCTTTGTCTGAGGGCTTTATAGTGAGATGTATGTTCCTTTCCAAACCCCTAAGTGCCTCCCATTCCTCAACCGTGAGGTTCGGTTTGGTAGAACGTAACCTGGGCTTGATTGCACTTATTTCCTGAGTCACTAATCTAGAGAAAATATCTAGACTACTGCAGTCTGTGGCCGGGGGCATCTTCGAACTTTTTGGTTTTAACCTAGTGAACGGGCCTATGCCTGCATGATTCCCATCATTCTCGGCCAGACTTGCTAGTAGCCTTACGTCCTCTAACATTTCTGCTGGTATGCCAAGACGTAGGCATTCTGCCTTATCGTTGTGCATAAAAAATTTTTTCCATCTCAATTTCCTCAGGAAAAGTTCTATATCTTTGACCCAATTAAATGGATCAAATCTCGTAGTTGGTACAAATGACATACCATAACTCAGCACTTGTTTTTCTATTTCTGTTAGCATATGGCTGGAAAGGTTTATTACCTGGTGCGCTGTAGATTCACACGGGATTATCTTCTCCTGGGATTTCTCTGCATATGATTTCGCAGATTGTATGGGTCTCTTCCCCCTAAAAAAGAGGATGATGTTGCAGACTGGGGCAATGAAGGTATTGGGAGTAACGTCTGGGTACTGGCACCTGGAATGTTTGGGGCAGTCTGTTGCCCAGGTCCCTGTGCTAATGCCCCATAATATGAGGGTAAGGTAGATTGTTGCTGGTCCTGGTTCCATTGTCTTGGTCTAAAATTCTGTCTCCCCCAGTTGTTTTTATTCCTGTAGTTTTTCCGTCCCCTACTTCTACTCCTATCAGGGTTCAAGCATGTGTATGATGATGGGCCATGATAAGGCAGAATTTTTTGGAAGACTGAATATTGTCATTTTAAGATCATCTTAAAAGCAACAGGTTGTCTGACACTTGCCATGAAACAAAACAGAGCAAAAAAAGCTGTAACAATTCTGAGAGATAAACTTTAATCTAAGAAAGAGCATTGTATTCTGCTCTGCACCCAGATGCTAACCAGGTAAAAAAATATACCAATAAAAAGAGACAATCTGGACCAGGAAAATTGAGCAAGTGAAAAAAGTGGTGTGCGTGCGTGCGTATATATATATATATATACACATATATATATATACATACATATACATACATATATACATACATACATACATACATACATACATACATACATATATATATACATATATATATGTATATATATATATATATGTATATATATATATATATATTGTCACGAACCACCGGGGGGGTCACTCAGAAATCCCCCGCGCTGGCTACCAGTACGTCACAATCGGGGGGTAACAAGTGGGGGTCACCCCTCCTTTATACCTCCCGACCGACAGACAGAGCACGTGACGCGCTCTCTAGCGCCCCTCTTATAGTCAGGCCAATTATGGAATTGCCCGACAATAAGCAAGGAGGCCGCTATACTACTTATGCCGATTATTGAAGGGTCCCCGGTGAGAGTAGGGTATATATTCCCCCGACCTCCGCGGGCGGAATATATAAAACCTCCCCGAATCTCACTGGCCTCCCCACAATAATCCTTGGCACAACTCGCTGCCACCAACCGCTTCACGGTAACTATTAGCCGAACACACAGACGTGGGATTCAAGATCGAGATAACAGAACAGCCCAAGATTAATTATATAATTTAATCAGCCTAAAGCACACTAGAACTACAATATATACAATAGGGAATCTACAGAATATACAGTTATGTCAGAGTACAGTTACAAGCAAAGCATGGGTTACACACAGGCATACACAGTTCCAGCAGTTACCTTGTGCGTCTGGCCACAGGGGGGCGCTGTAGGCCAGGTTTCTAGGATCCTTCCCACAGATGTTTCCTACACGTGACCCCCAGCGAAAGAACACTGGAAAATGGCCGAAGTAGGGTTATCAACCTGGGCAAATCCAGGTCCCCTCCTACCTTAGTGACCTCAGAGGGAGCACTGCTCCACCCCTGGCTGGAGTTATGGACAAAATCCACAACATGGAATATGGCCATAACTTGGCCTGGGAGCGTCGTAGGCGGACATCAATGCTCTCATTGTGACAGTTATGAATTTAGCTACAGAATGAGAGGACTCATGACTTGTCTACTAGTTCCCCATTGGCTGATATCACGCCTGGGGTATTTCCCCAGGTCCTGCTCCCATAAAAAGGGTGTGCCAGCATCGTCCGCATGCGGAGACACCATTTTTATGGTTGCCATATTTATCGGAAATATGGCTTGCGAGATATGAACCATTTTTTACTGGAGTCGTTCTGTCTGGATACTTCCATAGCCTTGCTAATTAGATAGCAGCCCCTACTACAGGGTCACGGCAGGGAGTCATCCTGTGTCCATTGTTCCCACATCACCTAATCTCCATATCACAGGAGATGGCTGGGATGTGACACCTTCACAGATGCTGGACATCTGAGAACAAGAAGGGAGGGGGCACTGCCATGGAGTGATGAGAGCGATTATGACTGGAAGTCATAATTCATCTTCATATCCCAGGGTTTGCCTCACATATATATAGTAGTGGCTGGTATAGTGTAGGGGTGAAGTGCACTGCCTCCCACATGGGAGACTGGGGCTCAAATCCTGGCCCTGCCATGTAGCTTGGAAAAAAAAAAGCCTCTAAAAACACTATAATACCTACCTTCTGGTGGCTGATATAACGTAGTGGTTAAAGTGCACATCCACCAGTATACCAGTAGGGGTCCTTAGACAAGACCCCTAACACTATAATGCCTACCTCAATAAACATGAGAGTGTCACGAACAAAGAGAGTCATGCCGGCTCGGACGTCGCCTGGATTAACAAGGTCCGCGTCAGATGTTGAGGAACCAGGACAACCTGATGATAAATGGGCTACTGGAACAAACCATAAATGGACAAGGCAAGAGAACCTGGATCTGATAAAATGCTACTACAACAGCAGACCAAATGAGAGGGGATACATAAAGCGTATGAGGAAACTATGGATGGATAAAAGACCTGAATGTCCATTGACTAAGAAACAACTAGTCACCCAACGCTTCAATATCATAAAGAGAAAGCTATTATCACAACTTGAGATAGATCAACTGCACTGTATATCCACACCACAGGAAGACCTGGAAGAACAAGATGTGCAGCCCACTGAAAATCCTCATCCAATTCTGCAACTAGAGGGTACAACAGCTGATCTGAAACAGAAAATCATAGAGAAACTGAATACCATGAACCCCATAGACCGATTGCCAAGGCTCAGCAGAGAAATACCACCAGAAAGTATGCTAGAAGACGCCAATAGAGCACTCGCATCAATACCTACCACCACCATAACACAAACTAATAAACTGATCTATGCCACTGCCTCAGTAATTCTGGAAATGCTTGGCTATACTAACAAGAACAATAGAAGCACATGCCCACTATGGAAAAGAAGACTGGAGGCAAAAATCAAGGTGACATGAAGAGAAGTCAGCCAACTAACAGAAGCACAGAAGGGTGTAAAGATCAAGAATAAGACCAAGCTGAACAAGTACAAAGGCCTGACTCCATCTGAAGCCCTAGAGACTGCAAAACAAAGGCGTACAGCACTGGCTGCAATACTAGGAAGATACACTAGAGAAGCTGAGGCCAAGAGGATAAATGCCTTGTTCTCCAAAGAACCATCCAAGGTGTATTCCCAGCTGCAGAATAACAGCACAATAGCAGCAATTCCACTGATAGCAGAGACTGAACAATACTGGAGGGACATATGGGAGAAGGAAAAAACACACAACACCGCTGCAAAGTGGCTGCAAGATCTGAGAATGAAACACAATAACCACCCAGAACAAGAACCAGTTACCATCACAGAAGTAGACATCCAAGAGTGCATCAAGAACATGAAGAGCTGGACAGCACCTGGCCCAGACATGATCCACACCTACTGGCTAAAGAAATTGACAGCAGTACATGAACGGCTGGCAAAACAGATGAACCAACTGCTAGAAGCAGGCCACCACCCAGCTTGGCTAACACAAGGAAGAACAGTGCTGATCATGAAGGAACCTTGTAAAGGAACAATTCCATCCAACTATCGTCCAATAACCTGCCTTACAACGACATGGAAACTCCTGTCAGGCATCATAGCCACCAAGCTACAGAACCATATGAATCAGTACATGAATCCAGCTCAGAAAGGCATTGGGAACAACACCAGAGGCTCTAAGCACCAGCTGCTAGTGGATAGAGCAGTCGCTCAAGACTCAAGATCCAGACAGACCAATCTCAGCACAGCCTGGATTGACTATAGGAAAGCCTATGACTCAATGCCACACACATGGATCTGTGAATGCTTGGCTCTCTACAATGTCATTAGGAAATTAAGAACCTTCCTCAGCAGCTCAATTGGGCTATGGAGGACAACACTGGAAGTCAACTCAAGGCAACTAGCACAAGTGTCCATCAAATGTGGCATATACCAAGGTGATGCACTATCCCCATTGCTGTTCTGCATAGGCTTAAATCCCCTCAGTCACATAATAACAGAGTCTGGCTATGGATACAAGTTCAAGAGTGGAAGCATCATCAGCCACCTACTCTACATGGATGACATCAAGCTGTATGCGAAAAATGAACAAGACATCAGTTCACTGATCCACCTGACCAGGATATACAGTGAAGACATTGGTATGTCCTTCGGACTGGAGAAGTGTGGCCGGCTGGTCATAAAGAGAGGCAAGGTAGTAAAGACTGATGGAGTAGAACTACCGGCAGGGCACATAGCAGATGTACAAACCTGCTACAAGTACCTTGGCATCCCACAGGGATACGGTAACCACGATGAGGAGGCAAGGAAAGCAGCAACATCCAAATACCATCAAAGGGTAAGACAGGTCCTAAAGAGCCAGCTCAATGGGAAGAATAAGATCCACGCCATCAATACATATGCTCTGCCAGTTATCAGATATCCTGCTGGCATAGTGTGCTGCCCAAAAGAAGAAATGGAAGCTGCAGATGTGAAGACCCAGAAGCTCCTCACAATGCATGGTGGTTTCCACCCCAAGTCAAACACCCAAAGATTGTATACCAACAGAAAGGAGGGTGGTCGAGGCTTGATAGGTGTCCAAGCCACCATCATGGATGAAACAAGAAGTATCCAGGAATACATCAGAAAAATGGCACCAAAAGATGAAATGCTGAAGGAGAGCCTAAGACAGCAACAACAACAGTCCGAGAAGGAAGAACAAGAACATGAAGTGCCATGGCAAGACAAGCCGCTGTATGGGATGTACCATAGACAGATAATGGAGGTGGCTGACATGAAGAAATCCTACCAATGCCTGGAGAAAGCTGGACTCCAGGACAGCACAGAGGCACTAATCATAGCAGCACAAGAGCAGGTGCTAAGTACCAGATCCATAGAAGCAGGGATCTACCACACAAAACAAGACCCAAGGTGTAGACTATGTAAAGAAACCACGGAAACAATCCAACATATAGTGGCAGGATGCAAAATGCAAGCAGGAACAGCGTACACCGAACGCCACAACCAAGTAGCGGGAATTGTATACAGGAATATCTGTACAGTGTATGGGCTAAGTCCCCCTACGTCCAGGTGGGAGACCCCAGAAAAAGTGGTGGAGAATGAAAGGGCTAAAATCCTGTGGGACTTCGAGATCCAGAAGGATAAGCAAGTGGTAGCTAACCAACCAGATATCGTGATAGTAGACAAGGGTCAGAAGACAGCAATGATAATAGATGTGGCAGTGCCTAAGGACAGTAACATCAGAAAGAAGGAATATAAGAAGCTGGAGAAATACCAGGGCCTTAAAGAACAACTGGAGAAGATGTGGAAGGTGAAGGTAACAGTGATTCCAGTGGTGATAGGAGCACTTGGAGCAGTGACCACTGAGTTGGAAAAATGGCTGCAACAGATTCCAGTAGCAACATCTGAGCTCTCTGTCCAGAAAAGCGCAGTGCTGGGAACAACTAAGATCCTGCGCAGAACCCTCAAACTCCCAGGCCTCTGGCAGAGGACCCGAGAATGAGGAAGGACAAATAACCACCCACAGGGGGTGAGAAGGTAATTTTTTTAATTTTTATATATATATATATATATATATATATATATACGATGACGTTATCTCTGTGTACACCGTTCTCCACACCGGCAGACAGGAGGACATCGCGATGCTGCAGGGAATGGTGACCAGCTCCATACAGGTCAGCGGCGCTGCTGCTGGCACGGACAGGAAGATGAGTGATGCTGCGTGGAGTGAGGATAGGTGAGTATAAACGTTATTTTTTTTTGTGTGCCACAGGATGCAGGCCATATATCCGGATAGGGGTATATATGAGGATGGGGGTATTTAGCAGGATGGGGGTATTTATCAGGATTGGGGTATATAGCAGGATGGGGGTATTTATCAGTATGGGGTATTTATCAGGATGGGGGTAATATCAGGATGGGGGTATTTATCAGGATGGCGGTATATGGTATTTATCAGCATGGGGGTATTTATCAGGCTGGGGGTATAAAGCAGGATGGGGGCTATACCAGAAGGGGGGTATTTATCAGGATGGGGGTATATAGCAGGATGGGGGCTATACCAGGATGGGGGTATTTATCAGGATGGGGGTATTTATCAGGTTGGGGGTATTTTTCAGGAACAGGGTATATACCAGGATGGTGGTATTTATCAGGATGGGGTATTTATCAGGATGGGGGTATTTATCAGGATTGGGGCTATACCAGGATAGGGGACATATTTACAAGGATGAGGATCACATACAAGGCAGGAGGATCATTACCAGGATGGGGTACATTAGTAGAGAATTTGAGGACATTACCCCAATAACAGTGTCAGCAGCAGATCCTCGCCCCATCACAGTGTATCATGACCACATTTTTTGCTTAAAATTTTATTTTTCTATTTTCTGTCTCTAAAACCAGAGTGCATCTTATGGTCTGGTGCATCTTATAGTCCGAAAAATATGGTGTGTGTGTGTGTGTGTGTGTGTGTGTATATATATATATAAATATATATATATATATATATATATATATATATAATAGATAGTATATACTAGCTGTAGCACATGGCGTTGCCCAGGGTCGTAACTCTCTCTCTGTTTCTCTCCAAGTCTCTGACTGTCTCCCTCTCTGTCTGTCTCTCTATCTGTGTCTGTCTCTCTATCTCTTTGTCTGTCTGTCTCTTTCCCTGTTTGTCTGTCTCTCTATCTCTTTCCCTGGCTGTCTCTGTCTGTTTCTTTCCCTGTCTATCTTTTATCTGTGCCTATCTGTGTCTGTCTGTGTCTGTCTGTGTCTGTCTTTGTCTGTCGCTGTCTATCTGTCTCTTTCCCTGGCTGCATTGTGAAATGCCAACATTCCATTCAAGGGTGTGGCTGCGCATTCTTCTGAAGTTTTGGCTGCATTGTGGCTCCCAGCTCCATTGACTTCAATGGAGGCAGGGTTTTGGTGAATAACTGCAAAGCGCTGGGTTAAAATTTCCCCTCAAAACATAGTCTATGACGTTGCCAGAGTCAAATGGAGTGTCTGTGCAAACTTTTGTGATTGAACATGCAACGGTGTGAATTGCTTTAGCGGACATACATACACACACACACACACACACACACACATACAGACATACATACATACATACATAAACTCAGCTTTATATATAAACTAGCTGTACTACCCGGCTTCGCCTGGGTTAATAACTGTTGTTAACAAAATAGAATGTATTAACAAAAATGTATTCTGCACACAAAAACCACAAAACAAATAGAAATGTAATTATTCAAAGGCAAAAACTAAGCTAATAGAAGCATTTCACAACATATATTTCAACACCACAGATATTCCACACAGATTTAACTAAATTGGCCAAGTAATGTGCTCCGTCTGTCTCTTTCCAGGTCTGTCTCTTTCCCCGTCTGTCTCTTTCCCCGTCTGTCTCTTTCCCCATCTGTCTCTTTCCCCATCTGTCTCTTTCCCCGTCTGTTTCTTTCCAGGTCTGTCTCTTTCCAGATCTGTCTCTTTCCCCGACTGCCTCTTTCCCCGTCTGTCTCTTTCCTCATCTGTCTCTTTCCCCATCTGCCTGTCTCTGTCTGTCTCTTTCTTTGTATGTCTCTAGCTCTCTGTTTCTTTCCCCATCTGCCTCTTTCCATGTCTGTCTCTTTCCAGGTCTGCCTCTTTCCCCGTCTGCCTCTTTCCCCGTCTGCCTCTTTCCCCATCTGTCTCTCTCCATCTGTCTCTTTCCCCGTCTGTCTCTTTCCTGATCTACCTCTTTCCCCATCTGCCTCTTTCCCCATCTGTCTCTTTCCCCGTCTGTCTCTTTCCCCGTCTGTCTCTTTCCCCGTCTGTCTCTTTCCCCATCTATCTCTTTCCCCATCTGCCTGTCTCTGTCTGTCTCTTTCTTTGTATGTCTCTAGCTCTCTGTTTCTTTCCCCATCTGTCTCTTTCCAGGTCTGTCTCTTTCCCAGGTCTGTCTCTTTCCCTGTCTATCTCCCCGTCTCTTTGTCTGTGTTTTTTCCTCTCTGTGTCTTTCCCTGTCTGCCTGTCTCTTTCCCTGTCTGTCTCTATTTCTCTGTCTCTTTCCCCGTCTGTCTATATCAAGGTCTGTGTCTTTCCCCATCTATGTTTGTCTGTCTCTCTGGCTGTCTCCTCCTTCCCTGTCTGCCTGTTTCTGTCCCTGTCTGCATGTCTGTCTGTCTCTTTCCCCATCTGTCTTTTTTCAGGTCTGTCTCTTTCCAGATCTGTTTCTTTCCAGGTCTGTCTCTTTCCCTGTCTGTCTCTTTCCCTGTCTGTCTCTATCTCTGTCTCTTTCCCTTTCTGTCTCTTTCTGTCTCTCTCTATCCATCTCCCCACCGACATCTTATTACCTCACATATAAGCTTCTTATACTATTAATGTCTTTTGTTCCTATAGCAACCAATCACAGCTCCTACTAATAACCTGTAGTTCCAGGCTGTATTTACTTTAATGGAGGCATGTTTTTTGGAGAGTAACTGTAAAGCGCGAGGTTACATTTTCCTGTCAAAACATAGTCTATGACGTTCCCTGGATCACATGAGGTGTCTTTGCAAAATTTCGTGATTGTAAATGCGACGGTGCGGATACACTTTTCGTTTCACTTTTTTCCCATTATGTAGATAGGGGCAAAATTGATTGGTAAATTGGGACGCGCGGGGTTAAAATTTCGCCTCACAACATAGCCTATGATGCTCTCGGAGTCCAGACGGGTGAGTGTGCCAAATTTTGTGGCTGTAGCTGTGACGGTGCAGATGCCAATCCCAGACATACACACACACACACACATTCAGCTTTATATATTAGATATATATATCTACTGTATATATACATATATATATATATATATATATATATATATATATATGTGGGCCATAAGTATGGATACATCCAAATAAAAGTGGACGTGGTTGCTGATATCACCTTACTGTTTGTGGCGTATTTGTACATGGGAGGGGCCAAACATTTGAGGGAGATGCCCATGGCGGTTATCTGCAAAGCCGCCATTTTGAATTCAACTTTACTTTTTTCAATGGGGAGGGGATCATGTGAGACATCAAACACATAGAGTTGCTCAAGAAAAACAATGGTGTGCTCATGTTTAACATAGGTTCATTCATTGTCGTGTTATTGACATGTTTGTAACATGGAAAAATGACAGTAAACCACAAAAGGGTGTGCTCAAAGTGCTGCCCATTGTGTTGAATTGTCAATGCGATTCTCTTCTTCCACTCTTGCCACACCGAGAGCAATACCACAGATCCAGGATCCAGGATGTGGGGCACCTAAAACAATGGATACAGGAAGCCTGTGGTAGACTTTCTTCCACGGTATTCTCTCGGTGTGTCAAGTGTGGGAGAAGAGAATCGCTTAGACAATTCAACACAATGGGCAACACTTTTAAAATGTGTGACCATGTCCCACACCCTGCCGGTACTTTAATAGTGACAGTGCAGCCCCTCTCTCCCCAGACGGCATTGTCAGTGTTAAAGTCCTGGGCCATGTTCCACTCCCGCCAGCACTGCAACACTGACAATGCCGTCCTGGGAAAGTGGTGATCACAGCCTGCAATCTGCTGTCAGCTGCCTGGGGTGTCTCGGCAGCTTCTCCTGGCAGAGAACATAGCTCTGCCAGGAGGAGCCACTAGGGACCGAGGTCAGTACATGCTGCAGCCAGGAGGAGCTGTGAAGACACCCAGGCAGATGACAGCAGATGGCAGGCAGTGATTACCGCTCGCCGCAGCATGTACTGACCTCGGTCCCCAACAGGTCCTCCTGTCAGAGCTGTTTGCTCTGCCAGGAGGAGCTGCCAAGACACTTCAGGCAGCTGACAGCAGATTGCAGGCTGTGATCACCGTTGTCTCCGGACGGTATTGTCAGTGTTGAAGTGCTGGCGGGGAGTGGGATATGGCCCAGCTCTTTAACACTGACAATGCCATCCGGGGAGTGTGGGGCAGGCCGCACTTCCATGCCGGCATTGTCACTGTTAAAGTACTGGCAGGGTGCGAGACACGGCCCCGCATTTTAAGAGTGCTTCAGGTCACCGGAGGTCATACCGTGGAAACACGGGTAGGAACTCTGATGAACTGATTGACGTCACTGCTGCCAGCCAGATCCTTCTTGTCAGTGTTTCCCGGACCCTGGAAAGATCGGACATGTTTTCGGTCTCTCCTGGCTCGGAATCTGTTAGCAAGTTTTTACTATGTAATATGACAGTAGCATGAGGTAGGTATAGAGACCCTTATTCCGGTGATGCAACACTAAGCTAACTAGGTGCAGTAGTTATGATAGAATAAAAGTTTTTTCTGTTTCAGATTAAGCAGAGCTGTAACCCATCCCAAACGCTGCCCTTATTAGCAGCTTTCTGTGTACAATGTATAGAGGCAGAAGGCTGCTAATCACAACTGGGGGCATGGTTGGACTAGACATAGAAATTCAAAGTAGTCATCTCTAGAGTAAGGCACTATATTAAGGTTTGAAAAAGTCAAGGAACACCCATGGATCTCATATTAAACATATAGGCAACAACTCCCAAGGACAAGAATTAGAAACCAAAAAGAATGGAGTCTTTTAATTTTGCCAAGAATAAACATAGTATCCAGATAAGCAACACTGTAATATTTAATATTAATTTATTATTTTTTTTTTGGCTCCAGGATACAAACAATTAATAGTAACAAAAATAAATATATAAGGATGGGATATAGTGCAAAAAGGCAAAGAACCCCACGTGACCCCGGAATATAAAGACCAGTAAATATAATATATTAGTCCAGTAATGAGATACAGTAGAAACTAACATTATATGGTGCCAAGCAATTGTAAATAACAGAACTACATCAAATGATTGTAGCTCACTAACGTCCATGAATAATCACACACAAAGGCAACCAGCACCACTCACCCATAACTAGCAGCTCAATCACCGTCTGGTACCAAGGTTACACGAGGGGCCAACGTCCCAACACGTGTTTCACGTCACTACACTTCGTCGGGGGACTCAGAATTTCATTACTGGACTAATATATTATATTTACTGGTCTTTATATTCCGGGGGCACATGGGGTTCTTTCCCCTTTTGCACTATATCCCATCCTTATATATTTATTTTTGTTTCTATTAATTGTTTATATCCTGGAGCAAAAAAAGATAATAATTAATATTATGTATTACAGTGTTGCTTATCTGGATACTATGTATATTCTTGGCAAAATTAAAAAAACTCCTTTCTTTTTGGTTTCTACTATATTAAGGTTTGTGTCCTAACTCATTGAGGTGCTTCACAAGAACCCTACAGTGTACAGAAAATCATTTTTTCCTCGAATTTCCCATAAAAGGGAACATGTTGCCTTAAAGGGAATCTGTCACCTGGTTTTTTCCACCTACTCTGAGAGCAGTTCTCATGCTTGCCAAGTGTGACAAGCATGGCACATGTGTTCAGACCTATGGGTGTCTGACGCACAACAAAAAAAGCACAACAAACAAAGGAGACACCGGGGACACAATAACAACTGAGGGCCCTGGAGATAGTGAGACGGGTAGATTGGACACCTCCTATCCTCACCTGCAGCTGTCCCTACTCTCCTCACCAGTCCCTATACAGTCTCTGCAACTGTCGCCGAGAAGGAGCCTGAGACCCTGAGACACCCTGTTGATCCCCTGGATAGTGAAAGGCAGGTGAGGTTCACTAGACCCACCTGCCTCCCACTAGCCAGAGGATCTACAGAAGAAGAAGAAGGGATGGGAAGAAAAATTCCAGAGAAGAACTAAAGGACATACTAAGCAAGGATACTAGATGTGGTAAAGAGTACAATTGACAGGATACTCAGAAGGAATCTAAGAAAAAGAGAGCAACAGAGTACAAACAAATCTGTTTTTACACAAATGCACAAAGCATGGGAAACAAACAAGGAGAAGTAAAGCTAGTAATATAGAAGGAAAATTATGATGTCATCGGCATCACAGAAACCTGGTGGAGTGACACGCACGATTGGAACATACAGATGGAAAGATACAACTTTTTCAATAAGAATAGAACTAACAAAAGAGGAGGTGGAGTTACAATGTTTCTGAGAATGAAAATCTTTTAGAAAATTTTGGTTAAGAATTTATGGAGTAAACAATGGGAAGGACATTATAATAGTTGTTTATTATAGACCACTGGGTCAATCAGAGGATATGGATGATATTTTTTCACATCAAATGGCCACATTCTCAAACAAGCATGAAACAGTGATCATGGGAGATTTCATCTACCCAGATATTCATTGGGATATCCTCACAGGTAAGATTAAAGGTTCCCTCCAATTTGTATCCTGCCTTGCAGACAATTTAATTTCTCAGCTGGTAGAAGAAAATATGAGGGAACAGCCAGGTTAAGGGACTAAGGGTAGCAGGGACACTGGGACTCAGCAATCATGCTATCCTTGAATTTGAGGTTGTAAAAGGGGAAAACCTGAGAAGACACAGACTTTAAGGCTTGACTTTAGCACAGCAGACTTCAAGGGCCTAAAGGTAAGAGTTGGTAGAATTCCATAGCATATAACTCTTAAGCTCAAAACTGCACACGAAGGATGGGAAATCTTCTGTAAGGAAATCCTTAATGCAAAAGAACTAAAAATACCTAAAAGGAAGAAAATGGGAAAGACCTAAAGAAACCAGGTTGAATGACCAAAAAATTATATTACCTGCTTAAAAAGAAAATGGAAACATACAAGATGTGGAAGATGGTGAAGAATGCATGGCAGATTGCAGACTCTGCAATACAAGCATCAAAGGAGCTAAGGCTGAAGACGAACTGAGGCTTGCAAAAGAGGTCAAGAGTAAGGTAAAGGATTTTGAGGCTATGTTAAAAGCAAAAGAAAAGGGAATGAGACCATTGGAGTCCTTCAGCATCATAAAGGTGAAACAATCAATAAGGTGGAACAGCAGGTAGAGATACTAAATTCGTATTTTATATCTGTCTTCTCCCCAAAAACTAATGCAAGCATTAACAATAATCATGATAAAAATGATGGTCCAGAAGAGTCCAAGTTGACAATAAGCCAAGTATTGATATTAGAACACTTTGCCTAGTTAAAGGAAACCAAATCCCCAGGTCCAGAAAATGTATACCCTAGAGTCTTGAAAGGATAACTGAGAAAATAATAGTACACTTGCCATAATCCTCAGTAAGTCATGGAAACAGGAGGGGTTCCTCTAGATTGGAAAGGGCAATTGTGGTTCCTAGCTACAAAAAAAGAGGAAAAAGGAGGATCCAGGGAATTACAGACCAGTAAGCCTGACCTCCATAGCAGGAAAAATCTTGGAGAAAATTGCAAAAGAATATTTAATTAGGTACCTGGATGGGAAGGCATTAATTAAGCAAAGCCTTCACGGCTTTATGACCAATAAATCTTGTCAGACCATTCTGATTTCCTTCTATGCCAAAATCACTGAATAGTTGCACAAGGGGAATGCCCTGGATATAGTATACCTTGAGTTCAGTAAGGCTTTCGATAAGGTATCACATAATATCCTCATTGAAAAAGTGATCAAGTATCGAATCGTCAAAAAATCAGTTCGATGGATTCACAACTGGCTTAATGATCATGCACAACGAGTAATACTAAATGGCTATACATGAAACTGGAGGAAAGTTAAAAGCCAGGTGCCGCAAGGCTTTACCCTAGGCCCAGTGCTGTTTTATATCTTTATAAATGATCTGGACAATGGAATTATTGGCAAACTCATAAAATTTGCTGATGATACTAAAACAGGAGAAGTAGCAAATACAGTCATATGAAAAAGTTTGGGCACCCCTATTAATGTTAACCTTTTTTCTTTAGAACAATTTGGGTTTTTGCAACAGCTATTTCAGTTTCATATATCTAATAACTGATGGACTGAGTAATATTTCTGGATTGAAATGAGGTTTATTGTACTAACGGAAAATGCGCAATCCGCATTTAAACAAAATTTGACCAATGCAAAAGTATGGGCACCTCAACATAAAAGTGACATTAATATTTTGTAGATCCTCCTTTTGCAAAAATAAAAGCCTCTAGTCACTTCCTGTAGCTTTTAATGAGTTCCTAGATCCTGGATGAAGGTATATTTGACCATTCCTGTTTACAAAACAATTCCAGTTCAGTTAAGTTTGATGGTCGCCGAGCATGGACAGCACGCTTCAGATCATCCCACAGATTTTAAATGATATTCAGGTCTGGGGACTGGGATGGCCATTCCAGAACATTGTAATTGTTCCTCTGCATGAATGCCTGAGTAGATTTGGAGCGGTGTTTTGGATCATTGTCTTGCTGAAATATCCATCCCCTGCATAACTTCAACTTCGTCACTGATTCTTGCACATTATTGTTGAATCCATGCGACCCTCAACTTTAACAAGATTCCCGGTGCTGGCATTTGCCACACAGCCCCAAAGCATGATGGAACCTCCACCAAATTTTACTGTGGGTAGCAAGTGCTTTTCTTGGAATGCCATGTTTTTTTGCCTCCATGCATAATGCCTTTTTGTATGACCAAACAACTCAATCTTTGTTTCATCAGTCCACAGGACCTTCTTCCAAAATGTAACTGGCTTGTCCAAATGTGCTTTTGCATACCTCAGGCAACTCTATTTGTGGCGTGCTTGCAGAAACGGCTTCTTTCACATCACTCTCCCATACAGCTTCTCCTTGTGCAACGTGCGCTTTATTGTTGACCGATGCACATTGACACCATCTGCAGCAAGATGATGCTGCAGGTCTTTGGAGGTGGTCTGTGGATTGTCCTTGACTGTTCTCACCATTCTTCTTCTCTGTCTTTCTGATATTTTTCTTGGCCTGCCACTTCTGGGCTTAACAAGAACTGTACCTGTGTTTCATAGTTTCATAGTTTCATAGTTTTTAAGGTTGAAGGGAGACTCTAAGTCCATCTAGTTCAACCCATAGCCTAACATGTTGATCCAGAGGAAGGCAAAAAAAACCCCAATGTGTCAAACAAGCTCCAATGGGGAAAAAAATTCCTTCCTGACTCCACATACGGCAATCAGACTAGTTCCCTGGATCAACACCCTGTCATAAAATCTAATATACATAACTGGTAATATTAAATTTTTCAAGAAAAGCATCCAGGCTCTGCTTAAATGTCTCACTGCTCATACAGTAAAGAATCCTTATCTTTGATTATGATTAAACCTTCTTTCCTCAAGACGTAGCGAATGCCCCTGTGTTCCAGTCGCAGGCCTAGGTGTAAAGAGATCTTTGGAAAGGTCGAAAGGTCTCTGTACTGTCCCTTCATATATTTATACATTGTGATTAGATCCCCCCTAAGCCTTCATTTTTCCAAACTAAATAACCCCCAAGTTTAATAACCTGTCATGGTATTGCAGCCCACCCATTCCTCTAATAAAAATATTGTATTTCTATAACTGTTACTTGTTTGTATATGATCCTCCTGAATTGTAAAGCGCTGCGGAATATGTTGGCGCTATAGAAACAAAGATTATTATTATTATTAATCTTGGTCGCTCTTCTATCTACCTGTAAGATTATGCTATTTATAACCTATACTTTTGCTATCAAGAAAAGCATCCATTCCTCTCTTAAATTCATTCAGTGAGTTGGCCATCACCACTTCCTCAGGAAGAGAGTTCCAGAGCCTCACTGCTCTTACCGTGAAGAACCCTCTTCTATGCTGATGTAGGAATTTTCTTTCCTCCAATCGAAGAGAATGCCCCCTTGTTCTTGTCATAGTCCTTAGTACAAACAGATCATGGGAGAGATCTCTATATGGCCCTCTGATATATTTGTACATATTTATTAGGTCTCCCCCTAAGTCTTCTCTTTTCTAGAGTAAATAGACCTAATTTTGATAACCTTTCCATGTATTGTAATGCACCCACTCCATTTATTATTTTAGTAGCCCGCCTCTGAACCCTTTCAAGTTCAGTAATGTCTTTCTTGAGCACCGGCGCCCAAAATTGCACACAATACTCCAAGTGTGGTCTGACGAGTGATTTGTACAGAGGGAGAATGATGTTTTCATCTCGTGCCCCCAGACCTCTTCTAATGCATCCCACCACCCTATTTGCTTTGGTGGCAGCTGCCTGACACTTGGCAGTCCAATTTAGCTTCTTATTGACTAATATGCCTAAGTCTTTTTCCATGTCTGATTTCCCCAGCAGTTTTCCATTTAGTAAGTAATCGTAGCATCTGTTTCTCCTTCCCATGTGCATAACCTTACACTTATCTGTGTTAAACCTCATTTGCCATTTTTCAGCCCAATTCTCCAATTTACTCAAATCCATCTGTAGTTGCAAACTGTCCTCCTTTGTGTTAACTATCTTACATAGTTTTGCATTGCAAATACTGATATTTTACTCTGTAAGCTATCCACCAGATCATTAATAAATATATTAAATAATAGGGGACCCAATACAGACCCCTGTCGCACCCCACTAGTAACCCTGGCCCAATCTGAGTATGCGCCATTAATAACCACTCTTTGTTTTCTATCACTAAGCCAGCTACCTACCCATCTACACACATTTTCCCCCGAGCCCAAGCTTTCTCATTTTACTTATCAGTCTTTTATGTGGGACAGTGTCAAATGCTTTACCGAAGTCGAGCTAAATGACAGCCAATGATTCTCCTCGGTCCATGTGAGAGCTTACATCCTCATAGAAGCTGATCAGGTTAGTTTGACAGGAGCGATCCTTCATAAATCCATGTTGATATGGAGTTAAACAATTATTAACATTGAGACATTCCATAATAGTATCCCTTAAAAACCCTTCAAACATTTTACCGACAACAGATGTTAAACTTTTTAAGATGTTCTTCCTTTTCCTTACTATGTTCCTCACAGTGGAAACTGACAGTTTAAATCTCTGAGACAATTTTTTTGTTTCCTTCCCTTGAACAACTATGTTTAATAATCTTTGTTTTCAGATCATTTGAGAGTTGTTTTGAGGAGCCCATGATGCCACTCTTCATAGGAGATTCAAATAGGAGAACAACTTGCAAGTGGCCACCTTAAATACCTTTTCTCATGATTGGATACACCTGCCTATGAAGTTCAAAGCTCAATAAGGTTACAAAACCAATTAAGTGCTTTAGTAAGAAAGTAAAAAGTAGTTAGGAGTGTTCAAATCAAGAAATTGATAATGGTGCCCATCCTTTTGCACCGGTCAAATTTTGTTTAAATGCGGATTGCACATTTTTTGTTAGTACAATAAACCTCATTTCAATCCAGAAATATTACTGAGTCCATCAGTTATTAGATATATGAAACTGAAATAGCTGTTGCAAAAACCCAAATTGTTCTAAAGAAAAAAGGTTAACATTAATAGGGGTGCCCAAACTTTTTCATATGACTGTACTAGAGAGGAAAAAGAGCGTATTCAAAAGGATCTAGAAACACTTGAACAACGGGCCAAAATAGAATGGTGTTTAACAGGGACAAATGCAAAGTCTTACATATGGGTAAAAAAATGTAAAATCATATATAATATGTGAGGAATAAAACTAGATAATAGCACTGGGGAAAAGGATTTGGGCATAATAGTAGATCCCAGATTCGACATGAGCGAACAGTTTGATGCTGCAGCTAAAAAGGCCAACAAAATTCTGGGATGTATCAAAATAAACATTGAATCTAGATCAAGAGAGTTAATTATTCCTTTATACTTTGCCCTGTTCAGACCCCACCTGAAATACTATATACAGTTCTGGGCACCCCAATTCAAGAAAGACATCAATATATTGGGGCAAGTCCAGAGAAGAGCAACCATGATGGTAGAGGGTCTGCAAACCATATCAAATGAAGACCGGCTAAAAGAACTAGGAATGTTTAGTTTGCAAAGAGAAAGCTGAGAGGACACTTAATAGTGGTCTACAAATATCTGGAAGGGAGTTACAGTGCAGAGGAAACTACCCTATTCTCACAAGCACAAAGAAGTGAATGTAAAAGGAAGGAGATTCAGATTAGACATTAGAAAACATTTTCTGACAGTGAATACACTCAGAGAATGGAACAGGCTACCACAGGAGGTAGTGAGCTCTCCATCAATGTAAATCATCAAGTGGAAGATGGATAAACATATAGCTCTGATGATTTAGGAAAACCTGCACTCACAGGGGATTTAACCCTATGGTCCTTGAGGTCCCTTTCAACTCTGCCATTGTGTGCATTGTAGCTTTCTTAGTATCTTTGGCTACTGAGAATGGGGTCACACTGAGGCACATCTGAGCCATACTGTGATGCGCCCTGAAAACAATGTATCAGGCAGGGCGTTAATACATGGAACTTATGAGTAGAGTTGAGCGCGGTTCGAGGTTCTCCAGTTCGCGGCTCGAGTGATTTTGGGGGCTGTTCTAGATCGCACTAGAACTCGAGCTTTTTGCTAAAGCTCGATAGTTCTAGATACGTTCGAGAACGGTTCTAGCAGCAAAAAGACAAGCTAATTACTAGCTGGCTTTCCGCTGTAATAGTGTAAGTCAATCTATGACTCACACTATTATGAAATTTCAGCATATAGTGTGCGGGAACAGCGCATTCAGATCACTGCTGTTTGGATAATGGCCATTTTTTTTTTTTCCTTGTCTTCCTTCCCTAAGCGAGCGCGTGTAGTATGGCGGGCCAGCATGTCAGCCAATCCCAGACACACACACAGCTAAGTGGACTTTTAGCCAGAGAAGCAACGGCATGTGTGATAGGATGTCCATGTCACATGTCCATGCATTATAAAAACGGCCATTTTCCTCCAGCACGCCATTATCTGCCTTCTGCGTCTTGGTGTCAGTCACCGCTGGCGTAACTCCTGTCTCCAATACTGCTGTGTACGCTCTATACACAGCGCTATACATAATAGGGATAGAAGTTTCTATTTGTCCTTGTAAGGGCTAATACCGGCAGGGTCAGAGCCATAGGTGACAGGTCCATGAAAACAGAGTTTAACAGCTACACAAGATGACAGCGTCTGTCTATCTAAGGTCAGGGATTTCCTCGCTGCATTTCCCCATTAGGAGGGATAGAAAGGGAGGCTTCCTTTCCTCTACCCAGACCCACAACCCTGCCACTGTACCCTCCTGCCCTTTGCACACTCAAACTCATTGTTACTAAGCCATTATACTAGCAAACACTGAGTAAACTTAGTGGCATCCTAAAAGTGGCTGTTGGACTTCCATTAGTGTCCCACTGGTGCAAACCTATGTGCAGCACCTCTGCATTACACACTCAAACTTATTGTTACTAAGCCATAATACTAGCAAACACTGAGGAAACTTAGTGGCATCCTAAAAGTGGCTGTTGGACTTCCATTAGTGTCCCACTGGTGCAAACCTATGTGCAGCACCTCTGCATTGCACACTCAAACTCATTGTTACTAAGCCATTATACTAGCAAACACTGAGTAAACTTAGTGGCATCCTAAAAGTGGCTGTTGGACTTCCATTAGTGTCCCACTGGTGCAAACCAATGTGCAGCACCTCTGCATTGCACACTCAAACTCATTGTTACTAAGCCATTATACTAGCAAACTATGCTGCCAGTTTAAGGGCCGTAGTTGCATTGTCAGGGATAGTTATTGTTGTTTATTCTGCTGTTAATAAAGATAGACCACCGCTGCAATCTACACCACCTCTCAATTTTTACTGCCACATTTTAAGTGCACAATCTTGTCGCAATCAAAATGAGTGGCAAAATGACTGATGCTGGTGGAAAGGGGAAGAGGCGTGTTGGAAAAGGAAAAAACGGGTTTGTCCGTGGGGAAGGTGGCAAAGCTCCATTAACATCTGCTGAAGATAGACCATCAGCAAAAGTAAGATGTCTACTACTTACCGTGGACAATCCGATGTGCTCCCTTTTTTACGGACACGAACAACTGGAACAAAGGTAGATGATGGCCAAAAAAAGAAAATGCTTGAATGGATCTCAAGTGGTCCAACAAGTGCCCTCTCCTCCACCTCAACTACCGCATACAAAAAACACCAGTCCTCTGAGTTGTCATCCCAATCACACTTGCTTTCTCCCAGCTCTGAAGTTTCCATCCGCCCTGCACAGTATGGTGGAACTGAGATGGCTGAGTCTGCAGAGCTGTTCAGTCACACTATAGCCTGGGAATCAGAGGTCTGCTCCTAAGCTACAGTGAGTACAGACCAGGAAATGGTCTGCAGTGATGCCCAGAACCTTTGTGACTCAGATTCAGGCCATGATGACCAAGTTTCTGAGCATAATGTTGACCCTTATTCACAAACTGAAACACCTGTTGTAATATACAATGAGGAACATACTGATGACGATGAGACGCAGATACCAGATTGGGATGACAACTTAAATATTCGGTAAGGGCAAGAAGAGGCTCGGTCTGAGGGTGAGGGGAGTGCAAACACAACAATTGATGAGGAAGTTCTAGATCCCACCTACTGTCAACCCACAGTCAGGCCCTCGAGGAGGTCAACAGAGATGGTGGAGGAGGATGCAACTGACGACGAAGTTACCTTGCGCCTTCCTGGACAGAGTCGGAGTACTGGTAGCACGTCTACAACTGCATCCTCAGCCACCACTGTGCCTCTGAGCACTAGTCGGAGTGGATCAGCAGGTCGCATGCCCTCTAAGCCTTGCCTAGACTGGTCCTTTTTTGACATAGCAAAAGATCGCCCAAATTATGTGATCTGTAAAATTTGTCGTGATTCTGTTAGTAGAGGGCAAAACCTCAGCAGTTTGACAACTTCTTCCATGAATCGTCACATGAATAAATATCATATGTCCCAGCGGGAAGCTCACCGTGCTGCAATGCGGCCTAGCGGAGCGAACCATCCACCGCCTGCCCCTTCCAGTGCATCCGCGCGCTCTTCATCTTCTAGGACTGTGGGGACAGCTGTCACACCTGGTTTTCCACGCACAACTTCCACCACTGTAACCGCAACAGGCAGTTTGCTTGGTAGGTCGTCAGTTGGTTTGGAAGGGGAAACAAATGCGTGTGTACAGCTCTCTCAGACATCGATAGCACCAACGTTGGATGAAGGCAACATCATGTCTACGCCTGCACTTTCCTCACAAACCTGCATTTTTCCAGGGACACCCTACTCAACACCATCTACACAAAGCAGCCAGATCGCTGTCCCTCAGATGTGGACAAATAAAAAGCTTTTTCCTACGACCCATGACAAAGCTAAGAGGTTGACTTTATCCCTCTGTAAGCTCTTGGCTACCGAAATGCTGCCTTTCCGCCTGGTGGACACACAGGATTTTAGAGACCTTATGTCTGTCGCTGTGCCCCAGTACCAGATGCCCAGTCGCCACTACTTCTCTAAGAAAGGTGTGCCCGCGCTACACCAGCATGTCGCACACAACATCACCGCTTCCTTGAGAAACTCTGTGTGTGAACGGGTGCATTTCACCACCGATACTTGGACCAGTAAGCATGAACAGGGACATTACATGTCGCTGACTGGGCACTGGGTAACTATGGTGATAGATGGTGAAGGGTCTGCTGCACAAGTCTTGCCATCCCCACGACTTGTGTGTCAATCCTCTGTCTGTCCAAGTTCCGCCACTGCTTTTGCCTCCTCGACCTCATCTGGGTCCTCCACCTCCGCCCCAAGCCTGCCTGGTCAGGCCACCAGCGTTCTCACTGCGCAGAAGGAATCACGCACCCCTCATTACTATGCTGGCAGCAAAGCGCAATGGCATCAGGCGGTCTTTAGCTTGACATGTCTTGGAAATAGGAGTCACACAGCGGATGAGTTGTGGGCAGCTCTGGAGACTGAGTTTAATAAATGGTTGTCTCAACTCAACCTGCAGCCTGGTAAGGCCGTGTGCTGCAAACCTGGGTGCGGCCCTTCGCCTGGGCAAGGTGACACACGTGCCTTGTATGGCTCACGTGTTGAACCTTGTTGTCCAGCAATTTTTAACACACTATCTCAGCCTAGATGGCCTTCTGAACAGGGCACGAAAACTGTCTGCTCACTTCTGCCGTTCAACCACCGCTGCTGAGCGACTTGCATCGCTCCAGATGTCTTTCGGCCTGCCGGTTCATCGCCTGAAATGCGATGTGGCGACACGCTGGAATTCTACTCGCCACATGTTACAGCGACTGTGGCAGCACCGCCGAGCCCTGGTGCAATACGTCATGACGTATAGCCTGGGCCAACGAGATGCAGAGGTGGGGAAGATCACCCTGATGGAGTGGTCTCAGATCAAGGACCTATGCACCCTTCTACACAGTTTCGACCTGGCGACGAATATGTTAAGCGCTGACAATGCCATTATCAGCATGACAATTCCAGTCATTTACATGCTGGAGCACACGCTAAACACTATTCGGAGTCAGGGGGTGGGACAACAGGAAGGGGAGGAACTACAGGAGGATTCATATGCGCAAGACACAACAACATCACAAAGGTACAGACGTTCATCATCACCAACGCGGCAGGCATGGGACCATGAGGGACAGGGATCAACAAGGGCACATGGTAGCAGGCAAAATGTTGAGGAAGGTGCAGGAGAACATGATGAAATGGAGGACGAACTGTCCATGGACAAGGAAGACCTTGGTCAAATTTCAGTTGAAAGAGGTTGGGGGAAGATGTCAGAGGAAGAAAGAATGGTTAGCACCTCTATGCCACAAACACAGCGTGGACTTGGTCCGCATGGCTGCGCAAGACACATGAGTGCCTTCTTGCTGCACTACCTCCAAAATGACCCTCGTATTGTCAAAATTAGAAGTGATGATGACTACTGGCTTGCCACACTATTAGATCCCTGGTACAAGTCCAAATTTTGTGACATAATTCCAGCCATAGAAAGGGACACACGTATGCAGGAGTATCAGCAGAAGCTGTTACTCGATCTTAGCTCGGCTTTTCCACCAAACAACCGTGCAGGTGCAGGGAGTGAATCTCCCAGTTGTAACTTGACAAACATGGGACGGTCTCGTCATCTTCAACAGTCTACCCGTAACAGTAGCACCGTATCTGGTGCTGGTAACAGCAATTTTATTGAATCTTTTCATAATTTTTTTAGACCCTCCTTTGCAAGGCCACCAGAGACAACAAGTCTGACACATAGTCAACGGCTGGAGAGGATGATACAGGAGTATCTCCAAATGAACATCGATGCCATGACTTTGCAAATGGAGCCTTGCTCATTTTGGGCTGCAAATCTTGAAAAATGGCCAGAGCTCTCCACTTACGCCTTGGAGATTTTTGTCGTGTCCAGCTGCCAGCGTTGTCTCTGAACGTGTCTTCAGTGCTGCTGGGTGTGTGCTGACAGATCAGCGCACGCATCTGTCCAGTGACAATGTGGACAGACTAACGTTCATCAAAATGAACAAGTCATGGATCCACAAGGAATTTACTACCCCTGTGTCATCCTGGGGAGAGTAAATGCTTGTGTATTTTGAATGTGCTTGATGCAAATCTAGCTGTGAAGTGTACAACTAGGGCACAAGTGCTGCCACTGATGGGGTGTCTGTGTGGCCCAATTTTTGGAAAAAAGGGAGACTCTTCTTGGAGTAACCCTTGCTTACATTGTTTTTAAAAATGATCCAAGATGCACAGAGCTGGTATCAGGAAAGACTTTGCTACCTACCCCGGTGTCATCCTGGGGACGGTTAAGTATGGCGTATTTTTGAATGTGCTTGATGCAAATCTAGCTGTGAAGTGTACAAGTGCTGACACTGAAGGGGTGGGTGTGTGTGGCAAAATTTTTGGAAAAAAAGGGAGACTCTGCTGGAATCACCTTGCGGTGTTTTACATGATTTTAGAAGGGCGTGCCATGCCTATATCTGTGTCTCCTCTTTTTCTTTGTCCTGCTCTTTTGTTTTCGCATGAGTATATGTCCTTGTCACTTTCCCATGTGTTTGTGTTGTGTTGTGAGTCGTTTGTCACCTTTTGGACACCTTTGAGGGTGTTTTCTAGGTGTTTTTACGTGTTTGTGATTGCCTGCCATTGTTTCCTATGCGGTTCGAGTGGTTCGTCGAACGTTCGCCGACCCGAACTCGAACGAGACCTCCGTTCGGCAAACCGAACTCGAGCCGAACCGCGACCGGTTCGCTCATCTCTACTTATGAGTTGCTGACACTCTTTTCAATAGATCGATGCCTGTGGTTATGCACCTATGATATCTATCAGTCATATGGTGCTTGAATATCAATATATCCTAGGCACAATAGAACACTTGGTCAAATAACAGTGAGCTGGGTGTTTAACTTACCTCCTGATGTGTCTCACCATTATAGGTGAGAAGAAATGCGTTGAGGTCATTGATATTATCAACAAATATAGGCAGGAAACCCTTACTGACGAACGATCTTGTAACAGAGTATTATTAAATAGGCGGGGAGTTTAGTATAAAACTGTAGGTGATAATATATTCCCTACATCCCAGCAGCAATAAATTGGTGAAGTGTGGATAACTGGGTATGGGGGTGAGATGAGAAATATTAAATCTGCCTCTTTGCTAAATTGATCTAACCCTGATCCTAATAGGGAGGGACTGGAATAGTGCTAAATCCGGAGCATATACTATATCAATTAGGCAAACATTAGAAGGCATGGAATGAGATTGCCAAGGATATTTATTAACCCAGGGAGTGAAAGTAAACATCAGTGGGCCTATAACAATATCCTTATTCATTATGTTAATGAAAGTCAATTGGGACACCTGGTTCGCTGTGATTATAGGATCTAATAAGCAGTGGAAAAAGATATAATGTATGAGCCTATTAACAGGTATAATAGGAAAGAAGGATTAATCTAGCTCGGATTTAGGGGCACATATAGGTAATCCTATCAATAGCAGAAATTGGGCAGTGTTTGAATTTAAGTGTCATGGCTGAAGTGTAGCTGATTATTAGGTTGCACAAAGAGTAACTACTCTATTGAGTTTGGACACTATTTTATATGAAACTATAGCACATTTGGACTGAAGTATCAATAGCCAGTTCATCTGTTATCTTAGTATCTGAACCCGGTTATTCATAACTGTGTGTTTCAGATAGGCTTCAAAATTAGTGGGAAATTGTATTGTGTGTTTTTAAATGGATCAATAAAGATTAAATTTTATTAACCTGTTCACACAGCCAGTGAATTG